>NC_077223.1:97663788-97996351 GCF_024763615.1 Phlebotomus papatasi
TTTTCCCTCAAGTATGGAAATTTAGGGGAGAAAGATTGTCACAAAACTCGTTACACTGACTGAGCATAATCTGAGCTTTGCACACCAAACACTTTCTCCATCACGATCTAACAAAGACTGATTAAGAAGTCCTTTCCATCCAGTTTCCAGTTTAATCCAGTTCCTGAAGGTCTCAAAATTATAAAAACCAAGCAATGTTTTTGAGTTTTCAAAATCTAATGGATCATTTAATCTTTATATCTTAGTTACGATATCTCTACCACGCTCCATTCTCCACACTGTATAACTCCTAAATTGTATAACTCACTAAAAAGTTTGTAAAAGTTTGTACTTTTCACAAACATTGTTCGTAACATGATAATTCAACAAGCATTTTTTGTTTATTTTATGAACATTTCTTCGTAAACTTTGTTAAATTGTAAATGTTCGTAACATTTTTTCGTAAATGTTCGTAAACAGAAAAAAATGTTTGTAAAACTTTGTCAATGGTTCGTAAAATTTTGTCAGATTGACAAAAATGTACAAAAAAATGTTTCAAGTTTAAGTAATCATTATTACAAAGTTTATGAAAATGTACCAACCTTTTACAAAGTTTTTTGTGGATTATACGATTTACGAGCATTTTGTAACTCTTCAGTAGGAATTCACAAACACTTACGAACAATTTTACGAAATACTTTTTTCCTGTATAGGGTAACGTGTGGTATTTCTGGACAAGGTGCTTTTCGGGACATAATCACAGCGAACAGACTGGGCTTTTCTACATGGTCATTGCTTTTTACGCCTTCATTGCTTTTTTACACGTGGAAAAAATAATCAAAAAATTGCGGCATCAAACCAATTTCAGCACTAATTTGATATTTTTTAAGCCTTTTGAGACAATATTCTTTAAAAAGAAGATCATATATTAGTAAAATTTTCCGATTATAAGTGCCTTGAGCAAAGAGCAAAAAGCAATTGACTGGTCAATTGCTTTTTGCTCTTGATTGTCTTGATTCGAGGTGTTTAGATTTGGCAAATTTTACTAATAAATCATTTTCTTTTTAAAGAACATTGTGTCAGAAAACAGAAAAAAAAACATCAAATTGATGCAAAAATTGGTTTGGTGCCTCAATTTTTTGAATATTTTTCCACGTGTAAAAAAGCAATAAAGGCGTAAAAAGCCAATGACCATGTAGAAAAACCCAGTCTGTTCGCTGGGAATATGGGTATTTTGGGACACATCAAAGATACTATAAATATTTGTTTTCTAATTATTTTTAAGTTCTATATGAAATATTAAGCTCTTTACGTATTAGATAAACAAAACTTCTGAAATTTTATTTAATTTAAAGCGTGAAATACGTGTGAATTGTGAATATCACATTCCACTTTGTATAAAATCTTCAGTGTAGTCAATTTTGCAGATGCCTTAGTTTTTTTCGGTTTAAGTCACTTTACAAGTGAAATTTAATCAAAATTTTTATAAAAGAGTGAAGTTTAGACCTTCTACTTAAAGGTAAATAATCAGGCTCGGTGAAATTTACCTGCATAACAGCGACTTTTGTCTGTCCCGAAATATACCACTCTTACTTCTTTACATTTTTTGCTATTTTGTATAAAAAATTATGCATTTTTCAACATTTCTCGATCAGAATCTTATTCTGGACAGCATAAGGAACATAAATATTTGTATTGACAAAGAAAAAAATAATTTGAGAAGTCGTTAAGCTGTTCGAAACTTGAAAGTGCTAAAAAGTGTCCCGAAATACCACACGTTACCATATGACTATGTAATTTAGAAGCTCTTATAAAATGTGTTTCTAACGTCCTCTGAAGAGAATCGAATCCACTATGTATGTGCAACAAATTAGATGAATTTAAATGTCAAAACTCGTGAAGGGGGCGTGGCCTAAAGAAATTATTGGGCGGAGCTTCTTTTTAAAAGTTTAAAACTATCTTTCTGTAAAACAAGAAAGAAAAAGTTACGGTAAAGTTTGGATTACCTAAAAATTTTTGGCATATTGCAATTTATGAACAAAATGCTGAAATTGTGGTTTCTATTTATAATATCTTTAATAAGTTATATAATGATATTTTTTGAGAAATATATTTTTTGATTTAATTTGTGCCAATTGTGATTTTCACTCATCAAAGCATTTATAAATTGTTATATTGAACAGTTTTTAACATGATTATACTAATTAAGGATCACTTGAACACCTCTTTTCTCAATCCTCCACCAAATACTCCTTATTTTTTTTAAAAACTTTTATTATTTTATCAAATTTATTTATATAATTTATGTGTGATACACTTTCATTCACGTTCTTTTTATTTTTTTTATGGGAAAAATTACTAAAAATGTTTCTTTTTATGTATCTACAAATGTATTTAAATAAAAAATTGGTTTTTGTATGGGATTGGGGGTACATTCTGAAGCGTTTTCGTTCGTTGACGGAAATTGAAAAGTGCCACAAACAGTCGAAAATTCGTATTCCGCTGTTTGACAAAGAAACTGCAGATTTTTGTTTTGAGAAGTCCAGAGAAATCCTCACGAAACCTTTTAATCTGCCCACAACACCACTTGGTGGTGGGAAACAGGATGATTTTGACAAGAAGACAAGGGATTTGATTGGGGAGAATCTTATTGATATTGAGAATACGCTTAAAGCTCTCAATTTGGATTTTATGCAAACGTACAATGAGCTTGAGAAGACAGATTCGGCGGAAACTCTCTTTGGGGATGCTAATTATTCGTCAGTGGAGAAGAATCCCAAAATTAGAAATTCAGCAATGAAATTGTCAAAATTGTACGAATTGGGGAATTTTCAGAGGAGTGGAATTGAAAAGGTTCCAAATAGAAGATCACAGACTCCAGAAACACTGTCGTATAGTCCCAAGGGGGATCAATACAATTCGGGTAGGAGAAGTAGTGCTAGTCCTCAGGAGAAATCCTTCAGTTCGCGAGATATGAAATTTTCAACGCATGGTTATGTGAATTTAAATAGAGATAGTGGAGGATTTGGTCCAGGGAAAGTCATGATGTCAGCGTCTCCGCCAATTCGTACAAATTACTCCAGCAATAACTCCATCCATACTCTTATGCAAATGTATACGACAAATCAAGCTCAGATGCAACAGCAGAGAATGCTTCAGATGGAGAATGAAGGCAATTTTCCACACAGGAAGCGCTCAATGTCCTTCACGGAGAATTATGACCTAAAATCTCCGGTTTGTGCTCAGCCGTCACTTGGCACTGGGCCAAATCAATCGGGTAACTTCCCACGTGGTCAAACAGCCACAGTTCGTCCCCATGTGGGTCATAAGTCCAAGAGTGCCAAGGCTAGGACACTCAGACGACTCAGTTACAATCCCATTGTACTGGACAGTAGCACTTCTTCCAGCAGTGAGAGTGAATTTGATCGATCTATTGCCCATTCTGAATGCGATATTCGCACAAAAATGCTCACATCCCGAAGGAGGAAGCAGTATCTCAATCGCAAAAGTGCCACTAATTCCTCAAATCCCGACAAACTCTATGGATCAAATACCAGTATTAAGAGTGCTCCTCAATACAATTACTCCAATGGTCGGGAACCTGCTCAATCGCATCGCAATCAGGGCAGATTTGGAGATTCTGGGGAGAGATTTGTGGACTATGGAGAGGATTTTCGGATGGAACAAGAAATCTATGACTATCGCAATGGGGGCTATCAGAAATTTATACAACCACCTCCGAGGAATTATATCAATTCCGAGGGTAGTACATATCCCGAGCGGGAGTATCTCTATCCGCCCGAATTTGATGTGAGCAAACTGACAGGAAAGAGTCCAACTACTCAGGGATTCTTTGGAGCCGCCACTAATGGTGCTACGGCATCAACAGCCACATCTAGGCCAGTATTTCAGTGGCCGGAGAAGATTCATGCTTCGGCTGTTAAGCACAATGATCTACTTTGGAGGCAGAGGCAGGAAAGAAATCAGAATCTTAGACATGCAGAAATGCCATCGTATGAACTTGGGGGAATGACCCAGAGTTTCTCAAGTGACAGTTCGACGTCCACGGAAACGGATTCAGTGGATTTTCAGCATGGGGGAGAGTTTCCGCCAAATACAAGAATGCCACCTAGTCCGGCACCATAAATCCATTTGGATTGTAGTTTTGGACAGAAGAATATTTGTTAAAAAAAATTTGTCAATTTTTTTAGGTTATGCGGAATGCTAGAACAGTAGAGGAATTTTCTAGATAGGAGGTTATGATAGTTCTCACAATAGAAAGGCTTTAGGTGCCTAAATCTTCAATTGAAGAGTGTTAAAAATGTTCATCTTCATTCATTTTGAAGTTTAAATTTCCTCAACTTCTCAAATTTATCTGTCATTATGCATTTTTTGAGGTTATGGAAATCGTAAAGAACGCTAACCAAAAATTTCTTTATTAAAAAACTTTGTGAAACATATTGATTATTGTAAAACACTAAGGGTCCCACTTAAAAAGAATAGGCATTAGCACGGATGAGATTTGCCGATATTGTCTAGAAGATGAAGAGGACAATATTCACATCCTGTGCTGCTGCCCGGCATTTGGGATACAGCGGAGGTTATTCCTAGGCGACTCTGCCGCGCTTCCGTTATCAAAACGTCCCAACCTGGGGGGGATTTCTGTAACTCTGGTGAAGTGGTCACCTGTCAAAATTGGTGAACGCTTCACTGAAGTGATAGCAAAAGAGATTCTGTAACTTGCGATAGCTTCACGTGAAAGGATCACTTTGAGGTTATGTGTTTCACTTGTCAATTTTTCGGTGAAGATGATGTTATCACTCAGTCAAGCCAGTCGTGAAGGGAAGCTCGTGAACCTTTCACTAGTGAATCGTTCACTAGCCAAGCGTTCATCGAGTTACAGAATTCCCTCCCTGGAGATTTACTGTCCATTATTAAGGGCGTCAAAATAGAGCTCTAACAAAGAAAGAGGTTATCGCAGATTATCAATCGCAGCGCCCGGGTCCGTTTTTGGGACCACCTCAACATTAATAAAAAAAATCATTTTATTAGAATGTGAGATAGGATTGTGCTTTTATAAGACGACTTATTTAGCAAAATCGGTTAATTAGTAATTTGAGGTTATATATAACCTAACCCTAAAAAAGATCATCTTCAAACAAGAAATCGCTAATTTCAATATAAAATGTAATTTTCTATTAGAATATATACGTATATAGCCAACGGCCGCTGCGATTCCACTGGATTTCCAGCAGCCTTTTCTGCCATGTCCGTTGATTTTACTGCTAAAAATCCGCGTGAAATTCCCTGAATTTTACCGCTCAAAATCCGCGTAAGCTTCCGAGATGGAATTTGACGCTAAATTTCTTCCTAGCGTTCTATGGACGTGTGCGGAACTCTGCATAGGACCGTCTAATAAGAAATGTCCGCGAGTTTCCATGGACTTTTCTCTGACGAATATTTCCACGGCTTTTCCTATGGATTATTAGCGTATAATCGGCAGTCAGCCCTTTAAAAATTTGGAAAAGTCCTCTTTATTTCCACGAAATTCTCCGTTGAAATTTCCATGCAACGGTCTTAGAGGCTTCCGTGGTTAAATATTACGGAATTCCACGACTTTTCCAGTGAATTTTTTTAAATACATATATATTTTTTTCAAAATAATTCCAAAAATTGATTAAAAATTCCGTGGAACTTTCATAGAGAATTTCCAGAAAAAAACATTCACAAATATGGACGATCAGTGCCAATTGGTAGCTTAGAACTTGGAGATTGTTCATCTATCAGACGAACACTCAATTGTTCTACTTTTGAATTGAAAATATTGCTACCATATCGTTCATTTGAGTATATCTAGGGCGAAAAATAATTGCAGAATTTTCGCGCTTATACTTCCATAGAGTCTTGGTCGGAAAGATATCAGAAAATATACTCGGAATATTCAAAGGAAATTTTAAATCAATTTCCAGGGAATCCTCTCAGATATGTTGCAAGAAAATTCCTCGGACTTTTTTCCAGGGAATCCACGCGAAAAAAAGCTGATAACTCCGCAGAATTCCAAGCGGAATATTTGCGTTTATTTCCACGGAAACTCTCGCGGAAAAATAGAAGATAAATTCCAGGGAATTTTCTGTCACTGTTTTAGACGTTTTTCTGATCAATAGAAATATTTATAATAAATTTTAAAAAAATCCATTGAAGGAAGTGGGGCACCTTTGAATTGGGGCAGCTTTAAAAATGGATTTTTCTCTTCTTTTTAAACGGAACTGGTCCTTACCGTGATATTAATAAGCTTTACAAACCCATTGTAAAGGTAAATAGTATTACTTTTAAAAATAGGAGAAAAAGTGCATCTTCAAAGGTACCCCAATTCAAAGATGCCCCACTTTGCCCTAATGATTATATTTCAGAATTTTTTGATCATTATTATTTTGTCGTGACTTGATCAAAACTCACTCTTTAAGGCACATGAAGACATTCTACTATATGTAATATGACTTGTATTTTTGAGGTTAGACATCACTTAACCTAAAACCACAAACTGAGAAATTGAAAGACAAAAATATAATTTTCCTATTAAATTTCTACATATTTTATTACTAATTCATTCTGTGAATCTATTCTTCACTAACCAATATGTTTCTTGAAATTTTAAAACGTGCTAATTTATAACCTAAAACACATGCTCATTTTTACTGATTTTCATAAAAGCGAAAAAGGATTTTAAATTTCATTCTTTTATTTTTTTTTATTATAAAATAATTGATGAAATTTATGTCTAAAGTTTCTGTAAGCCTGAACATAATTTGAATTGTTTTAGGTTAAGTCTGACATAACCTCACACTCTATCGTGACTTTTTGTTTAATTAAAAAAAAATGAAGCACCTATACCAAAGTTTTAACTAAAAACTCAGTTTTTACAGCTTATCTGTTATAAACTAAAATATCATTCATATTTCAGAATTGCTATTGACATATTCAATTGATCTGTTCCAGCTTTTAATTAATATCAATATTAATAATTCACAATTTTAAGGAAATTGACAAATTTCTTGCAGATATTTCTGTTCAAAACCATAAATATCATTTTTGTCTGTAGTTGATTTCGATGTAATGTGATTTTGTCGCGTGTGAAAGCAAAATTTTTCATAGTAAATAAGCTTCTATTTAAAAACAAAATCTTGAGATACGTAATGATAAATTGAAAAAAAAACACAAAAAGAAATCTAAAATATCTTAATACTTTACTCAAAAAAAATCGCCTTTATTAAGCTAAAATGAATTGTATAGAAAACGTTTGTGGTTTGGAGGAGAGCAAACGATTCTCAAAATATGAAGGATTTCTAATTGAAAAGTTAACAATTAACAGAGAAAGATACATTTCTCAAAAAATTTGGCTTATTAGGAAGGATTTTAT
This sequence comes from Phlebotomus papatasi, assembly GCF_024763615.1. Taxonomy (NCBI): domain Eukaryota; kingdom Metazoa; phylum Arthropoda; class Insecta; order Diptera; family Psychodidae; genus Phlebotomus; species Phlebotomus papatasi. Next base: position 97,671,185 of record NC_077223.1, read on the forward strand.
CAAAATTTTTCAGAAAAAAGGGTAAAATTTATTTTAGCAATTGTTTTTTAATAGAAATATTTTGCACAATTTTTTCTGCTTGACTTTTTTTCTCTAGAAATTTTACTGCATTTTCTTTATCTGCCAATAATAAAACAATAAATTGAGTTATCTTTGTACAGTGCAATGACATAAACTTCAAGAATATAAATATAAACCTATAAACTCACCTACCTCTAACTGAAGAAAATAAAGAATGGAAAATGTACTCAAAGAATTTATCACGAGTAAAATTGAAGAAATACACTCAAGAGCTATTGAAATAAATTGGATAATCAGGAAACCTTTTTCTATCACACCACAAAAGAGGAAATTTAAGAATTTATTTGAATCTTATGCCAATAATCGAAAAGCTTCTCTCCTATCGATACTTAATATTGTATAATCTCTTAAAATGCTATGCAAAAAAAGATTAATAAGAAACAAAAATAATCCCTCTCTATTCGACTAACATAGAGCACAATATGCGCACCTAACAAACCCTTCAATCTTCCTAGAAGATTAATTATATTTCTATATCATGTAGAGAATGTGAAATATAAACCATGAGACTAATATATTTCTGCTTGTATCAAGTATTGATGAGTGAATGGGAAGATTATTTGAGCATCAAAAGGAGATTCTCAGTCAATCTCCTTAATATTTGATACATGTGAATAATTTATTGGGTTGCTTTTGGATTTTGTGCTAGGAATAACATTAATAAAAGTTATTGAAGATGGGTGTAACGATTTACATTATTACACTATGCTATTGAAGCATCATTGTAAATTTTAGAATATTCTGAATAAACAATAAAAAAAAGAATAAAATCATACTTGGAAATTCAAAAATTTTATTGGCCTACAAATAATGTCAATTTCTTGAATTTAGCGCGCTAAAAATGATTGATTTTTTTTAAATTTTATTTCATTATTTACTTCGCCCAATAAATGATAATAAAAGTCTTTAAGGATTGTGTTAGTTTATAAAATGTTCTAACTACGATAAAAATTATGAAAAAATATTATTTTAAGTGGATTATCTAGTTAGCGTAGTCATAAACGATCCAGATAGCGAAGCGCCCGGATTAGCACACTTGACTGTATGTGTCTTGGCATTCTGTGAAGATTTTAGTGGAGGAAGCTGGGGGACTTCAAGAATACATATGGGAAACGTGTTGTGTATTTTCAAGTAGCCCATATTCAAAAGAAACCAGATGTTCGTAACTTAAACGTTTATAATTCATAAACGTTTGCAAAATGAATCTTTAAAAAAAAAGAGCAGCCGCTTAAATTGGCACACGTTCCCCTATGCAGTTTTTTTTATGTAGGGCACTTTATTTTGAGCTTTCATTCATTTTTTCGCACTAAATATGCATAGGTATATTTTTTGAATTTTGTTGATTAATCCTGTGAGGGTTAAAATTTTGTGATATTTGAGTCAATTATATCACACTTGGCCTCTTTGCTCAAAAACAATTTGCATGAGAAAAAATCATCTATTAAATTGATTTGCATATCAAACTTGATGAATTTGATCAAAAGAATGAAAAGAAAATTAGAAAACTAATTTTAAAAAAATATATATAAAAATTTATTGAATTTAATCAAATTCTGGCACAATAACTTTTGTTTGTAAATATGTTTTCGAAGTTGTCTATGAGAGTGAGCGAGATGATTAGATCTAGATCTCACATACTCTCATTGAGATGTCAAAAACTTATTTACAAAACAAAAGTCATTGTGTATTGTACATAATGCCCAACGTACAATAACTTTTATTTTGTAAACATGTTTTTTATATTTCAATGAGAGAGAATAAAATGTAGACCTAGTCATCTCACTCTTTCTCATAGAAAATTTTGAAAACATGTTTACAAATAAAAGTTATTGTGCGCTGTGCATAATGACCAGCGCACAATAACTTTTGTTTGTAAATATGTTTTCGAAATTGTCTATAAGAGTGAGCGAGATGATTAGATTTAGACCTCAATCACTCTCATTGGGATGTCAAAAATTTGTTTGCAAAACCAAAGTCATTGTGCATTGTACATAATTCCCAACGGACAAGATTTGTTTTGCAAACATGTTTTTGAGATTTCAATGAGAGTGAGCAAGATGACCAGATTTATATCTCACTCACTGACTCTTACTGAAATCTCAAAAACATGTTTACAAAAGTTATTGTGCATTGGACATAATGCCCAGCGCACAATAACTTGTTTTGTAAACATGTTTTTGAGATTTCAATGAGAGTGAATGAGATCTACATAGTCATCTCGATTGCTCTTATAGGCTAATTCAAAAACATGTTTACAAACAAAAATTATTGTGCGTCGGGCATAAGACAATTAATTCCTGTCCCCGAAAAATAATGTTGTTATCAGCACGATTTTCCTTTGGCAACCTGATAATATATTCACTCAATAATTTTACTGCACCTTAAGTGACTCCTCAAATAATGAATAATCGGAATAATCAATAAATAATAAATAATCATTGACCCACCATGAGATGTTATAAAATATTTTTCCATTGAAATATCCATCCGTATTTTGCTGTTGATGCATAAATTGAAGAAATAAAAGAAAAATAGCAAACAGGAAAAAAACCCAAAATAAAAACATTCCAGAAATCCCCTATTGGGTATTTTACTGAAAATGATAAGAAAGAATACAGAGTACATGAAAGACTTTTGTGGCATTATTTTATCCATTTCTTACACACGAGTTTGCACAAGAGCTGAAGAAAAGTTTATAATTTATCAAGCACAGGGGGGACTCGTGAAAGAAATTAGTGTTAAGATTATTTTGTGGTTAAGAATTTTTCATTTTGGCAAGAGCAATTGATAAGACGATGAAATTGTAAAAGAAAGTGACTTGAAAAGTGTACATAAATCACAAGATACCATTAAAAATATATATATTAAATATAATCTAGAATACAAGGAAGAAATGGAAATTACATTGCTGTGTTGTCTACTCTACATAGCAAAAGGGGTTTTGGGGGAAGATTTATCGAATTTATGTGTGTATGGGAAAGCCTTTTATCTTGCCTCTAACAATCTCACGTTCATTTAAACATTTTTTTTTTTAAATATTAATTTTTATCTAGGGTAAATTGAGCTAATTCAAAACTTGCTCCAAATGGAAATTTTTCTCTATTCCAAATGGAAACGTCATTGTTTTCATGATAAATATAGTACTAAATTATTATATTTATATATATTCTATACCACAGTTTCATTATTTAGTCAATTTTGCTCCAAATAAAGCGAAAATCCATTCATATTCACAAATTTTAATTTGTTAATTTCTCAGAAAAAATAAAAGTGTACCTTTTCACCATCGAATTTTTTTATCGAACGACCTTGTTTTCCAATGAAAAACACAATAAGGTGACTGTTGTTTATTTGTTTTGTTTAACTCTTTCCGGACCACAACATATCCAGCGAACGAATTTCAGTAAAACTCACTTTATTGTAACTCTTAGTGGTCAAATATGATACTTTTACAGAGAAAGAATTTTTTCCTCATCTGGGAAATTGGAAAACTCAAGGGTACTCTCGTCCCCAAAAGAACGGAAAGGAAGGAAAAAAGTACCCATAAAGTTTGAACAAGTTTTTTGAAAATTTAAGAAAAAAATATTTTTCGAATTTATGCAATCTGTAATTGTTAGTTATCATACTTATTGACCCCGAGAGGTTTTTTCTTATTCTGGTCTAGAAATATCAAAAAAGTCACAAATATCTGCAAGGAAGCAGAAAATCGAAAATTCACGATTTTTGACCAAAAATATCTAAGCTCAGGAGTTAATTGGGATCCTGCAAAAAAATATCCTAGATTTTGACATCCTTATAGTTTGTAATTATCCAGAAGAATCGGATTTTTATCGATTCTGGATAGTCTAAAAAATTGTTGTTTCCATGGGTACCCAGTGTCCCAAAGGAGACGAAAGAGTTAACATTTATGTCATATTTCTGTTTAATTTTAGTTAAAATAACTGCTAATATTCATTGTTAATGGTACGTGAAGTTTTCAAATAATTACCTATTTCGTGAACACAAAGGGTTTTTCTGAAGTGTCTGCAAATGTTTCAATAGGAAACCCCGGAAATATGATTTTTTTTTTGGAGAGATTTTCTTATTGTTTTAGATGGGAAAGGAGAAAAGATCAGGAATAAGAACAAATCCTGCACTTAAGAGCAATTCAAAAAGGTTTTGCAAGCTTTTCGTCGCGGTTTCATTTATACTGTTTGTCTCCAATTAGAAACTTTCCCTTGTCTCCATTTGGATTAATTTGTTTCAAATAGAAACATTTTGCACTTGTGTGTTTTTCTTGTATTTAAGAAGTTTTCAAATTATATTTAAAGAACTGTCACTAAATAGTAACAATCTAGAAGAGTCAAGGAGCAAATTTATGTAATTCTCTTTAGAAAAAAATTGAACTTAAAGTGTTGAATCTTCTGTCAAAGTTAAAGCGTCTGGAAATGGTTTTGAATTAGAACATTTACCCTATCTTAATTTATTTGGCAAAAATACTGTATAAAACTTTTTTTCAGAACAAAGATAACAGTCTATAACAATTCTAACAAAATGCTTCTTTTTTTATCGAGTTTAATTAACTTTTCTTTAGTCAATTGATTTTCTCTTTCATGAGGAATTTACTTTAATTTTTGAAGTGATTTTTATGAGTTGTTTTTTATAATTTAATATTACGTTGTCATCCTCCTCTCTGCCTCTCATGCCAAAAATTTCATCTTTAATTTCCTTCTCCTTCACCATTCTCTTCTTTTGGATCACTTCTCAACCATCTCTTTTTCACCCTCCACCCTCATTGGCAATCTCATTTTTTTTTCTTTTCCTCCTGTTCTCTTCAATAAACCTCTCCCCCATCCTGAAATTCCTGGACTTTTTGATTCGTTGTCCCAATCTTTTATTTCTCTCCCATGTCCCCAATCTCTGGTCTTGCAATTGCAGAGTTCTATTACGGATGAACATAGACAAGCGTACAATAGTTTGGTGGAGAAGCCTACGGCAACTCTGTCCAAGCTGGACTTTATGAAAGCTTCCTTTGAGGCTGGGTCAGATGAGGATGGAGCAATTTGTGGGGATGGTGTAAAACACTCAACAACACTCCCACGAAATCTCATTCGGACAACTCTGGCTGGGAGGAGGGTGGGTGGGGGGAGTCTGGGAAGGACAAAAGAAACAGATTTTGCCGTTCCCAGTCATCCAGCTCCCCGACCAGAAGTCACAGATTCCAATCCTCTGAGAATTCTCCGAAATAAGAATTTCCCCATTGTTAGACCAAGGCTAAAGCACTTGCCAAGTGTTCAAGGGGATAACAATTCTGTGCCAATTGACGGAGAAGATCCGGGAATGTGTGAAAGTCCCAGTTACTTAGTGAACACCGAATACACATATCCGGAAAGGGATACCAATGATTCCAATCCAATTCCCTTGCCTCCCCGTGATCGCAATAAGATAATAACCACAAATGCCAAGCGTCATGTAAGGAAACATGCTCTAATAATCCCAGCTTCGGGTCTCCAGAGAACCCTCAATAAGGTGTCTCCAGGGTCAGAATTATCCACGCATGGAAGTGAAGTTAAAGTGAACAATGTCACAGATAACAATTACAATACAAATTCCCTGATCAAGAGATGCATGCAAGTGTCTAAGCTTCCGGATATTGATCAAACGGACGCTGGAGGCATATTAAAACGTCTCCCTAGGGCTTCCAATGGTCATGACCTAGCAGACACTCCCGGAATTCACGAAAGTATAAATATGTTTGCATGTGACAGTCCAAATGCCGATACAGCTTCCCTCCACTTCGAGTCGATCCTCGAGAGTGAGATTAATAAAGTGGGAGAGATGTCTTCACCAGATGTCGTAGATGGGTTCTCTTGTTTTGAGATCCAGAAAGATACCTACGACAAATACAGTTCAACCTTCGAAGGAGGTATAGGGAGTGATTCAGAATTGAGGAATCTGGATATGGAGCGCAAAAAGAGCGATTTCTCGGGGAGATTTGTTCAGAAAAATGAACTTGCTGACAATGCTCTATTTAATCGAGTGAGGGAATCTGTGAATTCTGCCACAAGTGCTCCCAGATTGGCCCCAAAAGCCATGCCAGAGAGCAGTGAGAGCTACACGACGTCCGATGAGGAACAAATGATGATGGGAGAGTCGCAGCTTCTGCAGGAAGCATCGAACTCAGTCAGTTGTGAGGATCTCCTGGAGTTCAGTGAGAGAAAGCCAAAAGGACGCGAAAGGGGAGCTGAATCTGATGAAGTGCGAATCATGATCAAAGTTTTAGGGAAGAAGGTAAGAAGAAAACATTGTTTCTTTCAGTTTCTAATTCCCTTAACAAGGTCCCAATCTAAAGCAGAAATTCCAGAAATCGTCGGAAAGTGGAAATTACTCAAGGAAAATGCATCAACTTTTTCCAGAACTTTCAGTTCAGTTTCCAAGCCTTTATCAATGGAGAAATCTTTATGTTCTTCGTTGAGATAAAGACCTTAACCACTGATGAAGGCTTGGAGACTGAACCGAAAGTTCTGGAAAAAGTTGATGCATTTTCTCTGAATGATTTCCATTTTCCGTCGATGTTTTCTCTAGAATAAAAGAACAAAATTTATAAATAAAAATTATTATGTAGCGTCCACCGCCGTCTTAATATTGCTAGCAAGCCTTAGAGCTAAACAATGGAAAAGTTAGCCCAAAAGTTGAAAAAAAGCAAGAATAATATTTTAAATGATCAGGAAATATTAAGTTTTTTTTTAACTCCAGATGAAGCTATTCTGAGTGATCTTATTCAGTAAATTTCTTCAAAAAGGCGTTGGAAAAGATCATTCAATCAAGATTTTTTTATTTTAGAATTTTTAAAATATTTTACTGATCAATATTTTATTTTATTGCTGTTTTTCAATAAAAAATAGTGAAAGTTCTAGCTTAGCAGAGTATTTAGCGAATTTTGTCGTCAAAGAATATTTTTACAATAGATACAGTTTTAAAAGCTCATGAGTTTAGAACATTTTCAGTTAAAATATTTAATGATATAAATTATTGAGTACACATTCCAGATAAAAATACAATTACACATTTCAGATAAGCGCTAAGCTTTTCAAAGGCTGTTTAACTTCCCAGAAGGTTAAATCTTGTGATATGGAATTGTATAAAAATGCTTAACCCATTTTAATGATATTCACAGCAAATGATAAGTTTTAACCCTTTGAGGACGAGAGGGTCAAAAATCGTGGGTCCAAAAAATCAATTTTTCTCACTTAGAGCAAACCGAAACTTTAGGCCCGTAAGAAAAAATTTGTTTTTTGGTTTAAAAAAAAAAACTACAGTCAGTCCACGCACTACACCACCGTCATTTTGTATTGAAAATTGAAATAAATAAAAAATATTTTGTGTTCCTCAAAACTTCTGTAATTAATAACCTTTGAAAACTTCACATTGATCACTTTATTTGAAAAATCAAAAAAAAAAAACCTCATGACAAATCCCGTTGATTTTGAGTGTTTCGGAAGATGCTACCCGCTTAATGGGTTAAGTGGATCACGAATACTAAAAAATATTATACAACAGTTATTTATTAATTTAAGTTCTTAATGGCTCTGGCACACATTTTAGGTCATGAAAATTTCATGTTATCGAAATTCACATTTCTTTTTTTTTAAGATATTTGCATATACAGTGGCGACAAAATAAATAGCACACCTTCAGCGATTTTCCTATTTTGATGTTTTATGATACAACATCAATATTTATACCTGATCATGCTTTATTTTTTAGATAATATAATGCCTATTATAAATAAAATAATTAAATATTATAAATATATATTATTATAAATAAAATAAATTATAAATATTATAAATAAATTATAATTATAAATAAATATTTATAAATTATGATATTATAAATAAAATAAATAATTTTTGATCATTTATAGGCATTAATGCCACAAATTTCCATTATACAAAGTTATGAGAACAGAAAAAATCATGTAAATAAAACCTTTTGTGCAGATATACGTACAGGCTATACATAAAAAAGTTTAGGATAACTAAGAAATTTTTTTGAATGAAGAAAAGACCATTTCTAGAGAATATTTTGCCATTCTTCGTATAGTAAAATTGAATTCTTTTGCTGCGGTACCAAAAATAAAGGAACAAATTGAACAAAAGTTGAAAAAGTAACTGATGTAAACATTACTGAAAACCAATTATGTAAAAATACCCGGTTTAGAAGTGTTGCCAGACGCGCAGAGTTGATATCCAAACGAAACTGTACTTGTTGTTTGATTTTTGTTAAACAACATATGCAAAAATACCTGTAATTCTGGAATAATATTCTTTGAACCGATGTATTCCTGTTTAATATCACAGGATATGACATAAAAAAAAAATTATTAGATGTCCCAAAAGTCAAGAAATTTGTCCTTGATACATAACTAAGAACGTATAACTTAGCGGTGGTAATTTTATAGTATAGGGTTACTTTTCGCGAAGTGGCGTATGGTCTGTATATGGAATATCAGGTAATATAAACAAATTTGTTTAGAAAGATATCTTTGGACAAAACATATACTTCAAGATCGAAAAGCATTTGCTTTTGGTTTTTAAGTTTTAATCAACATAATGATCCCAAACACACAGCCAAGAGCTTTTAAAACTGGTTCAATCAGAACAAAATTGACCTTCTGGGGTGGCCAGGACGGTCTAAGGACCTCAATCCTGTTGAATTTGAAGGAAAAGATTGACCACAAGATAAAACTCTCGAATGTGACTAATTTGAGATAAGTTTTAAGTAGATATCCACATTACATGAAATACAATCACGTTACAATAGTGTCAAATCCTGATTTCCTTAATGATCCTTCGTTGTCAAGCGCTCATTTTTCCAAAAGTTACTTAACTAAGTACTAATGAATCCAAATTTACTTTTCAAATAGAATTCATAAGTTGTTAATTGCAGTAGAAGCCGTAAATTATCACTTCTCATAGGGTGTGCTATTTATATTGTCCTCTTAATATGTGCCATTTCAAGAATTTTTTTACCGTACTAAATTTCTTGATAGAACTTTCAGGTTTTTTCTTCATATTAAAAATATAAAATTATATACAAGTTCATTGATTATTATTACTTTCATCATTAAATGCATAATTTTTCGAAAAACAAAGCATATATTACAGTGTCCGAAACTGTGCTATTTATCTTGTCGCCACTGTATATGCCTATCCTACACTTTCGGACTCTTCTTCTTCTTTTAAACGTTATTCAATTTAGTTGAATCTAATTTTTGACCTAAAGAATAGTATAGATTTATGCAAGTCTTTTGGGAAAGAAAGGAACGCGAACTTTAATTTCATGAAATAAATAATAAATTCATGAAATAAATCAGATGAGCCCCATCAGGGCTTACATAAGTATGCAAATGAACAAAAAAAAACGTTGCATTTCAAAAAGTTTGACGCCCGAATTTCTAATTCTCGGGTGACATTTCAATCCCAAATGCCCAAATTTGAGAGATAGGTCTACTGTAGAACAATTTCTCGGTTCCAAAGACTATTCTAAGTCTAATGTAAACTTTACTGGAGAAAAGTTTAAAGTTTGACAGCATAAATTATTTTTTTATTAATTTCACTTCAATTAGTAGGGGAAAGTGCTCATGCTCTGAACGGTCCCAAGCTTCATAATGACTAAATTTTTCCTATGTTTCTAAATAAATGTGAATCCACAATGTATTTTAAAAACAAGACACTTTCCCCTTGTTTTTAAAATACGGGTGTTACAAGTCACATTTATTGAGAAACATAGGAAAAATTTAGTCAATTTGAAGCTTGGGACCGTGCAAAGCATGGGCACTATTCCCCATACTTTCAGCTTTTGAAAGTTTTTTATCATTCTTACGCATTGAATATCTGCTGGTTAACGCTACTTTTAAGTTATTTACAGTAACATTGTGAGCAAAAAACTCAATATGGGCACGGTGCCTTTCAGTTTTCTTCTTGTAACTTTTGCATCTAAACCTAAGGTTTTTGCATTCAATGATACCAACTTTTTATACTATTGTAAGTAGACTTACAATAGTCTTCTTTGAAGCCTACGAAATGTAACAATGATATTGTAACAAATAACATACAGCCTGCAGAGGGACATTTGCATATTATAGTCCTGGAGGCTGGAATCAACGCTAAGACGGCGATGGACAAAAATAAAAAGACGAAATGAGATGAAAATAAATTGAATTGAAGTTCCCCCGGCCAGATTGGCTCAAGTTACCCGAAATGAGCTGGCCTTTGCTATAGTATCGTGAAAAATGTCCGTTCAAACCTAGCGCTCTTACCAATTGCACCACGATTCCCCCTACATAACGCTTAGATTTTTGAGGATTTAATTCCAAAATTTGGCATTCTGATTTTGCAGATCCCTCCGGAAATGTGCCTGGAAACGTTGGAGCTTGTAGACTGGGATGTCCACAAGGCTATCAAAATCATGAAATTGTCCAATATGTGCAATGTAACTGCACTTGGGATGTGCATGGAGCTTCTGCAGGAGAATGAATGGGACTTGCCACGGGCAGCTTTAAAACTATCCACGAGGAAATAAATTTTTTAGAAAGAAATAGAGGAAAACGCCAAGGAATACTCGCACCAAGTGGAAAATAAATTATACGGTAATCAAAATCGTACTTATTCGGTAATGTGTTGCTAATTGACGTAGTATTTTATACGAATGGAAATTTTAACTTTTATACAACTATTTTGTACGAAAAAAAATATGAAAATGATTTTTTATTTTTCTTCAATAAAGAAAATGTCGATCTAACAGAGAAAATTCTCTGAGTTATTGAAATGTAAGGGATTAGCGTTTGTGGAGAATGGCACGAAATATTCTGCGTCAAAACTGCATTTAATTAGCATCTTGCTAATCTCTCATCTTTCTGTGGGAGAGAAGCAACTTAATTGGTAGACATTTTAATCGTGAAACAAACAATTCATCTTGTCTCGTCTCGTGAGTTTGAGACTTTTGCAGTGAAGAGGCAAGGAAAAACGTATAGAGAAAATCTTCACTAGAGAGAACACAATCTTTTAGGACAAAGTGCAGTGGAGTCGGAAGTTCATCGTATTTCAAGTACAACTGCTTCTCAATTCTCCAAGTGGTTCATTTTGTATGTTTGTATGCGTGAAAAAGAGCGAAAATGCTCCAACTACCGAGCAATGTTCTCATATTACTCAATAACTAAATCAACAAGAACGATATGTTGTTCAATTGGTTTAGCTAGTGAATGGTTTAAGACGCGTATAGAAAAAGCCTTTGGGCAAAAAACCTTGAAGCAATATTTTGTTAATTGATCTGTTTGCAATAATTTATTTATGAGCCTGAATATGATGGCATCTGAGTCACAATACTTCTAAATTATGATATGTAGATATCTTTGACCCCAATGCCACCCCAAAAGAGGAAATTTAATTAGAAACACCCAGAAAGTTGATAATTTCCATATAAAATAAGGAAATTACAGATTAGTGAAGACAATGCTTCAACAGACAGATTATTACTGAAAATATTTATCATCTCGTTCAGATCATATTTCTCTTGGTATCTTTAAATATTTTGCTTTCAAAGCATTATTCATTGATTTTTTAATCAAAACTCGGTGCTCTTTTTCGCTGAATTTTATGTGTTTTTCATTCAAATTTTATGTCGAAATGGTTGAAATGAATTATACAGGTAAGTACTTTCCGTTAATCTTTACAGTGAGCACGAGAAAAAATGTCCCATCAATTTACTCGAGGAAAACTTGTTTTTTTTAGTTTTGAAAAAGAATATTTTTTGAAGTGGTAAAAATAACATTTATTTACAGTCAAGTGTGCTAATCCGGGCGCTTCTCTATCTGGATCGTTTATGACTAATCCACTTAAAGTAATATTTTTATTTTTATTTCCGTAAAATAGTCACTACAGTAACATAATATAACTATTCAAGTTTGAGAAAAAGCAAAAATAATAATTTTATTCATTAAATAAGTGAGTGTAATCGACTCATTTCAATCTTATTCCAGCTGGGTTCTTCACTAAAAAATTTTCTAGTCAGTGATATTTTCGCTAATGACAGTTGGTTGATTGAAAACATTTATTGTTTTTTTCCTTGTGAAAAAGGTATTTTAAACCCAAAGGTTTAATTAAAAGTGAATTAGCGAAAAGGCGACCCAGTTAGTGCATACTGACTTATTTCAGTATTAGCATTATTTTATAAATTTTCTTTAATATTTTTGATAATTTTTTTTATAGTATGTTTCTGAATGAAACAGTGAATAATTCTTTGGATTTAAAAGAAGTAAAAAGAATTTCATCAGTCCAAAAACAAGCGTTTAAGTAGCACTCTTCGGAAAGTGATCCAGTTACCCCACCTCACTATACAGCAGACTCTCTCAAATTCGGACATTTGGGACCGAAATGTCAACCGAATTAGAGAGAAATTCGGGCGTCAAGTTGTTTGAAATGTAACGACTTTTTGTTAATTTGCATACTCATATTGAGTTTACATGCTCATTGCTATTATAAATTGCATGAAAACCACTTAACAATGCAAAACCACATCAAAACTAAGACAAATTATGACAAATTTGAGCATATTTGCTTCATTTGATAATCATAATCGAACTTGAAAAATGTCAGCAAACTATTTTCGAATTTAACTGCCGCCCGAATTAAAAAGTAGCCCGACTGTCAGTCGGGCAGTCGACATTCTGACCACCAGCATGCAATTATCGTCCAGTGTGTATATACGTAGTTATTTTGTGTCCAGACCCTATTTCCCACCCATTACTTTGCAAACCTGAGGAAGGGGCCAACAAGCTCCGAAACGTTGTCCGAGTAATAAAGGAGGAGAAGGATCTAGGTTAAATCCGTGTTTTCTTGTTATTTTACAAAATATTTTTTCTGTGTATAATATCTATATAAGTCTCATCCTCTGAATTTAATATATAACTCTTAAGTATAATATTTAATTTAAAAAATCGCAGTGTTTACAACTACCCCATGTTTGAATGAAAACCGCTCTTGTTTCTTTGGAATTGTACAACTGTATAAATTGAAAAACTAAAAATTTATGGATTTATGGGACACAAAAGCGTCCGATATTCCGACTATCTGAAATTTGGAACATTTCCTCTAATTTATTTTTCTCTCGATACTTCAAGGATAATTAACGATTTCTTTATGCTAATTCACCTAACCGACTAATAAAATCCGAGTAGTTGATATCTGATTATCTATTTCCAACCGCTCCAGATATTATCGGAAGTTTTTCTACATAAATTTTCTGGATAATACTTAGTGACAAAATACAAAGACCATTTCGATCACTCAGAATAAGAAACGAATAACACGCAGTAGGTAAATTTTACAGGAGAGCGATTTGAAGTTGAGATTTTACATATAGAGTATAGGATTTTTTAGATTTAAAATCTTTATAACTTTGAAAACAATTATCTTTTAAGTAATAATATTCACAGGGAAGGTAGAGAATATAAAGAAGTATTCGAAAAGCGGATAAAACGATTTTTCTAAAACATCGAGTTGTTCAACTTATATTCTGAGTGGTCGATTTTACCACATGGTAAAATTTTAAGTTCTTATTTGTTTTTTTATTTTTTGAATGCTTGACCCGAGTGAAGTTAGATTGAAGTTACTATCTTCAACATAAAATTAGTATAAAGTTATGTGCCGGACACACTTAGGGGAAAGTGTTCATGCTTTGCACGGTTCCAAGCTTCATTAATGACCAAATTTTTCCTATGTTTCTCAATAAATGTGACTTGTAGCACCCGTATATTAAAAACTAGGAGAGTGTCCTGCTTTTAAAGTATATTGCGGAGTCACATTTATTCAGAAACATAGGAGAAATTTAGTCATTATGAAGCTTGGGACCGTGCAAACCATGGGCAATTTCCTCTAAAACTTAAGCCGAGAGACGGCTTAACGTAATTATAATTAAATAATGTTTAAACATTTCTAGGATTTTTATCAATTATTTAGTACGAAACTGATGGGAATTTAGTCTAATCATAATTTTGATTTTAATTACCTTAAGCCATCTCTCGGCTTGAGTTGTAAGTGTGTTCAACACGTCAGATATGCTTATATCGACCACCTTAAATTCCTTGAATCGACCGGTGGAAATATTTATTAATTTTATTTAAATTTGCAATAAAATATAGCGACTGGTTCATCATAGGGTCAATTAATTCATAAATAGTACGAATGAGTTGGAATTATATTGAAATAGCCCATAAAACAGAGGAAAATCATAAAAACGGAAGCGCGAAAGTAATTCTTGGATAAAAATTTGCAATTTCCAGCAAATTATGACATAGGTACTTCTTGATATACTTGACTTTTTCTTAATACAGATTACTAGAGAATTCAAATTTTAAGTCTAATTGCAGGTTCTTTGTTAGAGGAATGTAGGCATGGTTTGGACACAGTGAACTTTCAAACGATGCGAATTTTCTCTTTGTGACTCTTGGAAGTCTTCCCCTAATGCCTAATTGTTGCACCAATAAAAAAAGTGTTTCATTGAAAATCTAATCTAAAAGTTCATTTGCCAAAAAACTGTGGACTTCAACATAAACTATCAACATAACGAACGTACAGAGGTAATACGGTTTATTTTTCAAACTAATTAATAATAGTCCAATGGATCTGCAAGAAGCTTTGTAGTTTAAAAAAAAAGAAGTTTTGTTAAACGAACAAATAGATGCAATTAACAAACTCTCAACAAGATCCATTTGCCACCAATTTAAGAAAATTTTTCAATACTCTATATGGAAGAATATCCTTTTGACATACTCTTTTTGTTAATTTAACAAAACTCTTTTTTTTTCAAAAAAAAAACTTATTAACGCGACAAATCATCGCTCTAGCATAAATTTATTTCTAAATTAGGGTTATCACAATTTCTTTTTTTACATACTGACTAAATATCATCATTCTGTTATTAGAATTATTTAGAAGTACAGTGGGACCTTGATAGAGTCAAACCCCAATAGTCAATCTCCAATAGATTAAACAGCTATTTTTTTACTCTGCGCCTCTACGGACTTCCGATAGTGTCAACTTTTTTATTTTTGAACTAACAATATTCTTTATTATATGAATTAATATGTTTTTTTTTAAAGATTTTTTGGCAATGCGATAAAAGTCATCATTAACTTAATCTAACAGATACAGATTTATCGATACTATCGATTCGATAGTATCGAAAAGTTATCATTCCACCCCAGAAATCTGGCTTTCAGTAAAACCGATTTAGAAAATTTACCGTAAAACTAAAAACCCCCTTTATAAACTTGGGTGATTTGAATATTCAAATCGACCACTCAGAATATAAGTCGAACAACTCGATTTTTTACAAAAATCGTTTTATTCGCTTTTTCGATACTTCTTTCCGCCTTCCCTGTGGATATTATATTATTTCAAGATAATTATTTTCAAAGTTATAGAGATTTTACATTTAAAAAATCCTATAACTACTCTGCATGTCTCAGATTCAAAACGCTCTCCGGTAAAATTCACCTACTGCGAGTTATTCGTTTCTTATTCTGAGTGGTCGAAATCATCTCCTATCTGACTTTGTAAATTTTATATTCAAGTAAATTACAAAAAAAAAAAAATAAAACAAACTAATGAGAATTAGATAGATGGATAATTTATTTAATTAACAATGATTTAAGAGAGCAATAAAGTGTCAGTTTTGCGTAAGATCTTTTTACGTCTACTACCGTCTTCACATTAATAAAAGGGTTTCAGGAAAAAAAAGTGAAAACGGTAAAAACTATATTTTCGCGGATTGTACAAGTAATTCCAGTCAATACAAAATGTTAAAATTTATCAAAATTAAATCTTTTCTCTATTTCTTCTTAAAACTAATATTTAAAAGAAGCATAAAAGTGCTATAATTTATAGCGTTAGCGTATGGAATATACGGAATTCATATTATTATTTATTTTAATTAGGACCAGACTTAAGATTCAGTTATAATGTCTCTGGTAGAAAAGTCTAATTCATCTCTTTCTAAACACAGTGATCATCACGATTTTAACAGTGTTCTTATCAATCTTGAGACTACTTGAAGGTTTTCTTCTGAAACATCAGGTTCATTGAACGAGACATCCCACACGGACAGCTATTCTAGGCTACTCTGTACAAATCCCCATAGAGTCTGTGAATTATTTTCTTCAAAAATCCAATCTTCTATAGCTTTTAGTACGCGTAGAAAATTCTTGAGCGCGCAATCCACATTCCGCTTTCGTTCTCAACGGCACGAAGCGCGAAAGAAGCATTGAGTGGTGTTGGCGGGAGAGCGAGAACGCCTCTGGCGATCAGTCCGCTGAGGAGTTTGTGGGGCAGAGGACGCGGCTGTGGCATTGATAACGGGCTCCGAACGCGACCACCTGACCTCCCACCTGAGACTCGATCGCCACCGAACTATTCCATTTGGCCAGTCATTCGCCAGCATTCAATGGACACACTCTGCACGCTAGCCGCGCACCCGCGGAACAGTATCATCCCATTGTCATCGCGTGTCCGATGAATTGGCGTCTCTCGCAAGTTTTGCCTGGTGAAATTGATTTGGTTGTTGTGTGGGAATTTTCCTTGACTGGAAGTATTCCCCAAGTGTGGGATTTGCATGTGAATAACAGTGGATTTGTGTGAGTGGAGAATAAAATGACACAGGTGAAAATGGATACGAAGAGTGTGAGACAGCGGTCTGGTGTGGAATCACCACAGAAGAATGGCCATAAGTTTCGTCATGTAAGTTCTATTGGGAATTTCAAAGGTCGCCCCCCTTTGGAACGAAGTGGTTCGATGCACAGCCAATTGATAAGCGCCTTTGGCCATGTGAAAACATCCAACTTTTCACTATCGGGAGGTCGAATCAATCAGTGGCTAAGATTACTGCCTCCCAAGTGTCAATTCTTATCTCCACCCAACATGCCACCCAGATGTGATCATCCATCTCATTACCAAAAAAAAATTCTTCCAGGATTTTTCCGACAATCGAACTACCACAGATGAAGAGGAAGAGGAGGAACCACTTCCTGGTTCTACTAGAAATTTCCCCATCACCAAAGAACTACCCCAGGGTACAGATAAAGTGCCCGAGATGCTGAAACATCTTCTAATAAGACTCCCACAGAAGTATTAAAATTATCTCAAAAAGCAATAAAAAAAAAATCTACTTTATCAGAGATAAGAGCTTCAATCTTTCTTCCAGATGGCGAAATGCTCTCGTACGATCAATTTTTGGCTTTGTCATGATCTCACTCTTCTCCCTGATCATCTATCTAGGACCCATAGGGCTCATTGTTTTGGTAAGTTGCATTTTGCAAATATATCCCAACGTTCCCATCGCAATAGCATGTAAAAATGCCCCTCAGACGTCCGGATATTTCATTGCTATACTTATTTCGCGCTATTTTTTTTTCCAAGTTCATCCGACGATATCACCCAAAATCTTGCAGCAATTTCACCGCAAACACGCGCCTTGAGCAATAACAGTAACAGTGGCGGGCAAATTTTTGAAAACACCACTCCCCTTATCAATTAATTCTCACATTAAACCCAGGAAAACACATTTTTGCTTCCTTTGAATTTTTTTTTGCCGGAGCAATACAAATGAATCACAGTGCTTATTTAAGAAATTAAAAAGTTAATCAGTTCAGTGTACAATATAATTTTTGTTTAATTTAAATGGCAATGAAGCTCTTTTAGTGCGCTAATGGTTTAAGTTTGCAAATTGTAGACTTTGTATTACAAGCAACTGATAATAAACTCAAAAAAAAAATCGATCAGAAGCGTGAATCAGTAATGTTATTATTGACAATGGTTGATCAGTAGCAATGACCACGGGCAAAATACAGAATTTCAGAACATTATCTGATATATTTCGAATCACGAGTTTACGAAAAATTCGGTACAATTCGTAAATCTAAAGAAGTGGGGTAGTTTCACACATACCGTTAGCAGTCAGGTACGTCCTGTAAATGAATACTTTATCCTGATTTTTTTACTAACTTTAAAGTATTGACACTTTGAAATCTCATTTGATGAAATGATTCAGGAAAATCTTAGACTTTATGTTATGAGACAGCTTGAACTTAGAACCATGAAATGCTGTAATTTTCTTACATAGGTTTTCCTTGATTTTATACGTTTTATTCAAATTACAACTATTTTCTGGTATTGATTTTCATAAGACAATTCTTAAAACTAATTGCAACGCAGCAAAAATAATTTGTTTCACGCAACATTATAACAGCAATTAAAATGTTCTAAGCTAAACCTTTTTTCATAATTTCAAGAATGATTCGATGCTCTGTCAATATATGGATTTCGGACAAAGTAACACGAATTATCGGAATAAATTTATAGACCTGCGGAAAAAGCTAACATTCTTAGAGATATTGTACTATTGACAAAGAAGAAGTAGTTTTAGGTTAGAATCCCCACACTGAGAAAAAAAGAGGGTGCGATTAACATTTTATCCTCAGAAATTTAACACTTTTTAGGTGTAAATCTATATCCTCATTTTTTAATGTTAATTTTACATCTTATTAAGGGTAAAATTAACATGAAAAGGATACCTTTAACCCCTAATACACCTCAAAAGGGTAAAATTTACACCGATTTTGGATCAATACTGCAGGGTAAAATTAACATTTCCGGAATGTTATTTTACCTTTTTCGGATTTCTCTCAATGTATGTTTTTACCAGAATTTAAGATTTTTTTTACACAGAAAAAATATTTCGTAAAATTGTTCGAACTGGGGCCTTACGGAATGCTTGTAAAATATGTAAATCATAACCCACTAAAAAGTTCGTAAAAATTTGTACATTTCCGCAAACTAGAATTGAAACATTTGCTAGTTAATTATTCTTGATCTGACAAATATTTACAAACTCTTTGCATGTGTACGAACATTTTCGATCAGATGTTTGTAAAAGAGCAAAATATGCTTTTAATCATGTTACCAAAAATGTTTGTGAAAAAAGTACAAACTTTTACGAACTTTGTTATGAGTTATACAGTCTTCAGAGGTGAGCAAAAACTGTTTGAAACCGAACAAACATCAAATGATAATTCTACGTCAATGGGCAAAACACTACTTGGACAAACAAACAAGCTCATTTTGACGTCTATTCGGTTTCAAACGGTTCTTGCTCATCTCTGGTCTAGAGCATTTCGTTTAAGTTCTCAGTGGAAATTCACAAACGTTTACGAACGATTTTACAATTTTTTTTTTGTGTAGAGGAACAATGGAAATCGCTAAAGTCATTCTCTATTTCTCTTGGGTGTGATTCTTTATTTCTATGAATTGAATTATTTTTATTAAGATTATGTCAAGCGTAACCTAAAACCAATATATTTTGTAGACCAGTATACTAGTGTGTTTCAACTGTGAGGTGGCTGAACGACCCTCTCTGTAGTATAAAATCGGAAAAATTTTCTACAGAGAGGGTAATTCAGCCACCTCTAAACAGCGTTTGATCATATGGTCGTCGAAGAAAAACTTTCTTGACTCATCAAATACAGCACCCTGAAAATAGTGCCAAATTTTTTTTTCCTTATTAATAATATTAAAATTTAAAAATTTAATTAATTTTTATCACAACTCTGTAGCACTTCCATTTTTTTCGTCTTGTTAAGCATCTGATTGTATACTTTTTGTTCTAAACATATCTGTCTTTTTATATTAAAAATGTATAATATTGTATAGTCTCAACTTGTTGCATTCAACCGAGGCATTAACCAAATAAATCTTCTATTCTATTCTATTATATTCTTATTGAAACTCCCTACAGTATACTAAAGATAACCAAAACGTATACATTAAAAAAAAGCATTAAAATTATAAAGAAAAAGAACTCAAAATAATAGATACTAATTTGAATGATTTAACATATCGTCGGTTGGATCAACAACTGTGCTAACTACATTTTCTTTTGTAGTGTCTGCTTTCGTTATAAATGACGCACCGCTGTGTAGCATTTGCAACGAATGCAGGCAAAAAGAAGATGCAATTATCACAGTTGCTGATCCAACCGACGATATCTAGAAATAAAACAGCTAAATACTTTCTTCTAGAAAGAAAAAAATCTTCATTTGTCTCTGAAATAGCAAAATAATTAAATGAATGGACAAAGAAATCATGTTACTTTAACTAGATCAGGCTACTTCGCTTATCCGGGGACTCTTTGTCTGAATGACATAACAGTCCGTGCGGCAGTTAAAGTTTTAATTTTTTTTTTTTTAACATTATTCACTTTTTTCGAGAATTTTTGTCAAAGCAAATGTTCCTAATTCTACTGTGATTCTTTCTTACTGTGACTTTTTTGGAGCGTGTGCACATTTAGAGAGAATTTCGATTTGATCAGGCTAAGACTCACGCCACAAACTTCCTGCATATCCAAAAAATCCTTGGAATTTATAGTAAATATGTGAATATAAAATAAAATAATACAATATGTTGACTAGTCAGCAGTTCTCGCACAAAAAGTGCTAGCCAAATTAATCGAAATGGCATTGACTCACGAGTATCGTTTTAAGGTTAGCAGGATTCAGATGAAAATATAGGGTAAGTGTGCCAAATTTCGGCATACATGCCAGCGCCAAAGTCTCAAGTTTGAAATGTAATATTTTTAATACAAATTGATTTTTTTATAATTCTTCTTAAGAAGTGTTGCTTGGAACCTTGTAGATGTAGACAGTCCATCGTCAATTAATCATTATTAATAAATTTTAAAATGAATAAAAATTGGTGGCCTATTTCGGCCACCTTCATTCTCATAGTTCCTTGTCGTTCTGGAATTCTTCCAATGTCTTTTTCACATCATTTAGTTTGTCGAAGTGACATTTCTTGTTATTTTTTGCATTGTATAATCTCAGAGTATGCAAAAACTAAAAATTCATGGAAGTTCGAAGAACAAAAAAGTGGTCGGAATTGCAAGCTAGACGATATTTGGTACACTGATATATTTTCAAGTGAATTGAAATCGGTGCTCGCTAGGATGAGTATGTAGATGATCAAAAAATTGTTGCATTTCATACCGTTTAACGCTAGAATTTTTCTGTCCGGGTGAAAGTTCGGTTCTAAATGCCCGATTTTGAGAGACTATACTGTAATTACATTTCTTTTCATTGCTGTCAACAAGTTAAATAGCAAGTAAAATTGTGTTGATGAAAAAATGGCTTTTTAGTCCAAGTCTCAACTATTAATTAAAGTTAAATTAAAGTAGCTAAAATACACAATTGTACTATAATTGCATGTTAAATCTTCTTGTGAATTACAAACATTTTTGTTTCAAAATAATGTCTCCTTTTTACATAGAATCGTTATTTCTTTTAAAAAAATTCTTCTCTTCTCATTACGTTGATAACTTTGTATTTGTTTTTGTATAATGTGCAAAATTTATGTAAATTAATCCATTTTATACCCTTGTCCTTAACCTGTTTAACGGTACTGTGATTTTTTGATGGAAATATTCCAGACCACGCAGCCACAACGTAAAATAATATAACTCACCCAGAAAGAGCCTCAACACTAATTTTAGATTTTCTATGAGCGTTTTTATCAGGCAAACAAATGCACTTCATTGAGGGAATCTGATTAATCAGGGGCATTAATTGATTTTACAGCCCACACTAAGTAATATTGATGAAGGCATTTTTTATACCAGGAGCTTGTGAGCCCTATATCGTGGACTAATTTATGGGGGAGTTTTTCGCGATAGCATAATTTATGCTTTCGTCATTTTGACGCGAAAAAAATTTCTCAATGAAAAATTCCAATTACAAAATCGGATATTGAATACCTTTGAATCTCTCTTACATTTTTGTGTCTGGGAATTTTCCAGTGGAGTTTTCACTTTCTATAAAAAATTAATGCTTCATGGATTTTATTGTAGATTCTGGCCATTCAGGTGAAGTGTTTCCAAGAGATCATCTCTATTGGCCATTCAGTGTACAGAATTCACGGATTGCCGTGGTTCCGGAGTCTCTCATGGTATTTTCTCCTCACCACAAACTACTTCTTCTACGGAGAAAATGTTCTTGACTTCTTCGGAGTGCTAGTGGACAAAGTAGAGTACTTGCACTTCCTGGTCAAGTATCATAGATTTCTCTCCTTCAGTCTCTACTGCGGAGGCTTCATCTGGTTTGTACTGTCACTCGTGAAAAAGTACTACCTGAAGCAGTTTTCACTGTTTGCATGGACACACGTTGCCCTGTTGATTGTCGTCACGCAGAGTTATTTCATCATTCAGAATGTCTTCCAGGTAGGTTTTAAAGGTTTTAAATTTTGATTGATCGATTAGATCGAGAGGAAATACGTGTCAATATTATTCAAAATACCCTAAATTCTTAATTTAGGGCCTCATCTGGTTCCTAACGCCAGTCTCCATGATCATATGCAATGACCTGATGGCGTACTTCTTCGGGCTGTTCTTCGGCCGAACTCCTTTGATAAAATTGAGCCCCAAGAAAACATGGGAAGGATTTATCGGTGGTGGAATAGCAACTGTGGCCTTTGGAGCTGTACTGTCGTGGTGTCTCTGCCATTCCAGCTACTTCACATGTCCCGTGGAATACGACGAAACTCTAGGCAGGATTGTGGTGACCACCTGCAAGCCCAGTTACCTCTTCCGACCACAAGAATTAGAAGCCTTTGGCTGGACCTTCACTGTCTTTCCCTTTATGATACACTCCCTCTGGCTGAGCCTTTTTAGTGCTGTTATCGGACCCTTTGGAGGCTTCTTCGCCTCAGGCTTCAAACGTGCCTTCAAGATCAAAGACTTTGGAGATGTAATTCCCGGACATGGAGGCATTATGGATCGTTTTGATTGTCAGTTTCTCATGGCAACATTCGTTAATGTATACATCTCCAGTTTCATTCGGACAGCGTCTCCAGCCAAGCTCTTAGCTCAAGTCTTCACATTGAAACCCGATCAGCAATTGCAATTCTACCATACACTCAAGGATCACCTGGAGAATTTGGGAGTTCTGTAAAAGCATAAACCACCTTACGTATTATATATTGTTATATGTCACAGGAAATGTTATATATATTAATTATCCTGAAGTAGGAGTTATATTGTAAGGAATTTATGAAATTCCTCAAGGTCTTCCAATATATAGATTTGTAAATAAAATATTTCATAATGTTTGTGACTGTTTTTTTTTTTAAGTTTCGTGTCAGCATGACGATTAAGTTCAAAATCATAACAGAAATTATTTTGAGCATGACTTAAAAAATTTAAACTAAGTTCTTGGACTTTATCCAAAGACGCCTCTCAATCCGCGCATTTTCCCGCGAAAAATTTTCCATTCTTTGATTAATGTAAAACACATTGACATAGAACTCATATGATATTGCATAGCACTTTTATAATGCCAGAGTGACATAGTAACTCAAGTTGCACGCATTTCAAGGTCACCTGTAAAGAAACTTAGCTACTAAAGCGTGAAATCGAATGAATTTCCTCATGAAAAAACGGCTCTCAAATCTTAGTTGCAGTAGATAAAAAAAAACCTAATGCAGATTTGGAAACGCCATTTTACTGTGATTCTTTTAAACCATTTCTTTGCTTTATTCCAATGGCTGGTTAGCAAACTCCCGCACCTTCTTCTTAATTCCCCTCATCAGATTCTTGACAAGCTCTTCTCTACGGGCTCTGACGACGTCTTTCCATTTTTGCTTGAAATCAGGCAAACTTTTGGCTGGTTTAGCCTTTTTCCTGAGATCCTCCTTCAAAATTCGCCAATAGTTTTCAATAGGACGCAGTTCCGGTGTGTTGGGCGGATTAAACTCTTTCTGCACATAAATGACTCTATTGTCGTTGAACTACGCAATCGTATCCTTATGCCGAAAATAGACACAGGCTGATCCTGGAGAATACTCAGCTCAAAAAATTTGGCGGTAAAGGTTCAGCCCAAACTATCATACACTGAGGATTTAGGATCAAGGACTAGCGTTTTCATTGTAAATTTCTATTAAATCTCCACACTTTGATTGCTGAAAGGCTTCTCAAATGCAACATCAATGAATTTTTCGTACAGTAAAGAGTACTCTGATCTTCTCTTTACTCCAATCATAATGCTTTTTCAGATTTTGCCATATTGCGTACCATTACTCTCCATGTTTTTTCACCCAATTGACATTTCGAAAAGCACCCAAAACCCCCAAAGTGAAGATTTTTATTTTCAGCACTGTATCCACTGTATCTTTTCATCCCCGTAATTTCACAAGACTTCATGAATTTAGAAGATCAGCCTGATCCTCCAAATTATGAGCTGATCCCTGAATGTATTGACACCAATTCTCATTTTTCGGGCTAATCCCTAAGCCGATCCCTGTGTCTATTTTAGGCTTTAGCGTAGTGGCTTGATGATAGATCTGGCCAAAACAATGGTGGAATATCATGGCTTCGATAGAGCGGCAGAAGACGCTTCTTGAGACAGTCTTCGATGTAAATCTCTTTGTTCATGATCCCGGTCATGAAAAATTCTTGACTTAAAAGACCACACGAGCAAATTGCCATCCAAACCAAGTATTTTTTCGGGAACTTGGTGTAGTTCTTGTATCGATACTTGCTGTGTACATCTGTGTGAGTCTTTGCCGTATAGTATTGTTGTCCAAGCAATTGGTGGAAGTCGGCTTTCACGATGGTTTCGTCGTCCATTAAAACACTCTTTCTAAACATTTAAGAAGGTGAACATTTAGCTTTCTGGACCTTGTTTTGGCGGACTGTCGTTGCTTATCTGTACGATGAGGTGCAGGTTGGGCTTTATAAGTCACTAAATCATTCTTTTTCTTAATTTTATGAACTAGGTAGTGTGAAATACCCGTCTTTTTGGCCACATCTCGGAGGGATAGAGAAGGGTTCCTCTTAAAGTACCCCAGCACCCTTTTCTCCATGTCACGGTTTTGAATTCCAGGCTTCCTACCACCAGCTTGCTTTCGGTGAGTTTTCCTATTTCCGCATAAGTCGCATTTGGACTTTGTAGGTAAATGTCAATTATTGGTTGTCGGATTCTCTATATCTTCTTAAGATATCTCAACCAAAAATCAATATTTTTTAACGAAAGTGGTGTCAAAATAAAACTAATGAAATGCACTAAAAATGACAACTGACAAACAAAAAGTAAACAGTAGTTGAAACTATCAAAATCATATCAAATGTTGGGGAAATTCAAACGATTCCACGCTAGTTGCATACAAGCGCCAAAGCCTGAAGTTTGAAATGTAATATTTTTAATACAAATTGATATTTTGTTATATTATAGGGGGCAAGCAATATCTACTCTTAAATCTAATATACTTAGGAGGTGACCTTCTTATGCAATCGACTGGTGTGGGCTCCAGACTGTCGCGAGCTCTCCGCACTATGTCCTATCACTTGTACGACTCGAGACGAACTCACGTCCGTACTCACTGAGATCGTACGATCGACTAAACTATTACAGTCGTCTCCACCATCACCAGAGGCGCTGGCCTAGAAAGGAGACATTGCGTCTCGAATATTTAGGGTTGCCTCAGCAGAGCATTTATTGCTATAAGGCGGGAAATTTAAGCTCTACATCTCGGCCGTCCTGACCTTACCAATGTCCTCATTGGAGTACTTGACTAATCCGAAGATTCAGGGTTGTCTTGAGGAAAGGTAACAGTCCTTGACTTACCGAATTCCTAACCATTTCATTATCCTGTTAGTTAAATCTCATCTAATCCTCTTTACAAATCTAGGGACTTCATTATTTGCTCGCTTCTTTTGTCACCAAGACAATATTTCGGATGAATGCTACCAAAAACAATTCCGAATACACCTTCTCATAATTGTCACAAAGACTTAGGAATTAGGCTATCAAAAGTCATTCCTTCTACTGCATCAGATAATACTGTCTTCTAGTGATATCCTTGGAAATTGTTATTCCTCGTATAGTCAATCCATTTCTTTTTGTCGTCGTCGTCGTCTAGCCGTTCTCTTCCAATTGTCACTTAGACTGACTTAGACTGTCACAAAGACTAATTTGTCACAAAGACTCTACAAATGTGTTGTATCAGTTGGCAGCACTGCCGCAAAGCAAACCCGGATAACCGGGATAATAATTGAAGTGTCAGTGAGTCGATGGTGCCAAGCCAACATATGTAGATGTGTAGCGGAAATAAATAAAAGATTGAGTAAAAACTAAGGATAGTTTAGTGGCGACGACATCGAAAATGCCTCAAGGAGGAGCTAATGATACTGCTCAAGGTGATGGAGCAAGTTCCAGTGACGGAAATCAAGGAGATTTCCAAGGAAATTCGAATAGGGTCGGAGGGCAAAGAGTTGTGACGTCATCGTTTCAAATGCCCACGAACATCAAGGAATTTCCCGCTTTGAGAGGAAAATGGCGTCGTTGGCTTGGAAGAATGGAGACAATTTTTAATCTGTACAAGATTTCTGAAGACACGATGAAGAAAGAATGGATTATTTTCTACTTGAATCTGGAGTCTTATGATCAGCTGTGTAATATTATTACACCTAGGGAGCCGAAAGATCTCTCGTACAATGAGTTGATTCAGATTCTGGAGGATTATTACGATCCAAAGCCACTGGAGATCGTTGAGAACGTGAACTTCAGAAAGAGAATCCAGAAAGAAGGTGAAAGTATGGATGATTTCATGGCAGCTTTGAGAGGTCTCACGAAATATTGCAACTTGGGATGTAATAGCTGTGACAATCTCAACAAATCCCTTCGAAATCAGTTTGTGTTTGGATTGTGGGACAAAGATGTCCAAAAGAGATTGCTGGAAAAGAAAGACCTCAGTTTGGAACGTGCTTTGGAGATTGCTAAATCCATGGAATCCTCCGAGAAGGGGAAGGAGGATATGACAGCAAAA
The DNA here is from genome assembly GCF_024763615.1 of Phlebotomus papatasi. Lineage (NCBI taxonomy): Eukaryota > Metazoa > Arthropoda > Insecta > Diptera > Psychodidae > Phlebotomus > Phlebotomus papatasi. Next base: position 97,698,169 of record NC_077223.1, read on the forward strand.
GCAACCAAACAAGATACATTGCAGCTGGAGGCGACGGATGTGCACAAGATTCAACCAAATGAGCAAAAGGAAAACAAAAAGGAGGTTAGGTGCTACCGTTGTGGGATGAAAAATCACCTGGCCAACAACTGCTTCCATGAAAATTCTACATGTAATCAATGTGGACAAACCGGTCATCTCCAGAGGGTCTGCAAGCAGAAGAACACCAAGAAATCTGAGACCAAGGCAGCTGAGAAGAAAATTCAACGAGTCAACGAAGTCGATGACATCTTGCACGTGGAGGAAATCGTCGAGCCTAAGGTTTACTTAAAATTCAAATTTATTAACAACAAATCAGTTTCAGATTTTGTAAAATTCGAGGTTGACAGTGGCTCGGGCATTTCTATCGCGGGTTTAAAGTATAAAGATGATTTTTTCCCTGATGAAACTATAATTCCCACCAAGAAGGAATTCTTGCATTATGGGGGAGGGAAAATAGCAGTTGTGGGGTTCATAAGGGTTTCAGCACTGATTGGGAAGCGGGTGTTGCGGAATGTGAATCTGTACTTCACAGAAGATCGCTTGAGACCCCCACTACTTGGAAGGGAATGGATCAAAAGAGCTAAATGGGTTAATTGGAACAAGGTGTTGCTTGATATTAGGCAAATTGAAGCCCAGGAAAGTCAGGTTGATAAGACTAAATTGGTCTCTGAACTAAAAAAGGATTTTAAGAGGGTATTTGAGAAAACAACAGGGAAAATTGAGGGGATGCAAGCGGAACTAAAATTACAAGAAAATGCGAGTCCAGTGTTCCTCAAACATAGAAATGTCCCAATTCCTAAAAAAGAAGCGGTGGAAAATGAGATCGATCGTTTGGTTAGGGAAGGAATACTGGTTAAAGTCAACCAGAGCAGGTATGCGTCCCCTGCAGTTCCAGTTTTCAAAGCCAATGGAAATGTCAGACTTTGTGGAAGTTATGACATGACGATTAACCCTCAATTGATTATTGATAAGCATCCTTTACCTTCTGTAGAGGAATTGTTTGCGAACATGGCAGGGGGACAAAAGTTTTCAAAGTTAGATCTCACTCAAGCATATTTGCAACTAGAGGTAAGGGAAGAGGACAGAGAGTTGTTGACTCTTAACACACATAAGGGCTTGTACCAACCTACCAGGTTAATGTATGGGGTGGCTTCGGCGGTAGGAATTTGGCAGAGACTCATGGATTCTGAATTGCGCGATATTCCAGGGGTATCAGTTTTTTTGGACGACATTAAAATTACTGGCCCGGACGATAAGACCCACATGGAAAGACTGAGAGAAGTTTTGGGTAGACTTGATCGTCGGAACATGAGAGTTAATTTGGAAAAGTGTAGTTTTTTTGAGGACAAAATTGAGTACTGTGGGTACACTATCGATAAAGACGGTATTCATAAGAGTCCTAAGAAGGTTCTCGCACTCGAGAACATGCCGCGTCCGCAGACCAAGGATGAAGCTAAGTCGTATTTGGGATTCATTAATTATTACGCGCGCTTCTTTAAGAATCTTAGCACGATTCTCCACCCTATTACTGAACTTACAAAAGAAAATGAGCCTTTCAGGTGGACGGAGGATTGCGAAAGGGCTTTTCTCACAGTAAAAAAAGAAATGTCAAGTGAAAGTTTCCTTGTTCATTATGACCCGAAGAAAGAGCTAATTTTGGCTGTAGATGCTAGTCCTGTGGGAGTTGGGGCTGTGTTAAGTCACAAATATCCAGATGGATCAGAGCGACCAATTCAGTATGTTTCTCAGACACTTTCGAACACCCAGAAGAGATATTCCCAGATTGACAGGGAAGCATACGCGATAGTTTTTGGTATAAAGAAATTTTACCAATATATTTACGGGCGTCGTTTTACCTTGATTTCGGACAATCAGGCTTTAACGAAGATTTTCAATCCACAAAAGGGGATTCCGGCTTACGCGGCTATGCGTATGCAACACTATGCGATATTTTTGCAAGCATTTGATTTTGATATTCGTTTCAAGAAATCGGCCGATAATGCTAATGCAGACGTGTTTTCAAGGTTACCGGCGGGAAATGAAAATAATTTTGAAATGGACGAACCGGAAGTTCTTCAAATAAATTTGTTGAACACGTTGCCCGTTACTGCGGAGCAAATTAGGGTTGAGACTGAGAAATCTCGCGAGATTGAACGTCTTATTAAAGGGCTCCAAGACGGGAAAATTGTTCCGCGAAAAGATCGATTTGAGATCGAACAAACGGAATTCAGTCTATGTCGAGGTTGTCTAATAAGAGGAACACGAGTGTATATTCCCCCGGTTTTGAGAGACAAAATACTCCTTGAAATTCACGATGGTCATTTTGGAATGACGAGGATGAAAGCAATTGCAAGAGGGTACTGTTGGTGGCCAGGGATGGACAAGGATATAGAAGAAAAGGTCTTGAATTGTACGGTTTGCCAAGAAAACAGGTCATATCCGCCGAAAGATTCTACTCATGTTTGGGAGGATTCTAGTAAACCATTTCAGCGTGTACACGCGGATTATGCAGGACCAGTTCAGGGTAAATATTTATTCATCTTGGTGGACTCCTTTTCTAAATGGCCAGAAGTAAAAGTTTGCAATGATATGACTACTTCGACTACAATCAAAATGTTGAGGGAAATTTTTGCAGTTCACGGACTCTGTGATATACTCGTAACTGATCAGGGAAGACAATTCATGAGCCTAGAATTTCGTGAGTTTTGCGAAAAGAACGGAATACGACACAAGACGGGAGGGCCTTTTCATCCGGCTACTAATGGTCAGGCCGAAAGGTACGTGCGTACTATCAAGGAAAAATTAGAAGTATTGAAAGAAGTAGATAAATCCGAACTAGATCAGAAACTTTGCAGTATTCTGCTAAACTACCGCCGAACTCCACATGCCACTACGGGTGTTTCACCTAGTGTGAAACTTTTGAATCGACAGATTAAGTCAAGACTGGATCTAATTATTCCGCGAGAAGACATAGTAAAGAGCTCCTCCGAGGTTACCACGCGTAGGAATTTTCAAGAGGGAGAAAGAGTTGCAGCACGTAATTACGGTAGCTGGGGTTCCAAATGGAAATTCGGGAGGATTTCACAAAGATTGGGAAAAGTCCATTACTTTATCAAGTTAGATGATGGTAGAGAATGGAAGCGGCATGTTAATCAGTTGAGAAAGGTAGGAAATGACGTGAGTAGAACAGAGAATGTCAGTAGTAGCAGATCAGGGGGTGTTGAAGAAGATGAGAGTATCATTGGTGAAGGTGAAGGGGTACCGGAAACTCCACAAATCGAAAATGCGTCTAACAGTCAGGAAGAGAAAGAGCAGGACAGTATTAGATTGGAGCAAGATGAGCAGGAGTTAAACGAACATAACCCTGTAGGTAAAGCTCGATCAGTCTCAACTGATAGTGATGGGGATTCAAGTGAATTTGAAGATGCTGAAGATCAGCTGGGTAGTACAGATGAAGAACCATCGAAAGCGATGTCCCCTCCCCAATCTGTTGAAGTTTTTGAACCTCGTCGTTCACAAAGAATAATCAAAGCTCCGAACCGCCTTAACCTCTGAATTATGCAACAGTTGCCTCCCATATTTGTTTAAACATATAATTTTACTTTCTCTCAAATTTCATGTAAATTTATTTATTTTTTCTTTGTTTAGTTCATGTAAAGTTCTTGTTCATTTTTCGAGGGGGACGGCTGTTGTATCAGTTGGCAGCACTGCCGCAAAGCAAACCCGGATAACCGGGATAATAATTGAAGTGTCAGTGAGTCGATGGTGCCAAGCCAACATATGTAGATGTGTAGCGGAAATAAATAAAAGATTGAGTAAAAACTAAGGATAGTTTAAAATGATTTTCCTTTAAAAGAGTATTTAAATGATCCCATATGTATTGGCCAGGCACTCAGGAAACAAATTCCATAACCATGAATATAACAGATTCCCAGTCAACTTATAACTTTATGATTCAGTCTGCCTAAATTCCAAATGAGAAACAGACATGTTATTTTGTATTCCTTTAATTCAGTTCTCAATAAAATCCATAATATTCCAAATCTAATCATCTAACAAATAGATATTTCAATCTTTCTTTGACTTCAGTTTATTATCACAAGCAATTCAAATTAATTCAACATCAACTTAATCAACATGTAATCTATCAACTAAGTTTTAACAGAATAAAGAAATTCAATCCATTGATAATTCTTCTTCAACTTCATCACTTGCTGGGTCTTCACTAAGTAACCCACTGTACTCCTCTAAATCCTTCTCGGTTACCCAGCCCTTCAACTTCTCAGCTGGATAGGTTCCTTTGAACGGTTTCTGAGTAACTTGTGTGATCGGAGTATCCGCAACAATGTATCTATCTGCACCTAGGACAGTTTCCACTATATATGGTCCTTTGTAGCGTGGAAGCATTTTCCGGGAACTTCCAAATGCAGCAACATTGTGTCGAACCAACACAAGGTCGCCTTCCTTGTAAACCTTTGGAGCTAGGTGCTTCTGATTGTACTTTTCAGCTTGCTTCTGTTGTTGCTGACACATCCTGTCATATGCCTTTGTCCTCAAGTCTTCTACTGGTGTGCGTACTTCTTCGTGATCCACTATGAGTGAGTTGTACAGCTGATCACCGAATGTAGTCTTTGGAGAATATCCCAGCAGCATTTTCTGAGGAGTCTCGCCGGTAGTTCTATTCACCATTGAGTTCAACATCCACTGCACTTTGGCTAACTTCTTGTCCCGGTCACGTCCTTCATTGTCCTCGGAAAGTGTCTTGAGTACATCTTTGACTCCTCGAAATATTCTCTCCACAATACCATTAGCTCTGGGTGTAGCAACAGAGACTAATGCATGCTTGATGCTATTCTCATCACAATACTTCTGGAATTCTTTTGATGTAAACGCAGCTCCATTATCACTCACCAATACTTGCGGCATTCCGAAATATTGAGCCACTTCGTCGAGAATCTTGGTAGTGATTTTTGTGGTGGGTCCAGCAACTGCTCTCAAAGTCACAAATCTGGTGAATGCATCAACCACAGCAAATACATGTTCTTTCCTCCCACTTGTCCTTGGGAAGGGTCCACAGAAGTCTATGTGCACTGTATGGAAAGGGACAGGTGCTTTCTTATGCACGTAAATATGATGATGATTTTCGTCTTTCCCAATCTTATGCACCGCACATGGAATGCAAAATTGGACAAATTTTTCCACTGCTTGTCTCATTTTTGGGAACCAGTATTCTCGTTGCAGATGTTCTAAAGTCCTTTTGGGTCCAGGATGTCCCATCCCATAATGACCACTCATCAACACATGGAATCGAACTGCCTTGGGTACCATGAATCTCAATCCTTTTGATGTTCGAGCATACACTCTGCCATTCACCAACTGGAATTTATTCTGCACATCTTTCTCATCCGGTTCCTTCTTTAAAGTTCCATCAAGAATTTGTCGAATTCGGGAAGTTGTAGGATCTTTGAGTTGTAAAGCCACAACCCAATCCTCCTCCATCTGGATTAACATCACTTCCTGGTGTTCTTCTTCTGGTGGATCTTCATAAGCCATTCTGCTAAGGCAATCTACATGTTTCATCTGAGATTCTTTCCGGTGTTCCATTGTGAAATCGAACTCCATTATATTCAACCACCATCTGGCAACACGTGGAACTAAATGTTGTGTATCCTGACTCTGTTGTAGAGCTTTGCAGTCAGTTACAATCTTGAAATGTTTTCCAAGAAGATAGTACCGGAATCTGAGAAGACTTTCTTTCACTGCTAGGGTTTCCCATTCGTAGCTATGGTACTTTTGCTCCAATTTTGTGGTCTTCCTGCTGAAGTATGAGACTGGTTTCAAGTGGTTGGTACTGTCAGTCTGAAGAAGTATGCCTGCAAGTCCAAATTTTGATGCATCACAGTGTAATTCATGTCTCTTGTTGGGATCGTACAAAGCCAAAACGGGCTGTTCACATAACTTGGCCTTCAGGGTTTCAAATGCTTTTGTCTGTTCTTCCGTGAGTACCACATGATCCTTTTCTTGAGCTTTCACCTCATTTAGTGGTGCAGCAATATGTGCATAATTTGGCACAAAACGTCTGAAGTAACCTGTTAAGCCCAAAAATCTCTTCACTTCCTTGGAACTTGTTGGACATTGGAACTCAGATATGGCTCGGGTCTTGATGTTACCTGGGGACACTCCCTCTTCTGTAATCTCATGTCCCAAGTAAGAAATTTGACTCTTCATGAACTGACATTTTTCAATGTTGAGTGTGAGATTATACTTCTTGAGTTCAGTGAACAAATCACCCAATGTCTTGAGATGTGCCTCTTCATCAGTTGTAGAGATTAGTATGTCATCCATAAAACAGGTTACATCATTTTTGTTCAGAGACTGTAGTGCATGAGCAATCACCCTCATGAAGATTGCTGGGGAATTTGCAAGACCAAAAGGCACTCGTTGATATTGATACAGACCCTCCGGTGTTATAAAGGCTGTATATTTCCGGGATTCCTCGGCAACACTGATTTGGTGGTATCCCATATACAAGTCCAGACAACTAAAAAGTTTCTTACCCGCCAAATTATTTAGCTTTTCCTCGATGTTTGGCATCGGGAAGTGCTCCTTCCTCACTATAGCGTTAATTTTCCGGTAGTCGATGCATATCCTTATTCCTCCGTTCTTCTTCCGGAGAACCACCATTGGGCTGGCAAACTCTGAAGTTGACGGCTCAATTATCTGATACTTGAGCAGTTCCTCAATTTTCATCCGGACTTCCTCCTTGAGAGCATATGGAATTCTATAGGGCCCATACTTAATAATTTTGTCGGAAATAATTTGGATCTTCATCTCCTCTATTGTGGTATGCCCCAGTTCTGATGTATCTAAGGAAAAACACTGACGATTTTCCTTGACCAGTTCCTTTAGCCTTTCCTTTATCAAGTCACTGACACTCTCTCCCACTGAAATCATATCATCAGAAATTTCAATCGGTGTTTTATTTTCATCTTCTATCTCAACTTCCACTTCCATAACATGGACATCTTTTTTGGCATTATCGGTGATTATCAGATCATTCCAGGTACGCAATGACACCACAAAGGGATCATTAAAAAAATCACGCCCAACTATCATCTCGTGATTTTGCATCTCATCCGGGACAATATGTAAAACAACCTCTCTCTCAACACCATCTAAATTCACCTTAACTCGGGTGCTACCTTTTGTTTTCTTTTTCACTCCCCCAAAACCCGTCAAAGAAATTGTCCCTTTTTGCCATTTTATTTTCAACCGTTTAGCTACCGACTCTTGAACAATAGTACAGTCACTTCCGAAATCCACAAAGGCTTTCACCTTCTGACCCTGTACTTCAGCCTCCTTGATCAACCCCTTTTTATTTGGCAGGGTGGGGAGTTGCTCGACCACCCTTATCTGAAAATCCTTGGGCTTTTTCGGACAATTTGCGATCAAATGTCCAGGCTGCTTACAATGATAGCATTTTCGGTTGTCTCGAAATTCAGTCTTTCCGGAAAACTTCTCACTTTTGACTCTATCTCTGTCCAAATTCTCGTCTGGGCTCTCCTTCCTGTCCCGTTTATATCTTCCTGCATTCTCAGACACTCGTGAACCTCCACATGAACTTGAGGAATAGGGATGATACCTGTCTGCCTGTTTTGAACCACGATTGTACCCTCGTGACGATCCAGCCTTGTGACGGTCATTTTTCTCATCCTTTTTCTCCGAATTACACTTCTCTTCAGTTTCCAGGAGAGCATGGAGTAGCTTGGTCAAGGAAGGATATGACCGATTCCTCAATGTAGCCCTTCGGCTCTCTGGTGAGATCCCCCCAATGATGTATTCCTTCATTGTCTGGTCGTCAAGAGAAATTTTCCTTCCCAGGGCGCACATCCGGTGAAAATAGGCTATTATCGTCTCATTCTTGGATTTCTGGGATTTCCTCAGCTGTTCATGGATACCAGGGATGCTGACTTTCACAGGGAAATTGTCGATGAAATCCCTCTTGAACATTTCCCATGTCTGTAGCTGCCCCTTGGCGGCATGATACCACACTTTCGCGGTACCCCTCAGCCTCATGGAGCTGTACAGGATTGCAGCACTGTCACTCCATCCATACATCTCCTTGGTAGTACTGCAATCATCAATCCAGAGCTCACAATCCATGCAACTGGGATCATCCGGATCGAACCTGGGAATGATGGTGGCAATTTCTTGGGGCCCAATCCTTGGAGCACCATCGTAACTTGAGCTCTGTCCCGTGGGCGACTCTCTGGGCACTGGTGGGTCAGTACCTGTCCTTCTAAGACGCGGCATTCTGCGTGACAAACACACAACACAACACCTTCAACAATCGCGTCTGAACACTTTTGTATGAAAATTTGCGAATAATTTCTTTTATTTTCCACGAAAAATAGCAACTTTTTGACAATGCAATTGCCTCAGCCAACTTTTCGTCAACGACTAATACTTTTTTCCCCCGTCAGTCGCGCCACTGTTGCAATTTCGACAATTTTCGAACAAGTTTCCCCTCTTTTCCGCTAGGGGAGATCGCGTGATATTTTATGGCACAATTTGAACCAATAGGAAATTTTCTGACGCAATTTCCAATATGATGCGCAATTACCACCTTTTTCCCGAAATATCGCATTTCTTACGGAAATTCAGCCTCTATTCACGGCGAGAATCATCCCTCAAGATCAACAATATATCCCAATTAATTATTTCTTTGCTTTTGAATAAAATTTTCCCTTATTGCGCAACATTAATTGTTTTTTTTTCTCTTTCTAAAAATCCAATAAAACGCAATTTTCCCCAATTTGGGTCACTTATCTGAATTCCTGTGTACGACAGGAATTTTCCTGTTGCCCCATGATGCTTAATGCCCCCCTCACTCGCACCATCCAACCTATTGCCACCAATTTCGTCATGATGGCTACTCTGCAATCCTCACAAACTCTTTCAGGGATTCAGGGGATTTTTGCCCCATCATCCCACTTCTGAAAAAGATATAGGGGGCAAGCAATATCTACTCTTAAATCTAATATACTTAGGAGGTGACCTTCTTATGCAATCGACTGGTGTGGGCTCCAGACTGTCGCGAGCTCTCCGCACTATGTCCTATCACTTGTACGACTCGAGACGAACTCACGTCCGTACTCACTGAGATCGTACGATCGACTAAACTATTACAGTCGTCTCCACCATCACCAGAGGCGCTGGCCTAGAAAGGAGACATTGCGTCTCGAATATTTAGGGTTGCCTCAGCAGAGCATTTATTGCTATAAGGCGGGAAATTTAAGCTCTACAATATCTTTATAATGAGTGTTCTTTGGAACTTGTAGACACTTTATCGTCCTTTGTTTTCTCTAAAAAATCATTCTTAATACATTTTAAAATGAACAAAAATAGACAAAGCTTTGGGTAATATTTCGGCCACCTGATTCTCATAGTTCCTTGACCTTCTAGAATTCACTCAAATTCTTATTACAGCATTTCGTTCGTCGTTTTTTTTTTGCATTGTATAATCTCTAGATAGAGTATGCAAAAACTCACAATTCATGGAAATTTGGGGTAAAGAAGTGGTTGAAATGTGGTGAAATCTGGTGGAGGAATCCTGAACCTCACCCAGTTTATCTCTCAAATCAGGTGATTCCTTTCACTTCAAGGGCCAGGAACCTGGGTATTATTTTTAATGAAACTCTGACATGGTCTGATCATGGGGCTGAGATTTGCAGGAAAGTTTTCCTCACTTTGCGACGCCTTCAGTCCTTCACTCCTCAGGGTACAAGGCTTTTATTAGTTAGAGCTTTAATTGTCCCTTTCTTCGCGTACGGGGCTGAACTATTTTTCAGTGCTAACGCTGAAACACAGGCCCGACTGAATAGGTCATTTAACTCTTGTTTGCGGTATGTCTTCGGACTCCGAAAGTTTGATCATATTTCTCCTTGGGTGGATTCAATCCTTGGTCTTCCTCTGTTTCCTTATCTGGAGACTCGTGCTGTAGACTTTATCTCACGGTTACTATGTATTGGTATGCCACGGTATCTTGCGGAGCTTGTGGTGGCTGGATCATCAACTAGGGCTTCGTGTCTCCGTGTGCTCTGTTCAGGTTGTCGCATTCTCCGCGACTCCCTATTTGTTGAGGGAATCGTTCTTTGGAATAATTTACCTCGCGAGCGGAAGAGGGAGCTTATCCTTAGATTTGTTGGTGCCGCGCGCTAATCGTGCGCGTGCCCCACATGAGCTTTACTTTCTTTTTTTTTTCTAAAATTTAAAACTTTTCTTAAACTCTATGAAATTATATCAATTGTATAGAGGACAGATTGTCCTATTGTTTACCAATAAATTGAATTGAATTGAAATTGCAAGCTGGCCGAAATTTGGTACAGTTACCCTAATTAAGTTCTATGTTAATGTGTTTGCACTATTTTCCAGTAAGCATTTCAAATTTAAAAATTCCACAGACACATCCATGGAAAATCCATGGGTTCTCCCAAGATAGTTCCACAGCTACTGGCATGCCAGAAAAAGTGCGGTAGTGTTTTTTGTACTGTGGACGTGACAGTTGCTGGGAGTGCAAGAGGTGAGAAAAAACGCAACGCTCCCGAAATTCGGGAAGATCTCTTGGAATTTATAATGAAAAATAAGACTGCTGAATGTAGCAGTGGTGCGAAGAAGCGCAAGAGTAAGGTGAACACTGTCAAAGTGCAGCAGACGCCAAAGGAAACGTCCAAAAACGAGAGGTAACTAGATGTGCTGTCAGATTCCCATGTTTTTCTCTCTCTTGAGTGCGAGGGAAATCCAGGAAAAAGAGTGGTCAAAAATTGGACTGAAAGGGTATCTCTAATTTCAGCATCAATGGCCATGACAATAAGTCAGAAAGACCTTTCAAATGCGAAATCTGCAGTCGAACCTTCAACATGCGACAAGCCCTCTCCACTCACATGAGACTCCATCGCCTGGACGAGGAGGATCTCAAGTCTGAGAATGAACTTAAGGATGTTGTGGACTTTGAGACACTCATCGATGAGACACGCTCGAGTGATTCGGGTACAATTGCACGAACCCCACGGGCAGGAAGTAAGCGAAAAGCGCCATAAAGCAGTATCGAGTTAAAAAGAAAAATATATAAATAATCTTTTTGTTGGGGGGCATATAAGAACGGAAAAGACTGGACGAGATCTTCGAAATTAACGCATCTTTCTTAACACTTATTTTTCCTATTGAATTATTTATTATAAAAGAGAAATGTATACTAATTTAAAAAAGATAACTTACCTCCTCTGTGTGTTGTCCACGTTTATTGGTTGTACTTTGTGGGATAGGGAATAATTGAGTGCTTCATGTCCCTGTTGAATTTCTTCAGTTCCATCGCTGCATGCTTGAGCTGCAGGGCACAGTCTGGGCTTGCATTGGGTGGCAGGGTTGGAATTTCCCTCTCAAAAATGCACGCTAAGCCCTCAAGAAGTTCCACAAATCCCAGCGAAAGGGCAGCTCTCCGGATCCGATTGAGTTCCTTGTAGAAATGCTGAGTTTTCTCCGGAAGTTTCTTTGCATGCCTCAAAACTTTCTGTATATCCGACTGCAGTCCCGTTTGCTTGATCCACACAACACAATTCTGCGAATAACTCCTCTTATCCGGCTTCACTGGGAATCCCGTAACCGTCTCACCAGGCACAAGATCATCCACCGTGCCCAGTAGCCGAAGATCTCCCAGCCAGGGAATTACATCAGGTCCCGGAGGCAAAATTGTCAGCATCATATTGGACTTTTTCTTGCTATCAGCATACGAATAGATAAAGCCAAACCAATTGTCTCCCAGAAGCACCAGAGCAGCCATATTCTCAATCTTCAGGGCACCATGGAGCAGTACACAAATTGACTCCCTTGTAGACTCATTCACAGCAACACTGCTCGATCCTTCGTCATCCGAATTCGTCTCTCCTTTCGCATAGAAATTCTTTATTTCCGCCTCCAATCGCTCATAGTCCCCAGAAAGGTATTCCCCAGGTGCCTTTCCACTTCGCAAAATCTTCTCATTCTTCACTGCCACTGGCTTCTCCTCCATCTTGGGCATCAGCAAATGCCGGCTGATTGACATGGGTGATCCAATATCTGAAATACTAATGAATCCACAAACTTCAATCTTCCGCGAAATATGCCTGGTGGTCTCAATTCCCAGGATATCCGTGGATGTGTAGGGTAGTGGTGGTGGCCAGATCAAAACTGGACACTCGAGTTTGAAATAACTGCCGCAGTTGAGGATGGCATCGAATTGGCGGTAGTTGGTTTCACAAACTCTCTCCATCATCTCCCGGACACTCTGACGCGTGAGTCCAGGAGCAATAGGTATCTCCACTTTTACCACATCATCCTCCTTGGCTGATCCATACTTATCTTCCTTCTTGATCTTTACAAATTCCACATTCTCAATGGCTTTGGGAATAAATAACTGACCCTTCTGACCACTAATGTCCAGAAGTTTCTGGTACACTTTTGTAGCTGGAAGGAAGCAAATGAGAAATATCTCTAAAAAGAACCTCTCTAAAAAAATATCTTTTATCAATATTAAGATGATTTTTTTTTCAAAAAAAACCCTTACTTTAAAAAAAACTTTCAGTTTGAAAAGTATAGGGGAAAGCGCGCTACTTTCGGACTATATTTTTAATTTTTTTTTTAAATATGTTTCTATAATGAATTTGACCATTTTGCATTGGAATATTGTATTATTATAGCTAGTCTAAGCCTAAGGCCTCAAATTTCCTGAAAAAGCTATGAATAAAATTCATAAAATCATAAAGTAATTTTAAAAAAAATTATTAAAAAGAACAAGTAGGAATACAAAAATGAAAAGAAAAACATTGTTCCTCCTGTATGATTAAAAAAAAAAACAATATTTTCATATTTAAAAAGATTAATATCTATATTAACAACTACTTGGAAAATATATATATTTTTTAATTCTTTAAAGATTTTGAAAATTTGAGATTTTAGTTTTTATGGATTTTTGGCTTGTCGAAATTTTGGCTTTTTGGAACTCTGGACCATTCATTCGGAATTTTGTCTCTTCGGAATTCTGACTTTTCGAGATTTTGGCTTATCGGGATTTTAACTCTTTCCGGACCACAACATATCCAGCGAACGAATTTCAGTAAAACTCACTTTATTGTAAGTCTTAGTGGCCAAATATGATACTTTTGTAGAGAAAGAATTTTCTCCGCCTCTGGGAAATTGGAAAACTCATGGGAACTCTCGTCCCCTAAAGAACGCAAAAATTACAAACTTGGACAAACTTCAATTTTCCAAAAGCCAATAATATCAATTTTGTGAATTACTTTTGCGTGTCAAAGGACTCCTGTACGATGTTGATAACTAAAACAAGGTGAATTATTGACCAGTATCTTGTGGGATGTCCAGGAAGTGCTAAAAAAGACACCAAATTCCTGCTTGCCAACAGATTCCTCAAAATATTTCACAGAATAACACTTTAACACACATTTCTCTCAACAGGATGTTATTGCAGACACATTAAGCTTTCTCAAGAGCCAAAAAAACACTTCCTGGACAATCAGAATTCACCAAAATCTGGAAGAATAGGAAAAACTTCCCCGAAAGCAATCTTTTTCGCTGCCAAATGTCAAAATTATCGGCCATATTGGCAAAAATTTCGCTCCCGCTTGAATTTTCTTACAAGGTTGGTGTCAAAAAGCAAATGGCGGGCATTGGCGGGATAACCTGACATTTGACCTCTAGATTTTTGGGGACGAGAGTACCCATCAACTTTGAACAAGTTTTTTGAAAATTTATGAAAAAATTGTTTTTCGAATTTATGTAATTTGTAATTGTTAGTTATCATACTTATTGGCCCCGAGAGGTTTTTCCTTATTCGGGTCTAGAAATATGAAAAAAGTCACAATATGTGCAAGAAAGCAGAAAATCGAAAATTCACGATTTTTGACCAAGAATATCTTAGCTCAGGAGTTAATTGGGATCCTGCAAAAAATATCCTAGATTTGGACATCCTTATAGTTTGTAATCATCCACAAGAATCGGAATTTTATCGATTCTAAATAGTCTAAAAAAATTATTTTTTCCATGGGTACCCAGAGTCCCAAAGGAGACGAAAGAGTTAACCCCTTCGTAATTTTGGCATTATAAGTTCGAAGTTTCGGGTTTGACTGTTTGGGATTTTCCCATTCTAGATCTCGAGCCATTCGAATTTTTGTCTCTTAAGGAATTTTCTGTTCATTCACGATTTCGACTCAGACGGAATATTTCGACGGCTCCATTCCATACTATGCTAAGTCGCTTTTTATTACTCCGACAGATATGTTGATCCTAGGACCAAGATCTACAACTGGTAAAAATTTGATGGTCATCCGACTTCCGGGCAACGAGATATTCCATTTATTCGAAAAAAAAAATACACAGGCAGCATAGGAAATCGCCAAATTCAAATGGCTCTCCTGAAAAGTTGTCATTCTGAGATAGCATAGTATGGAATGGAAGAGTCGATTTGCTCTTCGGGATTTTGGGGTTTTTGGAATTTTGGCTTTTCGAGATTTTCGTTTTTCGAGATTTGGGCTTTCGGGATTTTGGCATTTTGGGACTTTGGTTTTTAGGATTGTGATCAGTTCGAAATTTTGTCTCTTCAGAATATTAGATTTGTGTGATTTAAACTTTCCAAGATTTTTGTTTTCAGGATGTTCAGGATAAAAATTTAAAATTAGTATAAAAATTTAACGGGTACTCAATGGGGCAAGTGCCAATTTCTATTTATTGATAACACACAAATGTTTCAAATTAACCTGGCTACACGGTAAAAACTTTTGGACACTGACTAAAATATTGGAACAAGTTTTCCTTGGAACAATTTTTTTTTTCAGATCGATTTACACCTAGAAAATATATTTTTTTGTTCCAAAAAGGTTTCTTTATAGTTTTGTTATGAAATGCAGTTACAATTTTGTTAGAGTTTTCTTTTGGAACCGTTTTGATACAGTGGAATGTCTACAAATTTGAGTTGATTTCGTTTTATACAAATTTGTTCCTGAAAGTTGGAATATAATTTGTTGCACTCGGCTGTTTTGTTCCCACTGTCAGGAACAAATTGGTACATATTTTTTATAACAATATTATTCCTACATCTGTAACATATTTGTTCCACAAATTTTCGGTGTCCGTGGACGAGGTAATTTTTGGAACGAAATTGTTACTCACATGGGGAATCATTTTGTTCCCATGCTGGGAACAAACCGTGTAAGTGATTTCGTCTTACAGTTAAGGCCCATACTTCAGTCGAGATGGATTTCGGTGGCGAAAGTTCATAAGAAACATCAAATAAAAATCAACTTAGGTTTGCCAAATGCATAAATAACACAGAGGAAGTGAAGGAGTTTTCGGTGCAATTTAAAAAGATTTACGATCACTTTTTAGTTTTTTCTTACTCAGGCACTTCTTTAGGATAAAAAAATGTTTGAAAATCGAAATTCACATTCCTTTCTTTCTCAAAGATTTTGAATGTCCAATTGCACTCTTCCGCATCTCTCGTTTTCTTTTAAATGTCACAAAACAAATTCACTTTAGGGAATGATTACACTGTGTATAAATGACTTTGATTGTAAAAAAGTGAGATAAACTTATGCAAAACTTTTGAGAAAGAAAGGGATACACATTTTGATTTCATTATTTCCTGAACTAAATTCTGCCCAGACTGTTTTACTAAGCATTTAGATTTTTTTTGATTAATGGCGCTGGCACACCTTTTCAACTGAATATAATTCAATCGATTGAGAATTTATCTCTTTCTCTTTCAACTGCATCATAGAGACCAAAATTTCAATTTTTAATTGTCAGTCATGATTTTAGTTTGAAAGAGTAGGAGGTAAAATTTCAATTGATAAAAATTTACTATACATTGAAAAGGTGTGCCAGTGCCATTAATTTACTGATCAAAACAAAATTGTTTAGCCCATTTTTTTGGGATATTTAATTAAAATAAGATCAAAATCAATTTCCACGCAATTTTCTAGTCCTTTCTTCTCTTTGAAATTATTATCTTGGCAGCCGAAAAAAACTTAATTTTATTCTGTAAAGAATCGCAAATGCAAATTATCTTTTTCGAATAGATAAGAAACTAAAACTAGATATATAGTATTTTTATTTTTAAAATTGGGAATAATGCCATAGGCACACTTACGACTTAAGTCGAGAGACGACTTAACGCAGGGCAGAGCATTCTCACATACATTTTTCGTACAAAAATGTCGTATATTTGTGGTTTATTAAGTGGTTTTTTAGTTTTGGTATAAAACCAAGTGCAATCATTTTAAAACTTTTACCAAATGAAAGAGTATTTATAATGTTATGTTATTAGCACCAAATTTATAATGATTGCACGAGGATAGTAGTTTCTAAAACCTTTATGAAAAAGACGTAAAATTCGCAGTTTTTTGAATTTTTCTGACAAATTTTCTATCTGTAACACCCGTAACACCAGTAAAATTTTAAATTCAATAAAAATATATTCTCTGTATATGTGGCTACCATTTCGTGTTATATTTATTTTTGTGGGATCTAAGGCTTAAAAATTATAAAGAATTTAAGAAAAATGTACTATTTGTGAATTAAAATGCTCCATCCGTTAGTTAATCATCCTAGACTTAACGTAATTATAATCAAAATGACATTTCCATCAGTTTTTGACTAATCTGCCTCTCGGCTTAAGCCGAGAAGCAGCTTAGATGACTTAGGTAGTAGAAAACTGGTGAGAATTAATTCAAATAATTATTTTGATTATATTTACGTTAACACTTTCCGGACCGCAGCATATGCTGCAAGCCAATTTCACCATTTTTTAATCAAAAATATCTAAGCTCAAGAATTAATTGAGGTCCTACAAAAAATATCTTACATTTGAACATCCTTATAGTTTGTAATCATCCACAAGAATTGAATTTTTATCAGTTCTGAATAAATAAAAAAAAACATTTATTTTTCGCAGAACATTCATATGCTGCTTTGGGTACTCAGAGTCCCAAAAGAGACGAAAGAGTTAAGCCGTTTCTCGACTTAAGTCGTAAGTATGTTCAGGGCACAAGTTCCAGAAATCAAAGCCCAAAGCCTAAACTAACTGAACTTGGCGTGGAGTTCATAAAAATTGACCAAATGAGCCTTAACAAAATGTGCGTATCCCAATCTGCCTGCGTATCCCCTAAATATTTTTTTTTATTTTTACTAGGTCTGTCCAAAGAAAATCAATCCCCAAGGATAAAATATTAAAAATTTAGCAAGTATTTTTTAAAGCCGGAAAAAAATAAATTGAACTGTCCTTACCTTCGAGAAATTGGGAATCCAGCGTATTCCCCAGGCAGACAAAGTTGATTTTGCTGGGAGAAGCAAATGGAAGTGGCTGCTTCAAACTGACCACTCTCAAGATAACATTGGCCAGCGATGTTGACCCAAATCCCAGGCCACAGTCTGTGAAAACCAGCACCTGGCAGTGATTCTGAGTGCCCCAGTTGGTCAGTAAGATGCTATTGATGGCATGCAGAACATTTTCCAGGCAAGTCTTATCGTAGTGATCAATCTTCCCAAGAGCCTTCCGGATGGCATCATAATCTCTGGTAAAATCCACCACAACCTCATAGAGGGAGGAATAGATGATCTGAAAAGGCCAGGGAATGTCTAGATTTATCCGGGAGATTTTTTGGAAGAGAATTTATTGGAAAAAAAAGAAATGAAAAAAAGGTTTTGTGGAAAATAACAATTTATTGGTTAAATCCTGGAGAGATGCTAAATCCTAATCACTTGACACTCTGCTGGGCTTCCTTCTTGGCATTCACCCGATCCACCAATTCCTTGACACGCTTCAGGCACTCCTTTTTTGTCCTGTTGGGAATACATTCGGCAATCCTGTCCCAGCGTTCAGGCGTGGAAATTGGATACGTCTTTATGGCCTGCTCGAGCAATGCTTGCTCCTCTTTGGTCCATGTACGTGCCTCCTTGTCTGTTCCTCCTCCATTGACCTCAGCAGCTGCTGCTGCTGCTTTTTTGGGTTCCTTGTCCTTCACACTGATCTCTGCATTGTCCACAACTTTGAGTTCCTTCTTTGTTTTCTCAAAGGACTCAAAGGCATTCTCATTGGCCTGAGCCTTGAGGACACTCTTGGAGAAATCACCACTCTGGAGATCTTTAGCCTTGTTCAGGACATCCCTGGCAGCATATTTGTGCGTGGAAGCTGTTGGTGAGTGCATATTCATAAAATTGGCAATTACTTCCCATCGCTGAGACGTTCCGGCCGGAAAGAGATTCACCGCCTTGATGAGGATCTGCATATTCTCAGCATTCCACATGGCATTCTTATCCACCATCCGGAGAGAGGCGTTTAGGGATGTTGAGGATGTATTTTTGGTCAGCATGGCACGACGTTCCTCTTCCAACTTCTCCTCAGTCTCCGCCAGGACACGCTGAAAAACTTCCTGACCACCCTCCTGAAGTTCCCTATTGAATTTCTGCAGCTCTAGGGCTTTCATCATCTCACAGATCTTCTCCACTCCCTCCATATTCTTCACTCGAACCTTGTCATCTGAGGCATAGTAATTGTTACTCTTTGCCAGTTCCCTCAGTGTCTTCCGTTCCTTCTTCAGTGCCTTCTTCTGCTGCTCCCTCTCCAATCGAATTGCCTCAATTCTCCGTTGTTCCTCCTCTTCAGCTTTGACTTTGGCCATTGCTGCCTCACGCACCAATCTCTCCTCTTCAGCTTTTTGTGCCTGAATAGCATCCTGCTTTGCTCTCTTTGCTGCCATTCTCCGTTCCTTCTCCTCCTGCTTGAATCTCTGTATCCGGGGATCATTGTTGTACGCTAAATCCACCAGAGCACGTATCCTGGACATCTCTTCCTTCTTCCTCTTAGCCCTAATGGCCTTATTCTGCTTCTCAATCCACCTACGCTCATCCCGATCCTGTCCACGTTCCTTATCCTCCTCATCCAAATAGCTATACTCCCTCCATGATTCGAAATTGTACCAGAAATTGTAGAAACAATCAACATGATCACGATCAGCATTGACATCTCCCAATTTGGGCACATTCCGGCGTTCACTCCATCTTGCATTGAGCGTAAAGGCTTTGTCCATCACACGGAAAAAGTTCTTCTCCACCTCCGACTGACTTGGGAGGCTATCGTCAAATTCTGGATCGACTGAATCATAAGATCTGCGTTTATTTGGTGTTCCCAGAATCTCATAGGCACGCGTAATGCACGTGAAATAGTCATCATCTTGCCTGACATCCTCTCCTTTGGCTTTTCTCTTGTCCGGATGATGATTTAATACTATTTTCCTATAGGCTCGCTTAATGTCATCATCAGTGGCATTGAATCTCAAATTCTTCAGTCCCAGCACAGCATAATGGTCCTGATCCTTCCACTCCTTCGGATCCAAACTCCGCAGAAAGTCCACATCCACACAGAACTTGTCTTCATTCTCCGAGATGTCCGAATCGGAATTTGAGTGGGAAAGTTCAGACTGTTTTGTCTCACGTTGCTCCCGGATTCGCGATTCGTCGTCATAGTACTTGAGAAATGGGGATTCTGTGCACACCAAACGGATTCTAGTGTATGGCGATATCAATGCCACAGTCGTAACGTTTACAGTGGGCTCCATTGTCCGGGAAGACCCAAATTCGCCCAGGAAACCTTTGACAGCTGTCTCTAACCTCAAACACGTGGAGAACTCTGATTTCCCACGAAGCACTCCCAATTTTCACCTAAATCACAATCTCCCTTCACAATATCACTCTCACTATCACACAAAGTTACTTTTTCACAAGATACACTGAGAAATTGGGATGGAAAAGCGAGATTTTCTCCCGCTTCTAAATTTTCACACAATTCGGTCGATGCACACAAAGTGGTATAAACTGCACGAAAATGGCCAATGCATTTTGTATAACACAAAAAGTGAGGTTAAAATTGTTTACCCTTGCCAATATTTCCATAAATTCTGCATTTTCAACATTTCCCCCCAGACTATTCAACCAAATCAACATACGAAAACACAAAGAAGCAAAATCTTACCAGAGAAACAAATTCCAGCTTGGCATTATTAGCCAAAAGATGATCCAGAAATTGATTGATTGCCGATATTGCTAATTGATGATACGTGATATTTTCACTTCCCTGAGCAGAAACACATCTCGACATTGACAGAGATACATCTAATGCAATTATTGTAGGCATTTTTGTGTCTTAATCATTTATTAATTTAGCAATTTTCTCAAAAAGTTAAAAAATGCGTGTTTTGTTTTGCAAATGTCACTGTATACTGAGTTTCCAATTTTTTCCGCAGTGTGGTGCTAGTGCAGTTTTTGCGCCTTTTTAGTCGAACTTCTCCAGTTTGCGTGGCCATTTTAGTGTGAAAATCCAATATAAAATAAAGTAGTAAACAGCGTAGAAAGATACCGTGCTCCCGTAGAAGATATAGACTCCATAGTGACGAGGTATGTAGTGATGACCGAGCATTCCCAAAATAATTTTCAGGATAGACCGAAGAAACAACTTGCAGGAGTCACTGACGCAGGGTCTGCAGAAAAGATAAGTTTTTCTAGTTTACTACTTCTTTTTACACTTAAATTCCATTATGAACTTAAAAAATATAAGTCAATAGATATTTGGTCAATATTTGATCAAAGAAATAGCTAGAAAACCTTGAAAATAACTAAATTTCAATAGTAAGTCCGGTTCATAACCTCAAATATGACTCGCGGTTTTTTCCTCCTCAAGAAAAGGCCCCTACACACTAGAGAAATTTATGTCCATATTGAAGAATTTTTCCTACACAAACGTAGGGAATTTTCTTCAATATGGACATAAATGTCTCTAGTGTGTAGATAGAGGCCAAAAAAACACTTTAAAAATTTTAACTCTTTCCGGACCACAACATATCCAGCGAACGAATTTCAGTAAAACTCACTTTATTGTAACTCTTAGTGGTCAAATATGATACTTTCACAGAGAAAGAATTGTTTCCTCCTTTGGGAAATTGGAAAATTTTGGGTACTCTCGTCCCCAAAAGAACGAAAAGGAAACAAACTTCAATTTTCCCAAAGCCAATATTATCTATTTTGTAAACTATTTGTGCGTGTCAAAGGAGTCCTGTACGATGTTGATAACTAAAACAAGGTGAATTATTGACCAGTATCTTGTGGGATGTCCAGGAAGTGCTAAAAAAGACACCAAATTCCTGCTTGCCAACGGATTCCTCAAAATATTTCACACAATAACACTTCAAAACACATTTCTTTCAACACGATGTTATTGTAGACACATTAAGCTTTCTCAAAAGTATAAAAGACACTTCCTGGACAATTAGAATTCACAAAATCAGGAAGAATAGGAAAAACTTCCCTGAAAGCAATCTCCCTCGTTGCCAAATGTCAAAATTATCGGCCATATTGGCAAAATGTCGCTTCCGCTTGGAATTTTCTTACAAGGTTGGTGTCAAAAAGCAAATGGCGGGCATTGGCGGGATAACCTTACATTTGACCTCTAGATTTATGCGGATGAGAGTTCCCATAAAGCAGAGGTGTGCAAGAACCGTTGAAACCGAATTAACGTCAAATGAAACATGTACGTCAATGGTCAAAACGCTACTATAATAAACTTATTTTGACGTTAATTCGGTTTCAACGGTTTCTTGCACACCTCTGCCATAAAGCTTAAACAAGTTTTTTTTTTGTAAATTTAAGAAAAAATTGTTTTTCGGATTTATGTAATCTGGAATTGTTAGTTATCATACTTATTGACCCCGAGAGGATTTTCCTTATTCTGGTCTAGAAATATCAAAAAAGTCACAATATCTCCAAGGAAGTAGAAAATCGAAAATTCACAATTTTTAACCAGAAATATCTTAGCTCAGGAGTTAATTGGGATCCTGCAAAAAATATCCTAGATTTGGACATCCTTATAGTTTGTAATCATCCATAAGAATCGGATTTTTATCGATTCTAAGTAGTCCAAAAAAAAATCTTTTTTCCATGGGTACCCAGTGTCCCAAAGGAGACGAAAGAGTTAATAAAAAAATCTTACCTGCACACATTTAACGGTGCGAAGGACAATATTCCCACGAAAATTCCCAAGTTTCTAATCAAAGAATACATTATCAGGGATTCTGGGAGGATGGCTTTAGCATTTTCACAATACTTGAAAGCCTGGAAGAGAAAGCAATATTATTAGGATTTCTAATAAAATCTTTAAAAAAAAATGATTACCAATCTCGTGGACCAATTGGGGTCCACCCCAAGATAAATTTGCATCATGTACGTTGCACAATCACAGAGGAACATCATACAGATGATGGTGAAGCATTTAATTTTAGAGAGTGAATAAATTTTGTCCATGACTCTGGGTATAGATAGGATACCCCCGATAATGAGCCCTGAAAAAATAGTTTTGCATAGAATTCAGACAATTATAAAATAATGATTAAATTACCAGCTATAACTCCAAAAATGCATTGATGGGGAAAGTGAACTCCTAAGAAAATCTGAGAAACCGTTAGAAGGATCAGTATGGCAGCATAAGCCATCCAGATGACCTTCTTCCAACACTTTGTCACATGATACTCAAATTTCCCCAACAACCTGCTAATTAGTATGAAAAAGACTGCAGCAGTGACCATTGCTTCGCCGGAAGGCGATCCAGGAGTGCATTCACAAGTCCCTTCATATTGTACAAGCCTCGGACGACGACTCTCTCCAAGGACCCACCAATGGGGCCGAGGTTCAGCTAAAAGCCATTTCAAATGCGAATTTAAAAAATCCGCCAAGAGCCCGCCTATAATTGTCCTTAAGAAGATATCCTTGTCCAATCCAGATAGTATTGGTATCAAAATATTGAACAATGTTTCAGAATTTAGCAGATAATTTATAAATAGAAATACTCTCGGATAGGAATGCAACCTAGTTGGAAGGAAATTATAGAATTAATTTTAGTGCTTTTAAGTAAATTTTCCTTCACAGGAGGACTCACATATTTTGAAGAAATACTATTTGAGGGATTTCGTATTTATAAATTTTGCAATCCATCGTTGGGCAAGGAAGACACGAAAGTTTTTGTAATAATACTTCAGTGAAACAATTTGAGACAATAGATCATGACAAAATAATTCAATGAATAATTCGATTGGAATAATTCTCAAATAAACTGCTGAAATTCTCGAGATTATTAATCATTTTGCAGATGATGCCGATTTTCCCTCGTGGAAGATTCAAATGTCTTTATATTACGTGTATTATATTACATCAGGCTTGAATTATCAAAAAAAACTTACAACATTAAAAGACTTAATAAAGGCATTGTTTAAAACACATTTGAAAGAATATTTTCTTATAAATATTTTTAATAGATTAAATTTTTTTATTTGGTTAATAAGTTAATTATGAGTTTTTAGGCTATGTTAAACCTAACCTTAAAAATTAAAAACATATGTCACGGGGCATAATCTCTCAAAATTCAATATAAATAGATTTTTTATTTAATAATTTAACCCCGACCAAGACCACGACGAAAAAACTTGTTTAAAATTAATTAAATTCAAAAGTATCAAATTCTAACCTCAGAAACATAACCAATCCTGTCAATTTAAAGTCTTAAGTATATTTGTTTAATTACACAAGAGTTTTAGATTTTTGAACTAGTGGGGAAAATAGGATATGACATTGAAATGGGAAATTTCTTGTTATGGTCATCTTTTTGATGATACATAACCACAAATTTTCAAACAATCTCTTAATCAACTTTATAAAATAGGGGAATAATGTTTTAAAGATTATTCATACATAACTACACATTTATTTCCAAATCAAAATCCATTTTCATCTTAATTTAGCTTCATTTTTTACCTTTTTAAACCTGTATGGCCCCAGTCATGCTATCCACAAGGCCAAGCTTCATTTTCAGTTTATTGATGTTCCAAATCATTTTAATACTAAAAATTAAAATGACAAGTCAAGTGAATTCCTAGATTTACCTTTATTTATCTTACGCTTT
Organism: Phlebotomus papatasi; assembly: GCF_024763615.1. Classification (NCBI taxonomy): domain Eukaryota; kingdom Metazoa; phylum Arthropoda; class Insecta; order Diptera; family Psychodidae; genus Phlebotomus; species Phlebotomus papatasi. Next base: position 97,722,239 of record NC_077223.1, read on the forward strand.
TTATTTGTTTAATTCATCTGCGATTTTAACTAGCAATGTGAGGTTATGTTAAACGTAATCTTTGAAAAATTTAATGCATAAATTACTCATGAAAGTTGGATTTCAATTAAAATTTAAAGCATTTTACAAATAAAATATTATCAACCTATCACAATCTATTCTATTCACCGATCTGTTCGCCTGATAAGAATGAGTTTCTGTGTCACTTGTTTAATTACAGTTTTTTTTAATTTTAAGATTATGCTATAAATAATTTTAAAAATAGATTATATTTTAAAAGAAAATACTTTAAAATTAATCTGCTTTTAAAAGCATAAGTTTGAAAAATGAACAGCCTACCATAGTTTAGCTCTTTCTTAAGTGTCCGCCTTTCCAAATACCCTAAATACAGGTTTCAGACTGGAGGTATAATCTCAGTTCCCGAATCTCTTGAAATCCTTAATAACGAGCAATGTTAATAGGCTTTTAAGATTTAACGGATCATTTGCTCTTAATATCTGAAGTTGATTCTTTTTTCGAAAGTCTTTTTGTTAAGGGAAATTAGGCCTTATGGCTAAGGCCCTAGGTCTGAAGCCCAGATAATGGGCCTAATTTTTAAATTTGAACATATATTCATGATATTTAAAATATTCCTAGTCGCAAAAATTATTCTGTTTTCGTTAGTCAATTTCCCTTATGTCCTAGACACACTTACGACTTAAGCCGAGAGACTGTTTAACGCATAATTACCGTAGATGCGGGTAACTTTGTCCTTTGTGCGTGACTTTGCCCACCTACTGTTCGTAAACTTTCCTTTAATCCTAATGTTTAAGAATGGTTCTAACCTGTTAGACATTGTAGATCGGATCGGTAAAGACCATACTTAAGCTTAAGTGCTAGAGTTAAAAAAAAGTTTACGAAAAGGAAGGGGAGGGGCAAAGTCACCTACGAACAACAAAGTCACTCGCATCTACGGGTATAATCAAAATAATGATTTGACTAAATTCCCACCAGTTTCCCACTAACTGAACCGTTTCGCGGCTTAAGTCGAGAGACGGATTAGTTAGAAATTGATGGAAATAATATCTAATCATTATTTTGATTTTTATTACGTCAAGCCGTCTCTTGACTTAAGTCGTAAGTGTATCTAGATATAGGGTATTAGAATTTTCGCGGTTTTTTTGTACAAGGATAACTTTTTCTTAAAATGAAAGCTATGGATCAGGGCAGAGCATTCTCACACATTTTCCGTACAGAAGTATGGTATATTTTTTCTTAAGTGATTTTTTAGTTTTGGTATAAAACCAAATGCAATCATTTTAATACTTTTACCAAATGAAAGAGTATCTAATGTTATGTTATTGGCACAAAATTTATAATGATAGCACGAGGATAACAGTTCCTAAAACCCATATGAAAAAGACGTAAAATTCGCATTTTTTTTTAAATTTTTCTGACAATTTTTCTATTTATAACACCAGTAAAATTTTAAATTCAATCAAAATATATTCTCTGTGAATCTGCCAACCATTTCATGTTATATTTATTTTTGTAGGATCTAAGGCTTAAAAATTATAAAGAATTTAAGAAAAATATATCATTTATGAATTAAAATTCTCCATCCGTTAGTCTATCATCCTATGGATGAAGTTCAAGTTCAAATAAATCAAAAAGATTTCTGTTTTCGTGAGGTTTAACGATAAAACTATTATTATTGCTTTTAATTTTATATTGGAAAAGGAAAATTGATAAAATTAATCATTTATCGCATTAGATATTAGAATATTACTATTTTTCTATTTTTTTCTATTTTAATATTCTTTTATTACGCATATTTTATGCATTAGCGTTAAAAATCCAGGAAAGCTAGCATGTAAAATATTGCTGCCAGAGTGCTCAGGAGGAACCTGCTGGTGCTATTATTTGGGATTTAAATGTTAATACCATGAAAATTAAATAAAGCCCTTCATTGAAATCCCGAGGGCAATTGGGATGGGATAAGGGTGTGGAAATTATGACTTTCCTCCATGTGTGCACCGCTCTTTTGTCAAAATAAACAAATTATCAAGTGAACAATAATTGTGTAGGATATGGCATAAAAAACACGAACCCCTTTTTATTGTTGAATAATCACAAGTGGAAAATATGTTTTCCATTTTGTAACCCTCGGCAGAAATTGCTGGCGTTTAGAAGACCTATAAACAGATATATATCGCAAAAGAGCAAAATGTTTTTTTCTCTTCGTCGCGCATGAATATAAAAATGAGTATGAAATTGATGTGAAATGATGTTGGATCTTTATGAAAATATGTGAATGATACAGTGCGAAAGAGCCATAGCAAAAAAAAGAGATGAGAGTTTGTTATATGTGTTTTTGAGATCCCTATGAGCTATTTCCATAATTCCTTCGCAATTTGTAGGGTAGAGGAGGGCAAGAGTGAAAAGGGGGAGAGATTGGGTCAATTATAATTGTGTTATGTGAAAGGGGATGGCAGAAAAATACAACCCCCATTAAATATTTATCAACTTGATACTGTTTTTATTATTTTGATACACCGATAGATGACACGGAGAGAGAATTACAATTGGATAATTTGATATTATCTTCGCATGTCTCTTGGGCGACTACCAGATGAGGGTTAGGGGTGGATTTTCTCGGGGATGAAAGTTAACTCTGGGCAAAATCTGTTGTTAACACAATACTAAATTGACGGAGGGTTGAATGAACCATTTCTTCTCTCTTTATTAATTCGAGATAAATCAGTTTTTCCACTCATGCATCTTTCTTGGGACTTTTTTTTTGTCTTTTCCACCCTTCAGATGAAAATATATCATTTCTTATATTGCTGTCCATCAAATCGATTTATTGCATTGCTTATAATATCTTGCAATTGCATTTTAATTGATATGAATTGACAATATATTGCAAAAAGTTATAAATATAGATATTTGGCAACAGTGATTAAATTTTTAGTACATGTTGATCAGACATGTACTAAATCTTCGAATGATCGCTTTTTTGATAACTAGACGAATTAATAAGCAGTTCTTGAGAGAAACAAAATAACAACTTGATTTTTTTTCTTTCAATTTTAGGACATTTTTATGAATTTCATTATTACATCAATATTTAATCACAAGTGACTTTCCTAAAAAAAAACAAACAGGGGGTTTAAAGAAGCAAAACTATAAAAGACATTGGTAAAAAAATTTTGACTTTGTTATTTAATGGATTACTCTAACTAAGATATTTCTACTAGGTTATAACTTCTTAATAGACTTAACAAACTCTTTATGCTAAAAGTCAATAAGAATAAAGTAGTTTCTATATCCAAAGGGAAAAATATGTTTTTTGGCTGTCTTCTAAAAACTCCAAGGAGATTTTTGAAGTGAAGAAATATGTAAAAAAAACAAATTATTCTATTTAATCAAGGATTTGCTAAAATTTTTAGATATGTTTTCTATAACCTGCAAAAACTATACATTTTCATTGAAACGAATTAGCTAAGATCAGATTGCCTATGTGGAAATTACGAAAAAAGCATAAAGACAGATAAAACAACTTTTAAAGTCAAAATGTAAAAAAAATAAGTTTAATTTCGTTAATCAGTGATAAAGCGAATCCTGATATTTCCTAAGCGTGCTATAGATTTAGTACAAGATTTAGTACAACAATAAAATTTTTCAAATTAACTACAACAAATAAATTGATCTCACATCTTTAACACTATTTTATGACAACAATTTGCACAGTGTGTGACAATCTCAATGGAGATATGCTGACCACCTGGGAAGCAATATTATTGGCACAAATGATGTATCCTGAACAATTGGTCCGATTTTAATTATTTTGACCACAAATTGACATTGGCAGTGAAAGCATTTAATTGTGCGATCAGGATAATACCATGTGATTTAATTTCCCGTTCCCTCCAACGCACGAACAACAATCAATGTGACAATTTTCCACCCTCGCACATCCAATAAATACTTGGGCGATAGGCAGGCAATTTAGCAATTAGACACGTTATTTGGTTGCACATGCCATTTAATTGCTACGCCGTTTATCTAGTTACACATAATAGACATTTATTTTCCCTCATGCTCCAGCTCTATGTCCTTGTTTATCTCATTTTCGGATGCTGGATGGGCGATAAAAAGAGATTCCGATTATTCATTGTGTGGCCATTTATCTGACGAAGACACATTCGCTGGATATTGATGGGATGCTGCTACATTCGTCCAGATGTGGCAGCGTCTCGTTGATTTGCATTACAGGAAGCCCTCCTTGAGGATTTTCCTATTACCATTTTTTTTTGCTTCTTACTGCACTTAAAATCAGACACTTCTGGAGAGCCGTCTGAAAATTATTTATGTTGGTCAATTTATAACTCATCGTACAAACATAATATGCTGAATGATCGTTGCTAAGCATAACCATTTTTTTTTACTCCATTTTTATTTTCATGTGATAAAACAACACTTTAATTTATTTTTTTCTTTGTAAATTGCTAAAATTTCGTGTTTTTGTGTAAATACATAGAGGACCCGCCTAAATTTTACCACGTGCCAATGACTAGTGAAAAAGAAATAGAAATTTCAAATCAATCAATTAATTAAACCCAAAAATTTTATCCAAAATTAATTTCTACCAAAATTGGAACAATTTGAAAGAGCATCATAGGTAAATTATCGCAGTTGGAATAAACACAAGCAACGAAATGGTAAGTTCATTTTTGATTTTGCCAGAAAAGCATCCATTTACATGTTTAGTACAGGACTAAAATCATATGTAAAGTGCCCGCTCTCTAATCTGGATCGGCGAAATCCGGACGAGTTATCGACGGTTATATTTAAAATCATTTTGAGGTTATCTATGCATGTTTATTCAGCAATGAAAATGAATTATCCTGTGATGTTTTTGTTTAATAAATGAAGTATAATAGCATAGAATTCTCTAATTATGTCTTTTTAAGCTTCTTTAAAACTTGTATTCTAATACTACAAAAAAACCTTGAATTATATTTTCAAGACGTTGAACAAATTCAAAAAATCCATCCGGATTTCGAAGCGGACATCTGTCATATTGTCTCGCAATCATCCGGATTACAAAGCGGGCACTGTATAGTATACATCGACTGTCAACTCATCATAAAAAATCATAAAAAAAATATTTTTTATCATTCTCGCCCCTAATCATCCGGATATCCGAAAGTTGAGTAAATTTCCTATTTTAAACATCCTATAGAGTTAAAAAAAAACGAAACATAAATTAACATTTTTCACAATTCTAAACAAAACATTTTTTAGTACATGACTAGTCTCATGAGCTTCTGCATAATTGACTGTTCATTATGTTGGTTTTTGTCACAACTGTTTTCCCCAGTTTTCGTCGTGTTCCAAAGCCAACAAACAGTCGTGACAGGAACAAACACAGAGAAAAATCAATTATGCAGTAAGCAGAATCACAAGACATCAAACATGTACTAAAAATGTTTTTCCTCTTTTTATTTTTAATTGGAATAGCACCATTAATCATATCATATCAAAAATTTTACAATTTTGAAAGTCATACATGTTTGAAACTACCCAATCCTTTACTATTTAGTACTCATGCCTTTGCAGGGGTAAATATTCGAGAAACATACAGTAGAGCCCCGCTAGGTATAGGTTATGTTTTTATAGTACGCGACATGCAATGTTGTCATAATTAGTAGTTGTAATAATTGTGTTCCAGAATGAAGAGAGCGAGGATAAGTACCACAATCGCAAAGAAAGTGGAAGCCGTCGAGAAATTTCAATACTAAAAGTCGTTGATAATTTTAAAAAATGACAAGGACTATAGTGCGACCCAAGTGTCAAATCTAGAACCAAATATGGACTATAGCGAGGCTCTACTGTAAGTCAATTAAAGGGTCTTAACCGATCCCTTACCGATTGAGATAGATACAGTCGGATTGGAGATTACAAGACCCTTTTAAAAAATCCTTATTTAAGCACGTCGATTGAAAAATGAGCCCTATGAGTGCTTAAACTTTGAATTTGAGGAAATAAAAATAGCGAATTTTCCGATTATAAATGTATGGATAAAAGTTTAGGCTGACTTACCTCCAAAACATATCCGAAATTTATTTAAATCGTATAGGCCAATTTATAGAGAAAACTCAGAAATACATGATTTTGGAGATTTTGGAGGGGAAGTAAGGTAAAGTGCCCTCGAGTCGACCGGTTCCTCGATTCGACCGGTGGTCAATATTTGAATGTTTTAATGGTGAATTTTTATAAAAGTATCACTGATTCGTATTTATTTATGGAATAATTGACCAATTAATGTCAGATAATACGCCAAATATTAGTACAAATATAAATAAATTGAATAAATAACTCTACCGGTCGAATTGAGAAACCGGTCGACTTGAGGACACTTTACTTTAGGTAGGTTGAGAGTAAAGCAAAAAAGAAACACTTGATTTATAAGGGAGTCTTCGAAAACCGAAAATCGATATCTCTTACCGCTTGAGCTCCAGGCCACTACGAAATTTAAAAAAAAGCGGATTGTAATTGCTTTGCACGTGAAATTTCCGACTATTCACTATTCTATAAAATAAATTATGTAAGATTTTATTAAATCCATGCACTAGATTTACGACGTAATAAATTTATTATAAATAATTTCATACCTTTAATGTAATATTTATATTTAAATATAAACAATTAATACTATTATTAGAGCATTACCGCAGAATTGGTTTAAATAATTCCAAGAAATAATCGTTTCCAAATTCTAATTAGTGCGAATGTGATTTAGTTGAAACGCGAATTTGACAGATTATAAATTTAGAATTGTAATGACTCAATCACCATCCTTTATACCAGGAAAATTTCATGAAACCAAATTTCACGTCATCCCATTCTTTCTCAAATGTTTTACATATGTCTATCCCACTCTTTTGCACTCTTCTTCTTCTTTTGTACATTACAAAAATTTCAATTTTAGTTCTATTCAATTTGAATGCAAAAGAGTGGAATAGGCATGCGAAACGTTTAAGAAAAAAATTGATATGAATTTCGATTTTGTAAAATTTTACTAATCTAAGAGGTAGGTCGTAGGGAAAAAGTTTTACCTTGTTGCAGATGACTTTTAAATGTATTCACAGTTGGAGACCATATTGTTTTGTACATTAAAAATCAGCTTCTTTAAAAGAAATTGTATAGAAATCGAAAAATAATTAAGAGCAGCATGACGCTTGAAGTTGAAAGACCTCCTCAGTCAGGGATAAGAAGTAGCTTCAAGGGGCGATCCGTAGCAAAATGCCCTGTCAACACAGACAAGATGAAAAGGATACACAAAAGAATCTTTAACCACGTTGAGTAAATAAGTTAACTTGTTCGAACAATGCGACTTGTTTGTTTATTCAGTTATTTTACACTAAAATGGTAAAATGTCCTTTTCAGTTATTCTCTTAATTATAATATAGATCACCTATCTTACATTTATAATACATAGAGTACACTAATTTATACTTTAATTTATCATCTAAAACACTTGGGATTTTACATTTCTGACTTGTAGGGTTTAAATAATTTTGGCTTGTCAGGTAGCTTGGGCAGGGTGGTCTGACATCCACTAAGGTCCGTCGATTGAGGCGATGGCAGGAGACTCTGGGCTGGGTCAGGGAGGCATTTTAGGGGTGCCCCGCTTGACTCCAATTTGCTCATGTCTGGGCTGAGGGAAACACCGTCGGAGTGCGGAGATGCTGGGCTCTGGAGATCGTGTGGCGGAGGAGTGTGTGGTGGTAAGGTCATGGGGGGAGTATAGTCCGGATGTAGGCCATTGCTGCCGGGGAGCATTGAGCCGGGGTAGGCTGGCATGTGCAGGGGAGCCGCTGAAGCAGCGGATCTCTGTGGAATGGGATACGGAGCGTAGCGATAGCCATAAGAAAAATGATTCGATGAGAGTTGGGGCGATATGACTGGCAGCTGGGGCAGGAGATGGTGACCCGGTGTATATCCGTAGGGCAAGCCAACGGAATTGGCTGCAGCCTGTAGAATGGAAGCGGCAAAAGCAGGATCCGAATACACTGCAGCATATGGCCAGGCGACGGCGATTCTTTGGCGTTTGTCCTTCATCCGTCGGTTCTGGAACCATACCTGAAATGACGTATATAGAGGGTGTAATTTAGCCCTTGTCCTTGTGCAGTGGGAAAAATCAGTTATGACTTCTGGGAAGGATATTGCAAGAGGTTGTATTTCAAGATGCCGAAAAATTCAGTAGACGAAAAATGGTTTTATCTCAATTAGTCGTGACCATGGATGTCCAAAAGATTTAGCAACTTCGCGATTGAGAAATTTTAGCATTCCCCATTTGAAAGTGAAGCCTTGAAAAATGTCTTGAGCCATGTCTTTCTTCATTTGTCTACCATAATTATTAATTTGATACTTCTGAAAAATTGCACATTCTCTCCAGTTTTCACCAAAGCATGACACTAAAATGATGACTTTAAAATTACAGTCGTGTCTTTTCATCCATATTCCACAAAAGCTATATTAGTGGTCCAAGATAAAAAAGAGATGCTGGGAAGGAAAAAAATGAATCGTCTATAGAGAAAACAAAGGCACTTTTTTCCTGGATGAAGATTGATGAAGAATACAGAGGAATATCGAGGTTTGGTCACTTAGCACCCATGTGGCAAAGTGTTATTATAAAATGTCTTTATTTTCGGTAGCCGCGCTTTAGCCATCACTTGCCAATTATACATATTTTATTAACTGCTAACAGCTTATTTAGAATTTTAAGTTATACCTCTTGAAAAATATAATATATTGGAACCGAAAAGTTTAAACTCATTATCACATACATTGAATTTCTGTATTGTGTCTTTGGGAAGATATATAGTGACCAATAAACGTTCCGAAGTGGTCTGCATCACCATCTTCCAGTATCGTACCATCGCACAGAAGATGCACGGGATGCGGTACAACATCAAAGGCACAACCATTGTGTGAACTATAATAATCTTACTATTGTTTCAATTAGGAAAGTTTATTCGTCACGAAGCGGAAAAAAGGGAAACCGTGAAATTATTTCCACTTATTTAACACGTGTTAAAGGATTCGGTGCATCGGATCTTCAGATACGTTTTTACTCTGATGAAAAAAATTTATATAGGCATATAAGGACTAATGATTACAGCCTAACAAAAATTGTCAAAATCAAGTCCTGTAAAAATAACTGAACTGACTAACTGGATACAATGCGAACAGCCTTATACCCGAAAATTCCGGTAACCTAAAAGGATTTGAACTTGCAACACTTTACAGCCAGCTTTTTGAAAACTTTTCGTATCTTAACTTATAAGGATTCCGTATGGAGAATTACAGCCTCGAATTACTTGATAGAAATCTGCTATTTAACCAGTAGTGTTAAATTCGGTATAGAACGATGTAAAAGCAGACCGGCAAACTCGAAGAATAAGCGCTTTGGATGCCATCCCCGAGAACAGAGCCCAAATGTTTCTCCTAAAACTTCTACGTCCTGCGGCTATACAACATGAATTTCCTAATATGCAGTATCTCTGTCTACGATACCTCTCTGAGAGTGTAAAGCGATTTTCAGATTAGATGTTTAGCCCAGTTCTCGAAGGTTTCAAAATTCTAAATAGCTACTTATTTTATTGGTTTTTCAAAATGTAGATCATTTTATCATTAATAATCCAATTCCAAGTCAGTTTTTCAAAAATTCTTGACTGATGAAAAATTAAAGAATTTAACCCTATAGGTTTGAAGCCTGTATAGGTATTTGTCTAATACGGGCTTCAGACCTAAGGCTTAGCCATATGGCTTAACTTCTCTAATATCTTATCAGTCAAGATTTTTTGAAAAAATTTGACTTAGAATTGGATTATTAAGGACAAATTACCTATTAGATTTTGAAAAATCAATAAAATCGGTTGCTTTTTAAGGTTTTGAGACCCTCGGAAACTGGGCTTAACCTTTAGTCTGAAGACGGTGTAAGAGTCTTGACAGACCTGAGGATTAGCCGAGAGACAACTTAGCGTTATTATACTAGAAATAATGATTAAACTACATTTCCATCATTTTCCACTAAGTCGTCTCTCGGCTTAAGTCGCTAGTGTGTCTAGGGCATAAGGGCCCAAATAGACTCAGGCTGATCCTCAAGAATATTTAGCCTGTAAAATTTGCTAGTAAAGATTTATCTCAAACTGTCATATACTGAAGGCTTATGCCCTAGACACACTTACGACTTAAGCCGTGAGACGACTTAGTGGAAAATGATGGAAATGTAGTTTGACCATTATTTCTAATATAATTACGCTAAGCCGTCTCTAGGCTAATCCTCATGTCTGTCAAGGCCCTTAGAATCGATTTCAGAGGGCCTTCTTAAAATTTCCCTCTATCTAAACCTTAACTGCCAAGTTTTATACTTAGTTCCTCGAATACACTTAGTTCCTCGTTATCCGTCACTTCGATATCCGGGTGACAGCTGCCAAACACTGGCGGTTGATGTATTCAAAATTATTTTTTACAAAACATCATTGTATCGAAGTTTTTAATACATAATTGTGATAAAAAATTAGATATAAACATATGACGAAGAAAATGCTGTTGTTCTTCGACAGATAATAAATTCACACAGCACAATATATAAAAACCGTTAACCAGATTCAAACCTAAATGTCATTTTGTCCCCACGTCAGCCGGATAACGAAGAGACTAGTGTAATACTAAGAATGCTCTTAGGAAGAATTGGCGCAGCTTGGACAGACAAGGAACAGGGGATCGGCTCGAACAGTTGGAAAGGAAAGTATAGAGCTAACACGAAGCTACCATTGAAACCAAACATTTAGTACATCACTGTACTAAACCAATTCGCGAGGAAAATATAAAGTACTTTGAATTAAAGAAAGCAAAAGAACAAAACTGACAAAGAATATTAGCCTGATAAAAATTTTCCCTATATTACTGGAGAGGTTTTACTTACGGTTCTAAGTGTAGAAAAATTACTAGTAACATGAACCTTTAATATAAAAATAAACAAATTTTATAAGGAAAACGCAGATTATACGATAAATGAAATTTTTAATTGAAATTCAAAGTAATTCTAACCTATTCTACCCCCAACTAAATTGCCCCGGCTCTCCCTATACACAAAGTATTAACCAAGGTTTAAAAATAGAAAAAAAAATAAGAACTGATTTGAGAATTTGGTTATTTTTTAAATTTCAGTTTAGTATTAATTTGAAACCTAGTTTCTGATTCATCATTGATAATTTTTTAAAAAAAAGAGACTAAAACTATGTTTCAGTCTATATTTATTGAGCCTTTTGTTAATTATCTATAATTTCACGAACAAATCGCAAATTTTTGCCGAACATTTTATTTTAGTACACAATTGTACTAAATGGTTATTGTACGTACATCATATTGTTTTTTTTTTCAAAATCTCTGAATTTTTTAATATACAAAATCTTTTAAATCTAAGATCATTATTTGATTTCTATTAAAATGAAACAGCGGAATATGAACATGTATACAAATTTAATACAAATTTGTCACATGAATCTTTTTAGTACACCCATATTCACTAGATTTTTTTGGTATAAGTCTTAAAGTATATTTTAATATAATCCACATGGAATATAATTTTATATTATTCTAAATTAGACATGTTGAAATGAAAATGATATTAATGGAAAATATTAGTCAGTTTTCATTATCACAACTTCTTTAGTTATTTAAAATCGAGATATTCACTCTTAAAACTTTTATCTGTTTTAAAGTTTCTTTAATTACAACACATTTAGGCTTATTTGATGCCTCAATGCAAATGTGTAACCACATTTTCAGAAGTAGGATAAACCAGAGATAAACTCCCCCCTATTCGCTTTAAATATGTGTGATCTAACTCCCACATGAGATAGTCAAAGGGGATTTTAGAGACCGCCTAAAAAAGGAAATTTGTTGTAAAAATTGCCTCTCACTTATGTTAAAATGAATGACTGTTTATATTTCTTAGCAGTTAAATCATGTTGTATTAAAGTGGCACTCAATATGCTGAGAAACAATTATCCAGTGTGTTTGAAACAGCATGGAAAAATTAGTTTTATGGATTTTTTACCACATTTCACACCTCAAACTCTGCCTCGAAAAATGTCACTGTGGCTTTTTTTATTTATTCAACTGTCGAATTGATCATCTTTTCCCTCCGACATTTTTCTTAACTTCTAATGAATTCTATTTCTGTGTTTCTTCAACCATCTATCCGTTCTAAAACCAATGGCAATTCTTTTCATTTCAAAATATCGTGAGAATTATATGGTTGAAAGGATGATTTTTTGGAGCAGTTTATTGGTTGAAGAAATATTGGTGGGAAGGGTTTGAAAGTGCCGGAAGTGTTTACTTCTTTTAATGGAGTATTAATTGACGCCAGAGAAGCTCTAAAAACACTTCAAAATTCTCATAACTTTATCATATCTCAATGGACCATTAAGCACATGTCAGATAATTTTCTCTAACAATCGTCATTAATTTTCTCTTTAATTGGACTTTAAAAGAAGTCCACGCAAAGTTTTCAAACTTCACTAGATATCCTTCAACTTTTAATACTTCTAACCCAAATATTTTTCAGGAAAATTGTCCAACAGATAGTCATTGCATTTTATGGTAGTTTTCCTTCGTAAAATGCCAGAAAGTTTGTAATAATTTTGATTCTCAGTTACGATAGAAATCAATTTAGTCAAGATTACAGAAAGATTTTTCTCCTTCCAAGATGCATAAATTGTAATGTTTTAGTGTTTTTGGCAAATGTAACATCTTGCAAATATCTCTTAAGGGGTGAATTGAAAAAAAAGGACGAGTAAATTTACAAACCTTTATTGTGGATTCGGGTAAATTGAGTTGTGCCGCCAATTCACATCTTCTTGGTCGTGAGACATAGTTTTCTTTAAAAAATTCTTTCTCTAATCTCGAGAGTTGATCCCTCGTGAATGCCGTCCTATATCTTCGCACGGATGGGTCTGCAGGAGCATTTTGATTGTCCGTGCTGGAATTAGATCCATCTGCAACAACAAGGCACAGGAAACATTTATAATAATTGATATATTAAATTAATAAATGTTAATAATAATATTAGTAAGATACAAATATTCCATAGAGGAACTAGGCCTTTTCGTGAGGAAGTTTTAATTAAGGAAAATAATTCTCAAACAAATCCATATTTTAATTAAATAAAATTAAAAGCAATTACTCAAACAGAATTGTTTTCGAATACTTTTAATGCCTGAAAATTTCTTGTGATTCATAAGGGATTAGAACTTTCGGTTAATAAAAAACATACATTGGCGGGGTTAGTTTGTCATAAAATGGATATGACAAAAAAAAATTATAAATCTAATTCCTAAATATACACAATACAAACTTATAAAGCAATTGAGAATTAAAATATAAATAAGTTAGAGAACAGCTTAGGCTGGAAACTGTTAGAATAAGAATTAAATGTAAGTTACACAGAAATATTAAATAAATTACATTGTAAAAAAAGGACTTTCAAAATGTAATTCTTCTGCATTTTTACTGCTCGAACTCAAAGAGAGAACAGTTCATAATTTTTTTTTCAATTTCTCACCGTTCTGGAACTTAAACGGTAAGAGATATCGACTTCCAGTCTTCGATGACCCCCAATAAAAAAATAAGATCTCTAGACGTATTTTTCTCTCCCCTCCCTCTCCTCTATCCCCACCAAAACCTTGTTCTTTTGGTTTTCTCAAAATTGGCACAAACTTTTTCAATTATTTTCTTTTAATTAGTTTCAGTCACTTGCAAGTGCAATATTAATCAGGCACGTCAAGTACTCTTTAATGTTTCAGATTATTCTCTATTTTTGTCCATTTTAAGTAAAATTTTAAAATATCTATACCTTTATACTTTAGTACAGTCATGTACTAAATATTTCAAACTACAGTAGAGTTTCTCAAATTTGAACATTTGGGTGGTATAGATGACATTTCTCCCTCCTCAGATTTGAACAATATTTACAAAAACGTAACGGAATTGATGTGAAATACACTTTCCCTAAATTAAGAAAAATAACTTTAGACAATAAGGGAAAAGTACCCCGGATCGGAATGTTAAGAGACATGCTCGATATTTAGTTGAAAATACAAGCCTCAAAATACTATTTGGTATTTTTGTGTATGCTAATTGGTATATTAATGATCCATTTAGCTATATGTGTGAGTTTAAACTTTAAAATTTTACAATAAATTAATAAAAAATAGATGTAATTGATACTGTGTGTACTCTGTATCTCGGATCGTCACGAATTTAATCAGGTGTCTCACGGAAAATTGGTTTTATAAATTAAATCTACACTAATGCACTGTATTCTTGTGAGAATTAAATGGTAAAAAGTAGCTAATAATTTTTAAAATTTCATTTTAATTAGTGCAATAATATGACAATAACTTGACGATCCGAGGAACACTGCCGATCGCTGGTGCTCTTTCCATATATCAATGTAATTTATTGTGAAATAAATGGAATTTGTTGCGGAAGTTCATATAATGCGATAATATTGAGAAAATATCGGAGAAAAATAGTTCTAATTCAGACTCCACGCAAAACTTTCTTAACTTTCATTTTGAATTCAACCGTCGTTCAAATTTGAGAAGTTCCAATTAGAGGAACTCGTCTGTATTATCTTTTATTTAATTTTCAAATAATCCTTACTGCAAGTATAAATATTTAATATTATTGAATATTAAATTTTTATAAAGTTCTCCACATTTAAATGTAAATTATTTAAAATACAAAATAAAGATAAATAAAAATATAAATTTAATATAAAAGTATCTTCAAATAAATAAAATGTGTATACATTTTGAAATAATTTGCAATTAATTTGTTTGATTATGTTTGGATATTGACCACCTTGACCACATTGTATGGATCGGTTCAAATTCAATTTTATTTTAGTACATACCTGTACTAAATTCTTTTTGATGTGATATCTTTGTAAGTTACACAAATAATTCAAAAGTTACCCGCAAAATGCAAAGTTTATAGCTTTTTTTTTACAAATTCTAAAGCGAAACCCATCCTTGTTGGATCACGCTCAAATTTTGTCGATTTTGAAATCCTTACATTAAAGCACAATCCAAAATTTATTAGAGAGAGAATCATAGTGTAGTACCAAGGTCCTACATCACACTTCTTAACTTTTCACGTTCTTCTGATAAGTAACAAACATGAATCCTTTCATCGCTGATCATCATACATTCTCCCTAATATATGACCTTCCTAAAGCTCACAGTTGCAAGACATTGTCGATACTTTATTGCATCTGTTCATGTTTCTGGGATTCTAAAGAGAACAGAAGGGATAGTTTTCTTCGAGATCAAACTCATGAAGTTTGTGAGTCTCTTCAGCAATTTGAACTTAGAATTGACCAGTATAAATATTTGATTAGAAGAGAGAAAGGGAGACTGCTGGATTGAGCAGAGGGACAAATTGTGTCGCCTAGAAGTTGCTGTGACAGAGGAGGAAAAAGGAAGCAGCTTCCTCCTGCCACTAGACATTTTTCCCATTTCAGGAGGTTGCGCGAAGCGGGAAAGGAGCCATTGAGGGCGGCGCCAGAGAGTGGTGAAAATGGGATTTGTCTCAAACGTGAAAATCTTCTATGGAACTGTTATGGTACGCCTCCCCGAAAAATGGTGAAAGAAAAACCCAGATATTACACTGAAGTATTTTTCCAGGAGAATATTGAGGGGGGAAAGTTAGAAAAGTAGCAATGGAAGCGATAATAGAGGAAAATAGCATTCAAAAGAGGGAGATATTTTCCACCCGCATAAAATTCAAGGGGGCGCAAAATGTATCTTTCCCTTGAGATTTGCATATGAAGCAGGTTTTGAAACTGAAGGGATTATCTTGTAGGAGAAAATAAAAGGGACAGATAATCCTAACCGGCTTATGTAGGTGAGATTCTTAACGTGAGCTAACTCGGAGTGCATGCAAATTCGATTTGGAGCTGAAGTTGGGAGACGCCATTCAGTTATCTTGAATCAAATTCGTGAAATTATACAAATTTTGTATTTAAACCAAAATATCAAGGATTAGGATGAACTGACAGAAAAGTGTTATATGGGTGAAATGTAGACCAGAATGTTCTCTATAATTTTCCCATAGAACATGATCTCATCGATTACTCAGAAGCCAAGATAAGCGAGGTTTTTTGTTTCTTAACTCGTTTTTTCATCCAGAGTGCCCCAAGTGTTCATTTGTTGAACTTCAACTATATCAAAGAATTGTTGTATTTTGCGGGACTTTCCATTTAAACCCCTATTTTAAGTGTCTTGGTGGAGTAAAGGCAGTCAAATTGGCATCTGAGTGATTTCAAAGCGTTATTATGGGAAAAATCAATTTTTTCACACTTAAACGGCAAAATCGGAGTGATAGCGTAGTCTGAGTGGAAAATGATGTATGGACGAAATGTAGAGACAAATGTGCTCTATATATATGTTGAAGTAATCATCAAAATCGGTTTAGCGATAGTCGAGATAATTGAGGTTATGTGATATTGAAATTGGTTTTTCGACTGTGGCGCCCCTGGTGTTGGTCCCACGAAGTTCAAATGTTCTAGAAAGTTGTAGCATTTGGTGAGATCTTTCGTTTAAGCCCTCACTCATCAAAATCGGTCACATAGAACCGGAGATATGATTTTTTGAATTTCGTGAACTTTGACCCCTCATATCTCCGGTTCTATTGAAACCACAGCGCACATACGCACCATTTTGGAAACGTCCTAGACTGGACTACAACATACTAAAATTTCATTAACTTGCACAATGCCGTTTTTGAGAAAAGTGACTTTGAATTTCGATGAATTTTGACGCTATCACAGCGCCACCTGTGGTGACTTTTTGAACTTCCATCTGAAAGTGCTCATTGAGACGAAACCAAAAAGGTAAAATTTAGGTCGCTATGTTAATTAGAACCGGAGATAGAGGCCGGTCAATGTTCGAACTTTGACCCCTTATAGCTCGGGTCAGGGGTTTTAGATCGACTTAAGGTTTTTTTGTTTGATAGGTATAATAAACGGCTACAACATACTAAAATTTCAGCCCGATGCACAATGGAATTTTTGAGTTATTTAACTTATAAGATTTAAAAATTTTCTTTTTAAAAATAGCGCCCCTAGCGGTGGTTTTATGAACTTGTGATGTTAGAAGAGGAAGTGGCATTTCACGAGAGCTTTCCAAAAAGCCCTCACTTTTTAAATTCTGACAATTAGAACCGGAGTTATGGCCATTTTAAGAAATTTTTTTTGGACCCTTATAGCTCGGGTCAGGGGGGTCGGGGGACCTTAAGTTTGGTATTGATGGAAAGCTCTAAGGCCCAGCTATAACATACTAAAATTTGAGTCCGCTGAATGCCATAGGGGCGGAGCTATTGAGAAAACAAAAAAAGGGGGGTCTTCAAAATGGCGGAAGGAGGGGTGGGGGGTGGGGGGTCTATGCACCAAGTTGCAATTTTCATCCGATATATAACCTTTGCCGAAAACCGCAAGTCAATATCTTTTTTAGTTTAGGAGCTATTAAGCTCCAAAGAGCGGCCGGCCGGCCGGCCGGCCGGGAACGTAAAATAGCCACATATATATTCGTGATCAGGAAGTGCTGAAACACGTTTTGGCCAAGTTTGAGCTCGATCGGACGACATGAAATTTTGTTAGGATTATAGTAGGTGAGATTGTTAAGAATCTCACCTAATAGAATCACATAATTTAATTTGCTGGTATTAAAGCATTCGAATGTCTATGACCCGAAATGTCTCGGGTTTTGCAATTTCTATGTGAAGTTTTTTTTTCTTAGGTTTCTTCCAGGAATTGAAGCACTCGCATCTCTATGGCCCGAAATGTTCCGGGTTTTGCAGTTTGGAAAATGAGATTATGAGAAAAATATTTACAATTATTCTTTCAGTATTTTTCCACAAAATTATTCAGTTTTAGTATAGTAGAAAATCAAAATGTGTTGAAAATGGGCGTGGTTTAGTAATTGCGTTTAATTATTGTAAATTTCTTAGGATTATCGAATAACTCTTTATGGAATAATTGTTATGGCCCTAAAAAGGGCCATTTTTTGATAAGAAATTTCGACTATTTGCGCATTGCGGGAAACACTTTGGTGTCTTCAAACAATTTCAATTCCAGCAAAAAAATGAATTAAAAAAACATCAACTTTGAAGAATCGGATGGAAAAATATTTTTATATCTTAGTAATTTAACCAATTTCCCCAAAAACTGAATAATTTTGTGGAAAAATATTGAAAGAATAATTGTAAATATTTTTCTCATAATCTCATTTTCCAAACTGCAAAACCCGGAACATTTCGGGTCATAGACATTCGAATGCTTTAATTCCAGCAAAAAATTAAGAAAGACCTCAAGTTAGAAGAATAGATGAAAAAAAACTGGAGGGAAACCTCACTGACCTGCTGGAAAGTCATTACGACAGAACTCTAGAATCTTAAGTGGGTCCTACTGAAATCTTTTAAAAATCTCATGCACAAAACGCCGGAAAGGCAGCTTGTGGATGAGCCATTCATTCAATGCTCTTCTGGAAAGAACGGATCTCATGGATAGCCACTGTCCAGGGCAATAGCAACGGGGCTTCTTGACCCGGTCAGTAGCTGCTGAAGCATTCTTCCATCGGTTCATGGGGTTTGCCTTTTGCCTCGCACGGGCAACCAAGATGCTTACGCCGTGAGCGCTTGAAAGAGAATAGCTCATTTGGTGCATTTTTAAGCCTTATATATGGAAGTATGGGGGCGGGGCTATTATAGCATTTGATCCATTTGACAGATTTATTGTTTTAATAATAAAATATTCCTTTCACAAATATTATTTCTGAACAATTTAGTGTATTTGCATATTGAATTTATTTATTTAACACGGAAAATAGTAGAAAATCAAAATGTGTTGAAAATGGGCGTGGTTTAGTAATTGCGTTTAATTATTGTAAATTTCTTAGGATTATCGAATAACTCTTTATGGAATAATTGTTATGGCCCTAAAAAGGGCCATTTTTTGGTAAGAAATTTCGACTATTTGCGCATGGCGGGAAACACTTTGGTGTCTTCAAACAATTTCAATTCCAGCAAAAAAAATGAATTAAAAAAACATCAACTTTGAAGAATCGGATGGAAAAATATTTTTATATCTTAGTAATTTAACCAATTTCCCCAAAAACTGAATAATTTTGTGGAAAAATATTGAAAGAATAATTGTAAATATTTTTCTCATAATCTCATTTTCCAAACTGCAAAACCCGGAACATTTCGGGTCATAGAGATGCGAATGTTTCAATTCTTGGAAAAAACCTAAGAAAAAAACTTCACATAGAAACTGCAAAACCCGAAACATTTCGGGTCATAGATATTCGAATGCTTTAATTCCAGCAAAAAATTAAGAAAGACCTCAAGTTAGAAGAATAGATGAAAAAAAAAACTGGAGGGAAACCTCACTGACCTGCTGGAAAGTCATTACGACAGAACTCTAGAATCTTAAGTGGGTCCTACTGAAATCTTTTAAAAATCTCATGCACAAAATGCCGGAAAGGCAGCTTGTGGATGAGCCATTCATTCAATGCTCTTCTGGAAAGAACGGATCTCATGGATAGCCACTGTCCGGGGCAATAGCAACGGGGCTTCTTGACCCGGTCAGTAGCTGCTGAAGCATTCTTCCATCGGTTCATGGGGTTTGCCTTTTGCCTCGCACGGGCAACCAAGATGCTTACGCCGTGAGCGCTTGAAAGAGAATAGCTCATTTGGTGCATTTTTAAGCCTTATATATGGAAGTATGGGGGCGGGGCTATTATAGCATTTGATCCATTTGACAGATTTATTGTTTTAATAATAAAATATTCCTTTCACAAATATTATTTCTGAACAATTTAGTGTATTTGCATATTGAATTTATTTATTTAACACGGAAAATAGTAGAAAATCAAAATGTGTTGAAAATGGGCGTGGTTTAGTAATTGCGTTTAATTATTGTAAATTTCTTAGGATTATCGAATAACTCTTTATGGAATAATTGTTATGGCCCTAAAAAGGGCCATTTTTTGGTAAGAAATTTCGACTATTTGCGCATGGCGGGAAACACTTTGGTGTCCTTAAACAATTTCAATTCCAGCAAAAAAAAAAAAGAATTAAAAAACATCAACTTTGAAGAACGGATGGGAAAACTTAACGTGAGCTAGCTCGAAGTGCATGCAAATTCGATTTGGAGCTGAAGTTGGGAGACGCCATTCAGTTATCTTGAATCAAATTCGTGAAATTATGCAAATTTTGTATTTAAACCAAAATATCAAGGATTTGGATGAACTGGCAGAAAAGTGATATATGGGTGAAATGTAGACCAGAATGTTCTCTATAATTTTCCCATAGAACATGATCTCATCGATTACTCAGAAGCCAAGATAATCGAGGTTTTTTGTTTCTTAACTCGTTTTTTCATCCAGAGTTCCCCAAGTAGTCATTTGTTGAACTTCAACTAGATCAAAGAATTGTTGTATTTTGTGGGACTTTCCATTTAAAACCCTATTTTAAGTGTCTTGGTGGAGTAGAGGCAGTCAAATTGGCATCTGAGTGATTTCAAAGCGTTATTATGGGAAAAATCAATTTATTCACACTTAAACGGCAAAATCGGAGTGATAGCGTAGTCTGAGCGGAAAATGATGTATGGACGAAATGTAGAGACAAATGTGTTCTACAATTGTGTTGAAGTAATCATCAAAATCGGTTTAGCGATAGTCGAGATAATTGAGGTTATGTGATATTGAAATTGGTTTTTCGACTGTGGCGCCCCTGGTGTTGATCCCACGAAGTTCAAATGTTCTAGAAAGTTGTAGCATTTGGTGAGATCTTTCGTTTAAGCCCTCATTCATCAAAATCGGTCACATAGAACCGGAGATATGATTTTTTGAATTTCGTGAACTTTGACCCCTCATATCTCCGGTTCTATTGAAACCACAGCGCGCATACGCACCATTTTGGAAACGTCCTAGACTGGACTACAACATACTAAAATTTCATTAACTTGCACAATGCCGTTTTTGAGAAAAGTGACTTTGAATTTCGATGAATTTTGACGCTATCACAGCGCCACCTGTGGTGACTTTTTGAACTTCCATCTGAAAGTGCTCATCGATACGAAACCAAAAAGGTAAAATTTAGGTCGCTATGTTAATTAGAACCGGAGATAGAGGCCGGTCAATGTTCGAACTTTGACCCCTTATAGCTCGGGTCAGGGGTTATGGATCGACTTAAGGTTTTTTTTGTTTGATAGGTATAATCAACGGCTACAACATACTAAATTTTCAGCCCGATGCACAATGGAATTTTTGAGTTATTTAACTTTTAAGATTTAAAAATTTTCTTTTTAAAAAAAGCGCCCCTAGCGGTGGTTTTATGAACTTGCGATGTTAGAAGGAGAAGTGGCATTTCACGAGAGCTTTCCAAAAAGCCCTCACTTTTTAAATTCTGACAATTAGAACCGGAGTTATGGCCATTTTAAGAAATTTTTTTTGGACCCTTATAGCTCGGGTCAGGGGGGTCGGGGGACCTTAAGTTTGGTATTGATGGAAAGCTCTAAGGCCCAGCTATAACATACTAAAATTTGAGCCCGGTCGATGCCATAGGGGCGGAGCTATTGAGAAAACAAAAAAAGGGGGGTCTTCAAAATGGCGGAAGGAGGGGTGGGGGGTGGGGGGTCTATGCACCAAGTTGCAATTTTCACCCGATATATAACCTTTGCCGAAAACCGCAAGTCGATATCTTTTTTAGTTTAGGAGCTATTAAGCTCCAAAGAGCGGCCGGCCGGCCGGCCGGCCGGCCGGCCGGGAACGTAACTTAGCCACATATATATTCGGAATCAGGAAGTGGCGAAACACATTTTGGCCAAATTTGAGGTCGATCGGACGACATGAAATTTTGTTAGGATTATAGTAGGTGAGATTTTGTTAAGAATCTCACCTAATAGGGGAGGGAAAAAAAGATGAAAAACGTCAGGTAGGACTCAGCGTGAGTTTGATGTTGAGGCAAGGAAAAAACAACACACATAGTGCTATAATGTATCCTAATGTCCTAATGGACTTTTCGTCCTAATCTACTTAAAAGGTGCTCAAGCAATAATTAAAGTAAAAAAGATTTAGAAATGAGCTAAAAGGATTAAGTTTATGCTGATTGTGTTGTTACACCGTCATATTTTTACTTGTAATATTATTGAGGGTAAGAAAAACTTTAAATGTATTTATTGCATTTAACGGGACTCCGAAAATAAGAAAAAAAGGAATCTTTATTATTCTGGAAAACCTTCACAGAGAAATTCCCTCCTTTGGCCTTTGCAACCTCTTTTGCAAAAATTCCTCAGCCCTCACTGTCCATCGCTATATATATATATGTACATATACCCAGAAACCCCAAAAACAGGCCAATGTTGCCGAAGGAGATAACATTTTCAAGGCATTTCAACCCAACTTTGATTTTTACCGACCATTTATGACTTGTAAATTATTTTATTACACCATCATTAGGTACACCGAGAGATTTTTTTTTATCTTTTATCACTATATTGACAATTATGTATTACTAATTTGGTATTTTTGACCATATACTCATAGATTTTTGCTTATAATACAACTTTTTGTTGTCCTATTTGGAGAAATTTTGCTAAAAACTTTAAGAGAAGTCAATTAAATCACTTCCGGATTCCGCCCAGTCGACAAAAGAGATGCAGTGAGAAAAAGGAAGAGCAATTGAAAGTGTTGGCGACTAATTTCCGTGAGGCACTTGAGGAGGAAGGAAGCAAAAAAAGATTTAGAGACTCCGTGTCTAGTCAATTTGAAGTGGTCTCATCTGCAAAAATTCCTCTTGATTTGCCTTATGATCTCTCAGAGTGAATTTCTTTGTTGTGCGCTAAATGTGCGGCTAAATGCACTTAGTACGTGTTTATAGGGATTTAATTACGGTAGAAAAATAGCGTAGAAAATATTGGTAATTGTAGAATTATATATGTTTTTAACCCTCTAACATTATTTTCTTTAATATGCAAAAAAAGTAATTAAATAATTTTGTATAAAGGTAATTAATGGTCCAATAAGCTAAAAAAAAACCATCCGTTCTTCATTATCTCTTTTCGTTTGGGCACCAGGTGAGAAAAGGTAACGACCGCCTGGAGGCGGTCATTTTTGTTTAAGGCATCAAAAGACTGAAATATTTTTATTGAAAAATAGTGAACAAATGGTAAAATAAATGAATTTTAAACGTTTTTTATGGATGAATGTTCTATGATTATCTAAAAATGATAAATTTTAGGAAAAACGTTTAGAATTTTTAGAATTAGACGTTAATAAAGCTCAAGGTATGGCAATAAGACTGATTTTTACCGAATAGGTCACAGGTCAGCTATGAAAACGTGACCTTCTTGTATAATTTGAAGGTATTTCGAAATACATTGGTCATCTTCTGGTTTTATTTCACGATCTGGGGTATTAAAGGACGAATTAGGGGATTCATCATCACTGTTGCAGTCTACTTCTTTATAAATTTCGCTTAATTCGCAGAAATCGACTATTTTACCCAGGGAGGTGACATTAGCTCTGAAAAATACGACCAGTTTTAGTGTAATTTTTTTCCTGTTTTCATACACATTTCACGAGATATCTCCGAAAGTACGTAGGTTGCCAATTTGGGGTGTTCGGTTGGCCATTCTATATTAAATTGGCTTTTATTTTGTATTTGTATATTTTGCTAACTCATTCCACAATGATAGAAAACACCGATTAAACTCCAAAGTTTTTTCGGCACGCTAAAAACATATGGGAAATATAGGAAACGTCATGCCCCTGATTTTACCTATTCTGGACAGTCTTCTTGTAATCCCAATTGTTTTCCATGATTAATATATTGCAAAATAATAATATATTTTACCATAACAACCAAAAAAAATTAACGTATCTATCATATTACTATATTAATCACAAACTAAACGATTTTTTTCTGGACAATTAATATACCAATTGTTGTCGGGAATGGATTTTTAGTTACTTTCATCCTTCAATTACTTGAGAAAAGTTTTTGCTTAAAATGATGGACGGAAATGTAAAGACTTTAGTTCAGTGATCGTTTAGGCGAGTATTTGACAGCGGCTCCCCGCGCCCGATATTAGATAAAAAACAAGTTTTCTTTCCAAAAACATCATCTAATATTCTGTATGTAAGCAAAGCCTCTGGCAAACTATTCAGATCTGTAAAATATCATGAAATCTAAACTTGCGTCCCTTTCTTTCTTATAGGATTTGTCTCCCACTTTTGCGAGCTCCAAATTAGACTGCTGAACTAAATTTAATTTGTTGTGATGTCCAAAAGAAGAAGAAGAGTGCGAAAGAACAGGATAGACATGCAAAACTTTTAAGAAAGAAAGAGATATCAATTTTGATTTTATGAAATTTTCCTGATCTAAAAGTTGTGCCGGAGCCATAAGGAACTATTTCTCAAACATTCTCTCTCAAGTATTTCTGATACATTGATTGAATGGGTTAATAGCTGAAAAATACTAAAGACACAAAGGGAATTGGAACCCAGTCTTTTATTTATTAATCATTTAGAGAGTATAGACGGATTCCGTCTTCCGTTCGTTTCAAATTAATTTCATATTTGAAAAATTATCCAAATCTATTTGAAATACCCAAGAACATGTTTTAATGAGGTCCTTTCATGTTCTATGGATTAATACTTTCAACTTTAAAACACCTTTAGGATCAATTGTTATAACGATTATATAAAGTTATATTTATAACTGAACGCAAGTTTGATGTTAGAATCGAACCCAGCTCCTCTAAAACATAAAGCCGTTGCTTTACAAAAGCCCCGCTCAATAAAATTTGTTAAATTAAAAATATTGATTTATGATTTTGAAGAACATTGACACTTCTAATATCCGAAAACTAAACGAACGGAAACCAATAAAAACGAGAAGCAGTCATTTTATTTTAGGATAGCATTATTGCATTGTAAGATTTTTTTATTTCTACATTATACATATTATAACTAAATAAAATTTTAAAGGGATAAAAAATACCTTTTCAATTTCAATTTTATGAGAATTATAATAGGCGAATATTAAACAAAAATTTGTACATAATTATTAAATGGAGCTACCTCAAATATGTTCTTCCATATATACATCAAATGATTCAAAACGCAACACTTTTCAATGGAGGATATGTTTAAAATTTATATGGAAACACTTTATTTGATAAACTTTAATAAACACACAAAGAATGGTTTTTATAATGTTTCATGAAAAACCAATCATTGAAAAGTTATAATAATATTACAAAAGCATAAAAGTTATCGGCAGAACTGAACTTTTAGTACTTGTACTAAAATGAAACAGCTTATTATAAAATAAAATTAGCAACATAAAATTGAAACTTTCATGCAAAATATTGAAATGAAATCAACAATAAATCATAGAATTAGAGAACGTCATTTATAAGTTAAACGTATGTGAGATATCTGTACTAAATCCTAATAAATTTAAGAAAAAATGTTGAGATTAGTAGTAATAGTCTGGGTTTTGCTTTTTAAACATTTCTTTACATTTTTCCCATTTTCATTGAATCAAATGTGAAGCATGCTTCTTTATTTTACGCGTAATTTAAAGCTCTTATTTCAACGCACAACTTTTGAGTCTCGATATACACATGTGTGAATGAATTTAAAATCATTTGCATTCTTATTTCATTCAACATTTTTCCTTTTGATTCCGAATACCAAACACGGATTGCCGCTTCCATCACGACGTGTCGTATATGGAAATTTAAAAAAATGCACAATTTACACGGTATTTGCTGATGGAGGCGACGAAGTCTAAAATTATTTTCTACTGTTTTATCGCTAAAATTTTAAATTAAATTTGATAGACTGTTGCTTTCGTGATTTCCGCTAAGATAGAGAGAATCCCTTAATCAATTATCACAAATTATCATTGGTTATTTACCTTCTGAGGTGATATGTGAAAAAATGTGTTAAAAGAGGCTGCGCGTGTTACAAACTTCGCAGCATTTGAAATACATTAATCGCGTAAAATTAGTATTTGCTCTTTCTGGTATTTTGTGTAAATTGAGACCATTTATAAACTAATAATTCTCATTTATACGACAGCTTGAAAGACTTTAAAAATTTATTTAGTCATATTAGCGAACTCTTATTAACTAATATTTGTGTGCTGTCATGCCGAAAAGAAACAATTAATATTTGGAATTTTCTTGAAGAATTCATCTATGGGGACAAGATAAAAATTTTACTACAGAGAGGAAGTTGAAATGTGATGATTTGTATTATAATTTTTCTTTCAAGCTCAAAATATCAGTGAAAAAAATTATTTTTGGCAGGAAGGTCTGCAAAAATGCTTCAGAGGCCTTTGAGGTTTCATCTGGCTTCGCAAACACAATTTATCATATATATTAAGTCTATTTCTGTTTTGCATAGCTTTACGACGATTTTTATGCCTCTCTTAATCTATCTTAATTGAACCATTAATCAACGTGCATTGATTGTGAATCATATAAGTGATGAAAGTAGTTGATCGACTACACTTAATACAAAATGTAATCAATTATGCATAGCACTTAAAGAAAGACGAAATATTGTTCGCTTTTCTCAGAAAATTGTAATATTTCTTTACATCAGTAATGTGTAATATGTAAAAATATTTTTTACATATACACAACAATTCTGAGAAAAATATTTAAATATTCTTTGATTTATAGACTGCTAATTTTTCCAAGATCTACAGATTTTCTTTTTAAATTTACTCATTTTTTGTCTTGTAAGTATTTTTCTTAAGTCAGTAATTCGTCGGTTGGATCAGCAACTGTGCTAACTTCATGCAGACACAAAGCAAATGCAGTTAGCAGAAGCAGAATTACTGATCCAACCATAAAATACATAAAGACTATTAATATCCCATGGTAAAAAGAATTTTCAGAAAAGGAAAATCTTCACAAAGGATTTTAAACTTTAATGGCAGTGGATTAAATTAAATGCCTAATGGATTCATCAAATAAAAACGTGCTAATTCCTTTACCTGTGAAACATCTTCAGACTTAATGTTCATAATTTTTATCCGGTTTAAGTAGTTTATTTGGTTTAAAGCACATGTAATAAAATATTTCTACCCTCATCACATGGAAAATGTGTTGAAAATATATTTGAGGTTAGACAAGTGATTTTGTTGTTACTTTTTATTTGTGGTACATAGATCATTGGGCCATTCTTATTCTTTTAATTGCATTATTTCACTCATTTTATCTATTTTTACTAAATATGGTCAGTACAACTAATAATTTTACTCTTCTGTTTTTCTAAAGGCTTCTACTACACACCAAAGAATTTTTTAATGTTTTTTTAAAGAAAATTTACCCTATCATATTGTTGGTAGAAATGTAAAAAAAAATTTAAAGGCAATTTTTTACGAAAATTGCTTCTAGTATGTAGACGCCATAACGCTGGTTCTACACAGCTCTCTCCCGATATCCGACACTTCGATATCCGGCTAACAGCTGCCAAACACTGACGGTTGATGAATTCAAATTTTTTCCTAAGAATGCAGCTTGTTCAGCATGAGTTAAAATGTTATTTTCACTTTATCAAAGCCTTTGATACTTAATTGTGGTACAAAATAGAACATAAGCGCGCCACAAAGAAAATTCTGTTGTTTTTCGACAGAAAATAAATTCACACAGCGCAAAATAGAAAAACCGTTGACCAGATTCAAAAAACTCAAATTTCATTTTGTCCCCACGTCAGCCGAATATCGGAGAGAGCTTTGTACTCCATTTCTGAGTTTGGAATAGGGGAAAGTGGAGCTACTTTGAGCTGGGAATATATGGAAAATGCTATTTTTTCGCATATTTCTAGAGGAAGCCGGACATATCCATAATTTAATTTATATCCACAATTATTTTGTCACTCTAAATCTAAATTATATTACGTTAAAGCACAACTTTGTTTAAAAATATGGGAAAATATAGCATTTTCGTGATGTAGTTCCACGTCTCCCTATAAGTGTAAATTACAAATTACAGAGTGGAGAAAAAAATGTTTAACCTTGCCGAGAATCGAACTCATGTCTCGTGATTCGAGTAGCATACTTTTTCGTTTTATACAAAAATGTGATCGCAAATAAAATTTTCTTACTTCTTAAAGCAATTGCGTATTATAGTCCTTAGAATACAAAAAGAAATATTTTTAATCGTACATATTTTTTCGTTCAACGTTAATTTAAATTATTATTTATTATTGGAAGAATTAGGCGGTTAGTGGTGCAATTGGTAAGAGCGTTGTGATCTTGATTAAGCCGATATACCGGGACTGATGGGAATGTAGTATAAACACTATTTTGTTTATAATTACATTAACTCGTTTTTCTGCTTGAATTGTAAGTGTGTCTAGCACATTTAACTCTTGAGCGGTATGACCCCCAACTCGACTGTCACGCAGTTGTGAGTTCGATTCCTGCCCAGTGCAAATGATTGAAGCGTCTGAAGGGATATATTTCTCATATACATTGTACGCCGAATGAAGAAAATGTAAACTAAACAATGTACAAAATGGCATTAAAAGCCCGTATTCCAAAGTAAATAAATAAATAATATCTGAAGAATTACCATGCACCGAACTTTCCAAAATACTACTTCTAAACAGCCTTTACTTAAATAGTTCTAGCTCATCATTTGATATTTCTATTTATCCGCAGAAACATTTGAAATTTTAATGAATTTGGTGAGATTTTGAATTTTATTATAATGCTATAGACATAGACGCGACTGAGCATCATAAAACCCATGCTTCGACCATTTGACCATATCAGTTTTTGTCAAAAACTGATTAGAACTATTTATTGTAAATTCGTGATTTTTCCTTTGCGGATAATAAATGGTACGGGAGGGTGGGGTAGTTTCACTCATGCATTACCTTAGAAAATAAAGTTTTTTAGGCCGAAAAGTATATTATGTAGGAATTGTTCCGTATATTTTCAGATAGTCAATACTCAAAAGAAAACAACAGAACATCGTCAGTTTGATTTTGATTTATATTCGTTTGACCTCTGAAAAAAAATTCAACTGTGTAAAACTGCCTCACCTTTCCCTAATGGCTAAATTATTTTCGTCAAAAAAGAAACAAGTGAGCAGTAAAAAAAAATTTATCAGTAAAAAAATAAAATTTTTTAACAGTTGGATCTTCTAATTAAAAAAAAAATGGCGTTTAATTTATATAAAATGTTGCTTGCAGATACAGTGCCCGCTTCGTAATCCGGATGATTTTTTTTGAATTTGTTCAACGTCTCGAAAATATAATACAAGTTTTTTTTGTAGAATTAGAATAAAAGTTTTAAAAAAGATTAAAAAGACATAATTAGAGAATTCTATGCTATTATACTTAATTTATTAAACAAAAACATTACAGGCTAATTCATTTTCATTGCTGAATATTCGTGTATACATAACCTCAAAATGATTTTAAATGTAACCGTCGATAACTTATCCGGATTACAGCGATCCGGATTAGAGAGCGGGCACTGTAGAATGATAAAAATCCTTTTTTTCATTATCAAAACTTCCGTAATAATTTCATTATACAGTATCCGCTCTCTAATCCGGATCGCCGTAATCCGGACGAGTTATCGACGGTTACATTTAAAATCATTTTGAGTTCATGTTTGCATGTGTGTTCAACAATAAAAAAGAATTATGTTGTGAAATTTTTGTATAATAAATGAAGTATAATAGCATAGAATTCTCTAATTATGTCTTTTAAGCTTCTTTAAAAGTTTTATTCCATTTCTGCAAAAAAAACTTATTCTCGAGACGTTGAACAAATTCAAAAAATCCATCCGGATTACAAAGCGGACATCTGTCATTTTGTCTCCCAATCATCCGGATTACAAAGCGGGCACTGTATAATAAATTCTAAATTGAGTAATGCTCAAATTTGATTTGTTCCTTATCGAATTTAATGTTTTTACTACTCCATGTGCATTAATGTAGATACGACAGTGAGTCATCGAAACGACGAAATCAAGAGCGGATTTTGCCGGTCAGTTTTTTTCTACCGGTTTTGTAGGTAATGACGTAAAAAAATGTAATAAAATCAAGTAATTATCTTACCGTTGAGAGGCGGCGTAGGTGGTGGTGTGGAAGACTTTGTGTACTGCGAAGGCATCAAATCAATAATAATCTGCTGTTGCTGGTCTCTCTTTGGTGTGTTAATGGAATATGCATGAAATCCTTGCATTATAATCTGTCCGGCACCTTTCCGGTTTCACTAGCAAAGTTAGTCTAGTTTAGTATTGGCAATATCACTTTAATTCTTCACAGTTTTCTAGAAATAGAGTTTAAGGTTCTAAAAAGGTTTCAGAGACAGCTTCACTCCTAGTTTTAAAAAGAATTTCCTTTTTGTTTGTAGAACTTTTGTACAGAAACACGAAACGTAGTTAGGGAAAAGAGTTTAACACACGGATCCTCTCCCGTTTTGGACCGACAACAACTGGCCACTGATGTTGAATGTCTGACTGGTGTGTGGATGACGACTGAGTGCGGAGTTGGGATTGAAAGGCAGGGTATTAAGTCGGGGCGGAGTCAGAAAATGGGATTCCAGCCAATGGGAACGAAATGAATGGTACAGAAGTGCGCTCGAGATGAATTGATAAGCGACTCTGGTGGATTCGATAAATATTTTATCCATTTTATATTCAGCAACATAGTGGGGAGTTAGCATATAATCTGAAATAATGTTTTAAATGAGGCGAAATGTACCATATTATACGGGGCGCTTTATTCGTTTCCAGAAGAGAGAGAGAGGGTGGAATGATGGGGCTCGCCTGGAGCATGGCGGAAATATTCAGCGCTTTTCCCCCCTCCCGCATCCCACCACTCAGTTATTAATCATTGAGGATTTTATAAGCGGAGCTACCATCCACCCTCACAGATCCGGACACCAAGCGGTAAGGGCTGTCCGGGGAGGTGGTAGGATGATATTGTGTTTGGAAGGAAAGGATGCATTAAGAACATTTTATGAGCTTTTATTCTCTCCCCTACCACACAGCCCGCAACCCTCGGAAAAGCTTTTCGAAGCTCCCTTGTCGGAAAATTCCACATAGAATTATATACATGCAACGTAATTGCTTCATATATAATTGTTATATATATTCACCCAGAGTTTATCCCCCCATACCTTTTCCCTTCATCCACCCTCTCTCTGGGGCTCTCAAGCAATTTTCTGACAATTTATTATTGTTGGCAAAGTTTTGCCATGGTAAGATGGTTGGAAAAATGAGAGAGAAACAGGAGGATATTTGATTAGGACATTTATGAGCTTTATAATCGACAATTATGCTGCTTATGTACAATTTTCAAACTGTTTATTATCTGATACGTATCAAAAGCCAAGAAGATAAGCACACCCACTGTTGTGAAATTCAGTGCAATTTATCCAAAAAATATTTCTTCATGCCAAAAGCTCCATTCACTCTCTCTCTGGCGTTTTTTTTTTATTAAATGCCAACACATTTGTACACCTTGATGAGGTGATTTTCCTCCCAGATCTTCTCACTCTCGCTCCGGACGCAATATTTTTGGGCGAAAAGAGACAAAATGGCTCTTTAGGGAAAATTGTGTTTTCTTCTCTATTTTCACTTCTAATGAAAATCGCTAATTGGATCATTTTCATGCAATATCTTCTCTTCGTTCTTTCGTCCTTTCTAACCTACACTAATTGAACACTGCTTCGTTTGCAGAGATAATCAAGGCACTTTCTTATGGTTATTAAAACTCGTAAAAACTTAATGAAAAATTCTTTTGGAAATCATCACAGAAACTAAAAGAGTTTACTGGGATTTACAGATAAGTGGTTTAAAAAAAAACTCTTGATACTTTAGAAGAGAACACAGAAAGCACAAAATTAATTAATTAAATAGAATAAAATAATATATCTACGAAGATCAACAGATACAGAAAACAATTATTATGTCGGTACGTTTCTTAGTTAATAACTTTTCGTCTTTTACAAGTTTAAAGGCGTCTACACATTGGGAGCAATTTTCGTCAAAAATTGCGTTTTTGACAGAAAATTGACGTTTCCCCCTACAATGCTGCAGGGAATTTCCTTCAAAAAGCAATTTTTGACAAAAATTTCTCCCAATGTGTAGAGGCCATAAGTTAAATGTAGGGGAGATCGGGGCAGAATTAGTCAGGTGTTGAATTAGACAGTGATGTTGTATGGTGTTTCTTAGAAAGAATATTGAGCAAACTACCATTTATTCAGGATAATTAAATCCCTCTCTATCCAATGAAATATTTATAACTGTGATTTAAAAATGTTTTTCACAAATTAGACAAAGAAAAAATCATTTGTTGGCTAATGTCCTAGACACATTTACTTCTTAAGCCGAGAGACGGAT
The DNA here is from genome assembly GCF_024763615.1 of Phlebotomus papatasi. Taxonomy (NCBI): domain Eukaryota; kingdom Metazoa; phylum Arthropoda; class Insecta; order Diptera; family Psychodidae; genus Phlebotomus; species Phlebotomus papatasi. Next base: position 97,754,756 of record NC_077223.1, read on the forward strand.
TAGTCAGAAGCCGTTTCTCATATTAAGTCATAAGTGTGTCTAGGACATAATTCTACCCTGGTTTCCCCCTATCACGTTTATCCATCGAAATTGACATTTTTTCTTTTTTATACACAGTATTTTATTAATTGTTTCTTTTTGACCGAGTCTCAGTTTCTCAAATAATAAACCTCCTTGGTTGATTGCGTTCAAAATTGCCACAAATTAATTTTATTTTCGATGAAATACTTTAAAGTGAATATTTGTTATTTGGATGTAACTAGGGCCGAAACAACACCTATTGGTGCTTTAAGATTAAGATTAAGACACTCCTATTGTGTACAATTTGAAATACCAGAGAGAGAGCAGTATTATTCCTCAATTTTTTCACCTTCCAAAATTTCCATCTTCCACCCCCCGGAGACCTTTCTTAACATATTTTCGCGTTTCAGACGATATCTGAGAAATTACAGCACGCTGTTTGTACGTCTGGCGTCTGTGTGTCTGGCCGTTACCACGTCTAAAGCTCAAACGGTTAGAGATAGTAACTAGGGACCTTCGCAGGACCCCCCCATAAGTCGATCCTGGAACCATAAACATGTCCATCATTTTCCCCTCATCCTTCTCCCTCTCCTACAAAACCATGTTTTTTGTGATTTCTCGCAAACGCAACGTGCGGTGTTTTTCATTTTTGGTTATCTTTTAGAAGGTCTGCAGAAAGACATTGCATATACGAAAATACAGCATTGAAACATTCCTAATAACGGTTTTCAATGTCAAAAATTTAAAATACTCTAGAGAGTATTTCTCAACCTCGCTGAAAAGGTCTTGGAATTTATGATAAGGCCAAAACAATTCCAATCGGTTCTGAAAAGGTAATGAAACAATGTTATTTTGGGCGATCTCTTGAGTGATATGAATCTAATAAAAGTTTTTAGCATATAAATCACGAGTTCGAGTAATTCGCAAAGCCTGGGACGCTTTGCTATCCTTTTTTTAAATGGTATTTTTGCAATTTTCTATACTTTTAATATAAATTGTTACCATTCCCATTAGATATCATTTTCTAATTACGCCATCCGATTTAATTGTTAATTCAAAAAATTCACTATCTCTTGGGAAAAAGCATCAAAAGGTAAAAATCTTCTATTATTTTTTTTATAATTTTAAATCGTTATTATATGTGTCTCTCAAATAGACAAATTTGTGAAAATTATCATTTAAATTAACAATACAATTTTGCTTACATTTGGGACTAAATTTGTAAAATTATTTTTAAAAGACACTGTGCAAATAAAAAGTAAAAAATCGAAATTTCGTCAGCAAAAATTCAATTTTGATATCAGTGTTCGATTAAGAACTTTATGCCTCTGGAACAGTTTTTAAATTATGAAAATTTCATAAAATCAAAATTTAAATCCCTTTTGCCCGCTCTCTAATCCGGATCGCTGTAATCCGGATAAATTATCGATGGTTACATTTAAAATCATTTTGAGGTTATGTATATACGAGTATTCAGCAATGAAAATGAATTATCCTGTAATGTTTTTGTTTAATAAATGAAGAATAATAGCATAGAATTCTCTAATTATGTCTTTTTAAACTTCTTTAAAACTTTTATCCTAATTCTAGAAAAAAACCTTGTATTATATTTTTGAGACGTTGAACAAATTCAAAAAATCATCCGGATTACGAAGCGGACATCTGTCATATTGTCTCCCAATCATCCGGATTACGAAGCGGGCACTGTATTTCTAAAAAGTTTTGAAAATGTCCTATTATTTCATACTAGTATTCTTTTTTGAAAATAACAAAATATTTAATAAATATTTCCTTGAACATTTGATGTAAATATTTGGGTTCGAATTTTCTTTAGACCACCAGAAATATTCTGGCAATTAAATCACGTCTAGTGAGCTTTATTAATTTATTCCCAGAAGCGAAGAATGGGCTAAAAATGTAATAATGCACGTAAATCTATCTCTCTTGTTAGAATTAATCGAAGGAAAATCCTGCTGCCTACACTGAGAAAAAAATGGGAGTGCGATTAACTTTTCTTCCTCATAATTTTAACACTTTTTAGGTGTAAAAATATATCAACATGTTTTAATGTTAATTTTACACCTTTTTAAGGGTAAAATTAACATGAAAAAGGGTAACTTTAATCCCAAATACACCTACGAAGCATAATATTTACACCGATTTCAGATCAATATTACAGGATAAAATAAACATTTCCGGAATGTTATTTTAACTTTTTCGGATTTCTCTCAGTGTAAAAATATTAAAAATCTGAAATATCATCTCGCTCCTTGGAAATTACAAGGGGTCAACTCACTTTTTCGCGATTTTGAGATTCTAATGCACTTAGAAAGACAATTTAATAAATTTTCAGATGTCATTAAATTTCGTTATTAGAAAAGTTTTTAAAGATTTTAATCTTTTTGATTAATTGCATAATTTTGTTTGAAGTAAAGGGGCACAAAATATATTCATTGTTCAATTTTTTATGAAACAGTGGACTAACTCAAGCAAGTTGATCCCTTGTCATTCTAATTTCAGCAAAATTTGCACATCATCTAAAACGACAAGGAGCTAACTAATTAAAAAAAACATATTTTGAAAGGTAAAAATATAAAAGTTTCGATGTTTATATATTAGTGCTCATACAAAAGAAAAGAAATAAATTGTTTTTGTTCAGTCATTAAATTGAGATACTTATTTACACAAAGTTGAATCTTTCATGCTGTCTCCTGAAAAATGGCCGAAAATTAGTTGGTCCCTTGTAATTTCCAAGTAGCGATCTGCTTTTTCTTTAAACAATTTTGTTTATTTGGCAGTGCAATTATTCATATTCTCACAAAAATTTACCACTAAAAGTAATTCCATTAAGTTTAATAATTATAAAATTGTTCACTCTCTAGAAAAATTATTACAAAAGTAATAGAAATCTTTTAAGTAAATTGGTTAATTTGAAATATTGCTGAGAATAAAATTTGAAACGTCTTATTTCAAAGAGCTCTGGAACCATTACTTTTGAAATTGGTGATAAATTTCTTTGGAAAGCGTGAAGAAATTTACCCAAAAAAGACTTTATTTACTAAAACATGAGAGAGATGGAGAAGCAAATGAAGTTCATAATTGCTCAAAACCCCGCTGAATAATCAAGAGCTAATTCCGCACTGATGGAAGTCTTCTGAAGCACAAAAAGAAGCTGAAAATTTTCCACAAGACAAAGTGAAAGTTTCCATCGCCGTCGGGAGTGCTTCTTTTTCTTCTTGGGGGTAAGAAAAGAAAATTCAAAAGAGTGAACATTTTGGTAAAAATGAAGATGGTTTGGAATAATGGAAGTGTCTGGTGTTCCGAAAACCATAAAAATTAAACTGTGCGGTTGAGTGTACAGTGAAAATGCTTGGGGTCCCGCATCCTCAACACCCCATCGATAGTTTACCACCCCCGTGGTGAGTGTTGTCCTCTATTTTCGGTAGTTAGTTCCACGAAGAATTCACAACATTTTACGCTTAAATTATAAAAATATAAAACAGAATTTCTCCACTTCTTCCCTTCTTTGGTCACACATTTTAGAAGTTCTAGAGGTGGACAGAACAGACCATGACATTTTGGAACAATGACGAATGTCTGCATTGATTTTATGGGATAGTTTTCTGACCTATCGGTAGCAATATACCATGCGGGGAGAAGGCAATAACTCTGAGGAAATTTAGCCCAGGACAAGAAGAAAAAAAACCTGGAACAAGCAATTTCAGTGGGATTGTAAAATATTTACTAGAAGGTCGCTATCGATTATTAAAAATGTTGTCTTCTTCTCCTCATCCACATCGTTTCTTTGGTAACGCTCCTTTAAATTTGTCTTGCTAGTACTTGGGAGTAGGAAGTTAAGACAAGGTTTTTTTTAGAAGATTTTTCTTCTGGTCATCTTTTTTTCATATTATTTGACAAAAAACTTTTGAAATATCTATACGAAAATTAACAAAAGAAACCCTTTTAGGGTAGTAGCACCTTTTAGGACCATGTTCCCTTAAAATTACAACATTAATGGATATTTGATGATTACTGATTAATGCGCATCTCCAAAAAGTGCTGAGATATTACGAAAAACAATTTATTCATCATGATAATTAAGCAGGACGTGACACAAATATCACATTTTAAAAAATTGACTTTTTAATTTTAAATTTTACTGCAGTATAACATTTTTTTTCAATTTCACTTTACCCAAATTAGAAATTTGGAAGAAATGGGATGGCAAAGCATCATATGCTTTCCGAAATGCCCGAACTCGTTACTTAGCCCTTTAACCCTTTAAGGACGAGAAGCTTTCCGCTGAGCGAAATTCAACGAAATCAAGTTTCCCTCGATATTTTAGCCTAAATAAGAGATTTACGGTTAAAAAAAAATTTTCCCATCCCTAGGAGTCCTGGAAAACTATGGGTTATATATGACCCAATCGTCCTTAAAGGTAAAAAAGCACAAAATTTTCCAGACGACTAGTTTACTCGTTTGCTCTGTTATTTTTGAAAGATAAATAACTTGAATATATTTGTAATAATAAAAAAAATATTTAAAGTACGAGTAAAAATTAAAACGATCAAAACTTAATTTAAAAAAATCTCATTCAATTTTTGGTCTCAAAGACTCTTGAAGACTGGTACACAAAAACAATAATTTTTATGAAAACATGTATTATTGTTTACTTCATTTTAATTTTTATGATATTCATCGAAACAAATTTCGCATACTGGTAAGGTAACACAGAGATAAATGTCGCATGCCTCACAAATACAATTGGTCTTAAAAAAATCCTCTTTTCTGATAGCACCATGTGCACCTCAGTTTTCTTCGAAACATGTTTGATGGTAATGGGTAGGTGCAAAGTTGCTTGTCTCTGGGAATTTCAGACGTACAGTTGCACATTACTGCGGATCCGAGAGTTCTTCCTGAGTTGATGGGTTCTCTATGAAGACTTCAAAGTCCACTTCATCCACGTCTTGTTCCAAATATATTATGTCGCTTTCGTTCAGGACACGATTGTTGGCATGGCATCATCGCTATCTTCCGGGCGTAATATGTGGATGATTTCGGGTTCATTGATCATGAAGAAGTATCTTATAAATTATCAAAATATTACCTTCTTCAGTCAGTATTGCACTGGGAAATCTCAGCTAATTGATATATCACACAATATTACACGAATAATTAACTATTTTGCGCACACATAAACAAAAACATGAATTAATCTAACCTCAAATCTTGGAAAATCCACTAGTGACAGATTCGGTGTTTTTTTACCTTTAGGGACGATTGGGTTATATATGATCCATGAAAATTATGAAGCTTTCTTGAAAATACCAATAAACTATAATTTTTACTTTGTTGAGAAATATTATTTATAGTTATTATAGTTTCTAGTCCCAAGAGGTTTTTGCTTAAAAAAAAATTAGAAATATTAAAAATAGTAAAATTCAAGCACCAACGTGAAAATTTGAAAATTCGTTATTTTTGAGTTCAAATATTTTTTATATAGCAAATAGCTGGAGATTTGCAAAAAATATCCTAGATTCCTACACCTTTCTACTTCGTGATTTGGTAAAAACATTAGAAAGAAATAACTTCAGGTAGTCAGGAAAAATTATTTTCTCTATGGGTCACGGGTGACCTAGTCGTCCTTAAAGGGTTAAGGACGAGTGAGACATCGGTATCCCAAAAACAAAGCTGATGTTGCTTAGGATATCGATTTTGATTAGCTTGAAAGGCTAGCTAACAGTTTAGACCTCGTCGAACGCGATCTTTTCGCCCATACTATAATAAATGGTAATAAACTGTGATTGGAGTCCGGATTTGATAGTCCTACCACTGGATCACGCCTAAATACGTAGTCTGATCTCTGTGATATGGTCTACGTCACGTTTTGCAGCCATTTTGTTGGACAAAAATCCTTTATTGATACACTTTTTCATTAAGAGCGTATTTTACTCAAATATACCATTACTTAGGTTGTAAGTTGTAAGTGAAAAAATTCCGGAAGTGTTCATGCAAAATGCATTAAAAACAGCCGGAAGTCATTATATTAAATTACTTTTTACGTAAATAGTTCATAAAATAAAATCTTAGAACAAAAAGTAGCGTTTAGGTACAAGTGAAAAAATTGTACCAATGCATCCTTTTTTTAAAAGGCTCTACAAAAATATTAGTCCTTCTCCTAAAAAATTCTAATAAGGCACAATTTGTAACTTTATAATAAAACTATCTAAGAAAAAAAGTTTCAGTTAAAATATAAATTAGATCTTGAGATATTAAATCCTTTATAGAGAATTTCGAAATATTGGTACAATTTTGTCCGGCACTGTAAGTGTTGAACTTCTTCACTGTTCGCTATCTGTTTCACTTCTTGGACAGAAAGTTTCTTAATTCTAAAAACTTGATTTTTTGTTTATTTTTGAAGTCGCTTCATTAGCTTTTTATGGCCCCTACACACTACAAAAAAATGTATGTCCATATTTGAGGGTTTTTCTGTGGAAATGTAAACAATTTGTTTCAATATGGACATAAATTTCACGAGTGTGTTAGGACCATTAGACCGTCTTCAGACTAGAGGTTTAACCCAGTTCCCGAGGGTCTCAAAACTTTAAACAGCAACCGATTGTATTGATTTTTCAAAATGTAATAGGTTATTTGCCCTTAATAATCCAATTCTAAGTCAAAATTTTCCAAAAAATCTTGACTGATAAGATATTAGAGAAGTTAAGCTATATGGCTAAGTCTTAGGTCTGAAGCCCGTATTACTCTGAAAAGGTTTGAAAAGCGGCCAATTGGATCTTGTTAAACTTTTTCTCACGGAAACACACTCTTTTGACAAACTTTTAATAAAATCCAGTTAGCCGTCGTTTTCTTTATAAAACCTTATATTACTTTATTATTTCTTAATTAACAAACTTTTTTGTTAAAAATGACAAAACTATTTGTTCTTTTTAGAAATTCTCTACTTACCCTTTCCGTAGTAACCTTCGAAGATCACAAATTTTTTAAATAATCTCATTCTCGAAAATTCAAAATGTCTTGCACCAAACTTTAAAAAAATAACTTTATTAAACCAAAATTAATTTATATTATTCGTATTGGGGTTTTCTCTCACTTACCAAATTTCAACAGCGTTAAAAGTTGCATATAGCTGACACCAACAACACTGCAGCACCTTTTCAAATTGAGTTGTTCGCTGCTGTTTTGTGAAACTTTTGGCTCTTTTACTCCCTCTTTCCGCAATGGTCATGGTCGCTTTGTAATTATTTCTTTTATTGGGGTTCAGGAAAAAAAAAGGAACTTTGAGGCAGAGACATGTTTTGAAGGATTCATTTATTTATGAAGTCCAATATAATTGGGAAATGCATTATTTACACATAAATATTTTTGAGAAATGTCTTTCTCCCTTTTGCCAATTTTTTTCAAAATTCCGACTTTCAAGCCCAACCGAGAAATCCAGTTAAAATTCTTTTGTTCACATGCATTTTTGGAGGCAAAACATAAAACAATTTAGCAAAAGTTAACTCCATACCCCCGAAGGCCCGGAGAAAAAGGATTTGCCTCTTGTAAATTGCTCAATTGGGACGAGAGGAATATTTCTCAGCCAGGATTTTTCTTACATTCTCCACAGACGTCTCAGGCGGCAGACACATCTGATTGAAGCAAATGTGAACTGTTGGCAAATCGTTGACCATTTTATAGGTGTCTTTCTTAATTTTTGCAAAATCCTTCGGTGCATCCGTATTTACACGGAAAACCGTTAAACCGGGGATGTAAAACTCTCTTATCATCTTTACAAATTCATCAGTTGATTGATTTTCTGGACCTGTTAATAATAACAAAAAAAAACCTTTTGGAGTATCCTACAAAAATGATTGATCAGCTTCTATAATAAGAGGCTACCTTTTAAATATAAGAGGTCTTATCAACGTACAGTAGACTCTCGTCCAATCAGCTCTTTTTCAATCGGGTGAAAAATTTTGTTGACAATTTTCACGTTTAATTATGAAGCTAATTTGCTCCAATTCGCTGTAGTTCTTCCTATTTTATCGTGATTCTTTATAATTGAGCGCTTTTTGTGGAATTTACAAAGGCTTTGACCCCCAAATCTATCGATAAACCGGATGACATTTCGCCCCAAACGCCCATTTGAGAGAGAGTCTACTGTAGTGTGTGTCAATAGTTTGTTGCCTAATGTATGTTTGAGAAACCAAGTGAAAAAAAATGATAGAAAAAATTACTTTTTCAAAGTTTTCTAAATTACTTTTTCAATTAAATAATTATTTTTTCATATAAAAAATAATTGTTTTCCAAAAGTTGACATTAATGCATCAAAAGTATTTTGAAAAAGTAATTTAAAAATGGTTAAAAAAAATGCAACAAACTTGTTATATTTTGAGTTTATGTCATTTGAGAGGCAAATTTTTAAAATATTACTAAGAGATTTCTTTAAAAAATTAATGGCCCCGGCGCACCAGATAAGGAAACTTTCACGAAATCAAAATTCACATCCCTTTCATTCTCACTCGTTTTATATATGCCTATCTTATTCATTGACACTCCAAAATTCGATTGAACAAAATTGAATTTTTTGGAATGTTTAAAAGAAGAAGAAGAGTGTGAAAGAATAGGGATTCGAATTTTCACTTCATGACATTTTCCTGAGCGAAAGGGTGTGCTGGAGCCGCTAGAGCCATTATGAATTTCATTTTCAAATTATTTATTAAAACAAAAAAGCTCAATTGGCATTGTCAAGTTCTGAACTCACGGGTGACCATACTACAAAAATGACAAAATTCCCCTATAGGCCAAGTGAACATTTCGTCCATAGACACCTATGATCGGAAAATTCGCCATTTTGAATTTTTGAAGGTCGAAAGGTTAATCACTCCAGAAGAACCAATTTTCAACGGAATTGTTTATGTTTAAGTTTTTTGCAAAAGTCTTGAAATTTACAATCCGGCTGCATCGGTTTCAACCAGCAATGAATCGGTAAAGTACCTGTAATTGATTTACCTTTCACGAATTTGAATTTTTACTTATTCGTTTTCTTCTTACCCAGTCTAAAACAATCTAAAATGCGTATTTCCTAACCAATTATCGATTCTAAATGCTTTTATAATTCATGAAACAGTAGTAATCCGGGATGTACCCTAAAACCATGCGAAAATATAATACAAAAGAAAGCTGGGTCATTTTGCCATCTCTTTTTTCTTTATAAAAAAATGAAACAAGAGAACTCTTTTCGAACGTACTAATCCTCAAACATTGTGTTTTTTCGTATTCCTCATGAAAATTTCTTGTTTTAAAGCAGACCAACAAAAAAAAGAAAATGTTTTTGCTTTGCGGAAAATTGCAATTTTCAAAGTCTGGTACAATAGGTTTTTTTACTGACTCTATGAGGACACAATACAGAGGTTTTCTATAAAAATCACCAGCTTACAACGGATTGGAACTAGTTTTGTCTTGTAAGGGATTCCAAGACCTTTCCGACGAAGACAAACTTGCTCCAATGGATTAAAAATACGTTCTCTGGAGTATTTTAAGCTTTGATCTGGTTTCTTTGACCTTGAAAACAGTTATTGTGAAAGATTCAAGGGCATTTGGTTAACAAGAAGGCCCCGAACTCAACTTGTATAAAAATCGCCACGAATTTTCATTTTCTTCTTGAGGAAAATCTAAGGATTTCCAGGAACTATTTGAGGTGGGATTATGAACCTAATAAGTGATACATGTTATTGTCACAATGGAAGAATCGCCTCGGTTCGTGTGTTAATCAGAAAAAAATAACAAACCTTAAACATCATTTTACAGTATCAAGCATAGATACTTTCCCCTAGTATAAGAAAATTAAGAATGAAGAATACTAATTATCCTGTACAATACACCATTTCTACTTAATCCCAGACACTTTTCCTTCTTCTAAGCAAACAAGCGAAAATATTCATAATTGACTAAGTACCTAATCAGTCAAAATTTTTTATTGCTTATAAATCTTGCAGTGGAAGTCAAGTTGTAATTTTTCAAAAGAAATTCCTTAATAGTTCTTCTATTTATGAACCGATTTTGACAAACTTGGACATCTTTAGAAAGGTTTTTGAATCATTAACAACTTTTAGAAACATCGTAGGTTTATTATTCCGCCGCATAGGGCGCTGTTGCAAAAATCTAGATGGAGCTTTTATTTACTATTTACTTACTCGACTCTCTTAAATCCTCTTAATTAATAAGAATTATATTTTGAAACTTAAATCGCAAAAACATTTTTTTTTGTAATGGCAAATATAATTGAGTCTCGATCGACCAATGGTTTGTCCTGAGATTGTAACGCGTTTAGATCATCAATTTAAGGTAAATTAGGCTAACTCAAAACCTGCTCCAAATGGAAATTTTTCACTTCTCCAAATGGAAACGTCATTGTTGTCATAATAAATACAGTACTAAATTATTATATTTATATATATTCTATACCACAGTTTCATTATTTAGTCAATTTTGCTCCAAATAAAGCGAAAATCCATTCATATTCACAAATTTTAAGTTGTTAATTTCTCAGAAAAATTAAAAGTGTACCTTTTCACCATCGAATTTTTCATCGATCGACCTTGTTTTCCAATGAAAAACACAATGAGGTGACTGTTGTTTATTCGTTTCGTTTAACATTTATGTCATATTTCTGGCTAATTTTAGTTAAATTAAGTGCTAATCTTTATTGTTAACGGTACGTGAAGTTTTCAAATGAAATAATTACCTATTTCGTGAACAAAAAGGGTTTTTCTGAAGTGTCTGCAAATGTTTCAATAGGAAACCCCGGAAATATGATTTTTTTTGGAGAGATTTTTTTATTGTTTTAGATGGGAAAGGAGAAAAGACCAGGAATAAGAACAAATCCTGCACTCAGGAGCAACTCAACAAGGTTTTGGAAGCCTTTCGTCGCGATTTCACTTACACTGTTTGTCTCCAATTAGAAACTTTTCATTGTCTCCATTTGGATTAATATGTTTCCAATGGAAGCATTTTTTTAAACAAAATTTCACTAAATAGTAACATTCTAGAAGAGTCAAGGAGTAAATTTATGTAATTCTCTTCAGAAAAAATATGAACTTAATGTGTTGAATCTTCTGTCAAAGTTAAAGCGTCTGGAAATAGTTTTGAATTAGGACATTTACCCTATTTGTGGTAAAAATTTTAAGCTGCTATCTTATTTATCTTGGAAGATATTGAATTTTGAAATTTTCGATATGTGACTTTTTGCCCCAGTCTCCCCTATATAATAATCTTTTAATTCTTTTAATATTTAAAACATCTTAAATTAAAAACAAATAAAAGTTCGTGCATAAAATCTTAAATGCTGAATTTTTAGAAAAAAAACGACATTATTTTTGCAATAACCATTCATGAAAGGAAATATTTGCGAACTTCACAAAGAATAGAAATAATTTATTACTCACCCACGATGACAATTTCATTGACTCCTGTATCAAAGATAAGAGCTGAAGACATCATTTCCGGGAGGGCATACCCAAAGACGCTCATTCCGCTGAAGTGCTTGAGAGTCCTCCTGGCCTTTTCGCGAAAATCTCCACAATCGTAGTAGCTAGAGAGGAGAATGAGATTCTTCACAGACATGCTATTTCCCGACGGTTCAGCTCCATCGTAATCCTCCTTCATCCTCACAATCAAGTGATCCGAATTGGCTTCGGTGTAGAAGTATCCTCCTTTGTCGCTGTCCCAGAATAACTTATCTTGGATGCTTTGCAGTTCATGGGCAAATTCCAGGACATTTTGCTGCAGGGAGAATTCGTAGAAATCCAGGAGGCCTCTGATGACAAATGCATAATCATCGAGAAAACCATAAATGGGAGTATTTGAGGAGGCTTCTTCGGACTTTTTGTAGCAGACTCTCTTGAGTTTTCCAGATTGACAATCAAAGAATTCCTCCCGGATGAAGTTGTAGAGTTCCCCGGCAGATTTAGCTGCGGCTTCCTGGACAGAGGATTCGTGTAGAGAGGCAAGCTTGGACAATCCAGTGAGAACTAAACCATTCCAGGAACACACCATCTTGACGTCCAGATGAGGTCTGGGTCTCTTACTGCGAATCTCATGGAGAAAATTATTTGCAATATTGAGCATCTTCTGGAGTTCCTCGACTGGGATTTTGAAGTGATCAGCTGTTTTTTGCAGAGATCCTGTGATCATGAGGATATTCTGGGATTCAAGGTGACCATGAGGATCACTCTTGCGATCCACATTGCCATTCTCCTTGACATTGTAGTGATGCAGAAAGACTTCCAGGGCGTTGAAGGAAAAGCCAGCGAATTTTTCGGCATTGTCCACAAAGGCGTCTTCGATTTCAGCCTGACGCCATCCGTAGAAGGCTCCTTCGATTTTTTCAGGGGAGACATGAGTGGGAAAGGAATCGGCATCCTCTCCACTGAAGAATGCCCGTGATTCCCGGAGATCGCTGCAGAGATAGTCAAAAACTCTGTCAGCAACGTCCAGGAAGAGCTTCTTCGGTCTAACCCTGTAGCAATTGCAGAGAATTGTCATGAGCTGAGCCTGATCATAGAGCATCTTCTCAAAGTGCGGCACATGCCATTTCTGGTCAACTGAGTACCGGGAAAAGCCTCCAAAGACATGATCATGGATGCCTCCATGACAGATCTTCTCGAGAGTGTACGACACTGTCCGGAAGAGCTCCTCATCGGGTTTATTGAGAAAGATACCTGAGTGCAGGAAAGCGTGGAGGAGGAAATTCAACCGGGAGACTTCGGGAAATTTGGGAGAGTGACCAAAACCTCCCCAGACTCCATCAAAACGACTCTTGTAGATCTTCACGCATTCCCTGAACTTATCTTCAATCCCTAGGTCATCAGATTCAATTCCCTCCATTGCCAGGCTCTGCTCCATGGCAACTAAGACGGAGGAACTGAATCCCTCCAGCTCAGCAAAGTCCTTTTTCCATTTATTCGCCATGCGCAGAAGAATTGTCCGAAATCCCGGCTGACCCCAACGATCAACCGGCGGGAAGTAGGTACCAGCCATAATTGGGCGCAAATCCGGAGTAATCCATACAGACATCGGCCAACCACCTCCTCCACTCGTCAGCTGCACGAAACTCATGTAAATCCTGTCCACGTCCGGCCTTTCTTCTCGATCAACCTTCACATTGATAAAGTTCTCATTCATAACCCTTGCAATCTCCTCATCTGCAAATGACTCCTTCTCCATCACATGACACCAGTGACAAGTGGAGTACCCAACCGACAGGAAAATCAATTTGTTCTCCCTCTTAGCCCGCTCAATGGCTTCCTGGCCAAATGGATACCAATCAACCGGATTGTGAGCATGTTGCAGCAAATACGGTGACTTCTCATTGATCAGCCGATTTGTGTGTCCTACACTACTTGCCATCCTAACTTCTCGACTACAGTTACTCAAAACACCCCTACAAGACCAGAAAAACAAGATTACAATCAGAATCCAAAGGAAAATAACCGGGAACACCGGGAAATTCTACCTGCCTCTGGAAGTCACTAAGTTGTTGCGTGATTTTTCTGACTACTCTGCTGCTGTTGCTCAGTAATCTTGCCATAACACGGCAAACTCAGTCATTAATGTCTTACTGGCACTCCCGGCGAATCTCCTTCTTAATGCCAAATCACTCAAAACTCTTCAGATTAATCTCCGTGTTTTCGTTTTGCGATGGAAAATATTTTTTTCATATAAAAAAAATCCCCTCCAATCTCTATAATTCCCCTCAAATTGTCGAACAGCGATCGAAGCGCTCCTATCGACTAATAGAAGTACTTTTGAAAATAAGGGGAAATGTATTTTAAACTTGAAGAGATACGCTTACGCGCAAAACATGCTCTTAAAATAAGAGAATTTCAATAATGTTTTCACGCGTAAATAAAATAAGGGCGAGTGAGGCAGTTCATGCCAGCTTAAACTTTTTTTCAAAGTTCATTTTCCAAACGAATAATATTGTAGACTTAACTATGTCTCGTTGATTTCTCTTGAATACATTTCGTCGGTTCTAAAGAAGATTATTGTAGTGCTGTCTCTCTATATGCACGCTCTCTATATGCACAGCTTTTGTGTCGGTTGCATTCAAAATCAATTTGTTTACATTTTGACAAAGTAATAAAGAAAATTATTTTCTTGGTAACTAATTTTTCTTGTTTTTAATTTTCTTAATTTTATTTTTTCTGTCTCATATTATATTTAAAATAACACGGAGAATTCTAGAACAATAAAAAAATGATAATTCATTAAAAGAAAGAAAAAAACCGTTGGGAATTTCAAAAAAAGTTGTGCATATTCAGAGAGAGAAGTACCCAAACTGTGCATATACAGTAGAGTCTCTTAAATCTGAATCTCTCAAATTCGAACGCCGTTTGGATTCAAAATGTCAATTGTGAGGTTATGTTAGAATGTCCATATCTAGTTGAATGAAAATCATATTTATGTACTTCTTCCTGAATGTTTACATACATTATAGTCGTGTAAAATGAAAAGGAAGTATGTTACCACAAAAACTTGCGAGAAAGTACGAGAATTTGATTCAAAGTACAATTTAATCTCACACAAATTTCGTTAGTTTTGAAAAAATCATTCGAATTTGGGAGGTGAGAAATGTCAAAAATACCCCCCGAGCGTTCGAATTTAGAAGACTCTACTGTAGGAGACAGCACTGTAAGTCTAAAATGCAACTTTCAGGAGAGAGGTTTAAAGTTTGAGATACAATATTAAGCTATAAAAATTTTACTGCAATTAGTTTACCTCTACTTTTTGCAATATTTCGTAGAAAAATGTAAGTTCTTCCCCATGAAACATGTTGCACGATGGTAGTTTTAGTGGAAAATGTAAAAAAGTGTCCATTTATTAGTATTTTTTGGAAAATTTAACAAAGTCAGAAAAATCTGTAATGTAGGGTAAAGTGTTACAAGTTGGACAGTGGTACAAGTTGGACAATGGTACAATTTGGACAGGGCTTTTTGTCTTAATAAATTTAGTACTTCACTTTTATTTGTATATTTTTAATGCTTTAGTTTTATAATTTGGTTCCTTGTGCTTAAAAACAAATTTTGTACTGTATTTATCAAGAAAAAATCCCTGTCCAACTTGTACCGGCGAATGTCCAACTTGTAACACTAATTCCAAATTATATCACTTACCCTATCTCGACTTATCATAATCTAGCTCGGAATTTTTAACAAGATGCATGTGATAAGTCGACATACAATACTATAATTTGGAAAAAAATCAGAACTCGGTAATTTAAAATGACTTACAATAGAAATTTAACACGGCTTGTGATGTGTAAGGTCCTAATTCATATCTGTTATTTATTTATTTAATTACTTATTTTTACTAGTTGATATGGGAAAATTTTTTTTATTGATCGACGATTTGGTATTTTTGAATACATGGATGAATGTATTTCGGTTCTCTGAACATTTGATTTTGGTCAAAATAGGCCTCAAGGCCTAAGACCTTGGTAAGGGGGGTAGGTAAGGGGGGAAACAAAAAAAAAACAATATTAATTATTTATATTGAATTTGATATAAAGATTTTTTTAAATATAAATAGAGCGTAGTTAGAGCAATTTAGTTTAAATCGTGCGAATATTTTAACTGCTCGAACTCCAAGAGAGAGCAGTTTTCACAATCGACTTTTTTTATATGTAGCAAGCAATACGATTGGTTGATAAATTTCTTGTTAAGTATTGTTTAAAACCCATATTAAAATTTCTCTGAGAAAAAAGTAAAATCCAGAGAAAAGTAAAAAATCTGCAAAATAGTCAAATATCCAGAAACCTTAATAATTTTCACTTTTTTACAAATGTTGCTGGAGAAAAAAATTAAATACTATTTATTACAAATAACAGAATTCAAGATACAAATTGCATTTATAAACTTCATATATAAATTTGATTTGTCTATCACATAAGATGACATCTTTACATTTTTATTTGCGCTCTTTTCCAAATTTCTGAATTCACAGGTAAAATTATTATGTACTATTTTTGGTAAATTATAATTATTACATGGTCAAATTTATTGAATTTTTACATACAAATTCACTTTATTTTTTTGTTAACTCCTGACTATTTTGATAATGGCGACAATTGACTTCGCGCTAAATTTATAGCCTCTGTTTACATGAAATTATGACTTACAATAGTATTGCCATGCAAACGCTCCGATTTTACTCTATAAACTCCAAGTTATAATATTGTAAATCATTTTGCAATACGAAACTCATCAAAATTTCCGCGCAGAATTATTGTAAGTCGCAAATTTTCCTGATTTTTGCTATTGTAAAACGAGTTACAATACCTTCTCAATTGATTTTTTTTACAGATCAGAGTATTGTGAACTATTTTACCATAATTGAAGATTAAATATTTTCCGGTGAATACTATTGTTACTCTTTTTACAATAATATTGTTTGGAATAGGTTCGATAAATGCTCCGAGCTATTTTTAGTTTTTTCTTTAATAACTTTTGCAGGAAGAAATTAATCAACATAAAATTTTGTGGGAATGTAGATCTAAGGTTTCTGCATCCAATGATACCATTTTTCTATACTACTGTAAGTAGACTTGCAATAGTCTTATTTGGAGCCGACGATTTGCTATCTAAAATACGCAGAACGATTTACTAGAACTAAGATAGTCATTTATTGTCTCAAAAATATGTTAGTTTTAAAGTAATATATATGCGATTCGTGTGATACTACCCCACCCCTCTAGGGGAAAGTGCCCATGCTTTGCACGGTTCCAAGCTTTATAATGACTAAATTTTTCATATGTTTCTGAATAAATGCGACTCCGCAATATACTTTAAAAACAAGACACTGTCCCCTAGTTTTTAAAATGTGGATGATATGAGTCATTATTGAAAATCTCTGCGATTTCAGCTATAACTTTGCTTGATTTTAAAAATAATCATAACAAATTTATCTCTTTGATATTAAAACACAATAAATTCATGATCTTATCAAACATTTGTAAATTTGACATTTCATAAATTCAACTACTAATATATAAAATTGAGCAAAATATAAATTATTTGTATCAAAAAATTATAAAATTAATACATTACAAAACAAAAATGTATTGCACTCCACTTAACGCAATTTTTTTCTTCCATTGGAACCACTGATCAGTGAAAAAGAGAGGATCATATTGATTCACAAAAGAATCATATTAGATTCCTTTTCTAACGATGGATCAAATTTGAAACTTTGATTGCATATTTATAAAAATAAAGTGTGTCTCATATTCGAATTTTAGTAACATATTTAATTCAACTGAGCGAGCACCAAAGATAACTTTTCAATGTTTTATTTTTCTTTAAAAACGTCAAAAATTCGATATATTTCGATGAATCCCCGAGGATCGGTGATCGTTTTATACCAGTGACTTTTTCGATTATTTATCCAAAATAACATCAGTATAGGAGGAAACGGAATACCTTTTGAATTGGGGCACCTTTAAAAAAGTTTTTTTTTTCAATTTTGAATAGAACTAAATTTGATTTTAGCATCAAAAACCAATATGAAACAAAATTATAGTATTATGTTAGCCCTAGTTCCATTTAAAAATATAAGAAAATGCCTTATTTCAAAAACACCCCAATTCAAAGGTACCCCACTTCTCCCTAATTATTTTTCTTCAGTCATATTACACATTTATAACCATTTAGTCTTTATTTTCACTTCACCCTAAAAGAATGGAAATCTGCTTATAAACGCTTTAAAAATTGTAAAGTTTTGTAGGATTTTTTAGGAGTATTGTAGGGGAGGGTGGGACAATCAGACTTAAATGAATTTCAAAAATCTAAAATTTTAGAATAATAAAGAAGTGTGCAATAAAGACCAATAACAAATAGAAAGAAAACTTGATAAATGGTTGAAAAATGAAACGCAGCTGTTTCAATTGTCCTAAATCTTCTCTCCCTGCCCTAACCCTACTTAAAAACGTAGTTCAGTTAATAGATAAAACTTCGCTGAATGCTCGAAGTAGAACTTTTGTATCTGATAAATTAATTGTTTGATATCCACAAGAATTTCTCCAAGATCTTATCGCCCAACATTATCATAAATCAATAGTTCTGAATTACACACGTGGAAAATAGGTGGAGTATGCACTGAAATAAAATTGTTAATTCTTTTTTTGCCTATATCTTATCGTTATCATGTTTAACAACCTATGGCGACGAGATGGCGTTTTGTTTTGATAAACTTAGGTTATAAAAAGGTTTATTTGAGTTGAATTGTTAGTTAAGTTACAACCATGGCTGAAGCAATAGATATTTAGTTAAAAAATCAAGAGGAAAAGGGTATAGTTAATGTGTTATCAAAGAAGAACGGAAATTAAATTATCCTTTGTTCCGTAGTGTCTTATAAGACTTTTTTGAAATGAGTGCAACGGCAATGAGTGACTTGGATGGTGCTATATGGTCACATTCTATAGATGTTTGTGGATTCAATCGTCCTAGGGATCCATACAAAATAAAAAATCGTAGATTTCTAAGACAATCCTCAAGAGTGGAAACCTTCAAGAATTGGCCCCAACAACTCAATCAATCGCCAGAAGAATTGGCCGAAGCTGGTTTTATCTACAAAAATATAAGTGATAGCGTTAAGTGTATAAGTTGCAAAGCTAAATTATCCGAATGGCAACCAGAAGATGACCCATGGGAAGAGCACGCCAAGACCAATTCATCCTGCGAATACGTATTACACTGCAAGGGAGAAAATTTCATAAAAGAACTGAACCAGAAACTTATTAATGCATCTGTTGAACCTGAAGAATGCCAGCCAGAAGTTAATCTAAATGCTCCAGTTGGCGTCTGCAAGGTCTGCTGCCAGGACGTGTCCAATGTTATGTTCGTTCCTTGTGGTCACGTCGTCACATGCTCTAACTGCGCGCACAAAATCAAGAAGTGCTTCTACTGCTCTCACAGGATTGACAAACACCAGAAAGTTTACTTATAAGTTATGCAAGACTGTATTAACTATTCAATTAAAATATTCCCTCCTTCAAAGTCTGAAAATAAATACATTGAAAGCTTTAAGATTTTTAAAAATTCGTTAACTCACTTAAAACATAAGAATGAGTCATTTTATGGAAATTTTAATTGATACATTTGCGTAAGCACTGCGGCTTTTCATCATGTGATAAGAGGTTAGAGTGTCAAGGAGATAAAAATTGAAAATTCCCAAGACATGAAATTAATAGATCCAGGTGAAATTAATAGATCAAGCTTCGCACACACTTTGCCTTCGTACACTTTATATATTTTTTCATATCCATTATGATACAGATATCATTTTTTATAAAGGCACGTGGATCAAGTTCTTAATATTCTTAAAAAATCTATGAATTTCCAGAGTTCCCGAACGTTCCCCATATGGTCGTCTATTCCTAGAATTTGTCTAGTTCTCTGCGTTTCCTTGTGATCGTCGGATTCTTCGAGTTCGCCATGGAATCCCCGGCTAGATTGATTCAAGTTCAGTGCAATGAGTTATCCCTGAGCAATTTTAACAGGAAAAATGAATAAACTCCTGATGAACCAAGGGGTAACTCATTCCCATTTTTTCTGACAAGGGTTTCTAGTTTCTCGGGTTTCGCGATGCAATTTTTGGGTTTCTCGGGTTTCGCGATGCAATTTTTGGGTTTCTCGGGTTTCGCGATGCAATTTTTGGGTTTCTCGGGTTTCACGATGCAATTTTTGGGTTTCTCGGGTTTCTTGATGCAATTTTTGGGTTTCTCGGGTTTCGCGATGCAATTTTTGGGTTTCTCGGATTTCGCGAAGCGTTTCTCGGACAATTGACGAGGGTTTCTCAAGATGAGTTACCCCTTGTGATGAACATTTTCCAAAGAAGACTTGAACCCATTCTTAGAAATTTTCAAAGTCATTTCCGCTGATAAATGCAAACATATGTACAAAGAAACTGCTGAGATTATGAATTGTGAAAGATTAGAAATAATTGTTAAGTTAATCAATTATTTATAATGTTCAAGATTTTTTTAAACAATCTCGATAGCGTTGAGAGCTTACCTATCAAGGGTTTTAATAATTTCTTTTTCACATCTTACTTAACGAGAACTTTTTGTCTACACCTGTAATCTTATCAAACATTATTGTGTCTGATATCAGTCACAATTTTTCCTCAGTCTCAGTGTGAAGCTAACTTGCTAACTCTAGTAACGCAAAATCGATCATTTTTCTTTTTAAATTAAAAAAAATGAATAAAGGGAATCTCTTTAGAGAATGTGATCGCCTGAGGACCTTTGAAGAGTGTCCCTTTGGGAATATTGATAGAGATCTGTTAGCTAAACACGGATTTTACTACAACCAACCCGAGGGTAAAGTAAAGTGCAAATTCTGCGATCTTTCTTTTACCGAGTGGCAAGGACAATACTACAATCCTATTTTATTCCATCGGGTGTATTCCCCATTGTGTCCTATTGTGATTCATCAGGCTCTCCGGAATGAACCCCTCGAAGTGGATGA
The DNA here is from genome assembly GCF_024763615.1 of Phlebotomus papatasi. Classification (NCBI taxonomy): domain Eukaryota; kingdom Metazoa; phylum Arthropoda; class Insecta; order Diptera; family Psychodidae; genus Phlebotomus; species Phlebotomus papatasi. Next base: position 97,775,305 of record NC_077223.1, read on the forward strand.
TATAACTCGAGTGAATTACGAGGCTGAAGATATACCTAACTGCGATTCAGGTCCTAATGAGCGCTTTATGACTCTGGAGACACGTCTGGAAAGTTTCTCAGATTGGCCCGTTGGGATGCACACGAGACCAGAAGATCTCGCTGAAGCAGGATTTTACTATTCAGGCCGTGGCGACATTGTTTTCTGCTTTGTTTGTGGTTTGAAGATAAATCAGTGGAAGATCTTCGATGATCCTTTTGTGAAACACGCTAAATTCAGTCGGAACTGCACCTTTCTGAAGGCTATTAAAGGTGAAGAATTTATTAAAAGTGTTCTAAAGGATGAAATGATAAAACTCTATGAACTGGAGACACAGAATTCAGATGATATCCTACCTGATGATCTGTGTTCAGTTTGTTATCAACGGAGGAGGACAATGGTTTGCGTGCCTTGTGGACACTTTGTGATGTGTGAGCGATGCAGTGATTCTCTGAACAAATGTCCAGTTTGTGGGAAACTACTTTCAAAGAAAATTAATGCAATCATTCTATGAATCAATGAGTAAACATTATTTTCTGCTTCAATAATATCTTCCCAACTTTCCAAAATGTCAACAAAAAAATGGAGGTACTTAACTGTCATGAGTTTGAACTTTTAACAAAATTTTTGTTACCTGTACTAAAAATGATTGTTCTCAATTTTAATCTCTAAAATAGCTTTTAATCAAAGAAAAAATATTTACTCAATTTACTTAGTGTTCCATTTTTACTAGTCAAGTTGATAGTGAGGCAATGACTTTATCAGTTGATAACAACCCACAATCAGTTCAAATTGTGAATTCGAACAGAACGAACGCACGTTTGTGGCGAAGAAATTAAATTATTGGATGTTGAGAGCTCAGTAAGTTTGAGATGGCTTCATCAGAATTTAAGGTCATTTCTAATTAACACCTATTAACTATTTATCCAACAATTGTGTCACCGTCATTGTGCAATTTGTATAGAAATGCCGCTGTCGTATGTTTTGCCAAGTATATGCGAATAAATTGTATCACGTAATAAAATCGTTGAAGCTTGAAGGCGTTAGCGGAAATTGCAAAATATTGCGCTTCAGAATATTTTCAAGCACACCTGAAAATTTTCTGGAACACTCCAGCTAGTTAGTTAGAGTTTTTTTCTGTGGCTGAAATTTGTATAACATTCTAGCTTAAGAATTTGTATTTTATGGCCTTTTAACTTACGTAAAGAAGATCAGATAAGCTTTTTTGCCAAAAACAAAGAATTTAGAAGGGAAAAGCTTTCGGGCTTCGCACACACTCTGCCTACGTACACTATATATTTTCCTATATTCCTTTAATGAATCGAACCTATCTATGGCAATGTATTTTAATAATATTTTAATAGGGTGGTCTGATAATACTTTAGCGTTGAAACGGGATCCAGAAGGCCCTAACTAAATACTCCTGGATCATTCAGAAAGTCCATTACTGGAAATCTGAGGTTTCGAGTTTTTTAACGTCACGCTGTTTGTCCGTCTATTCGATCGTTACCACGCCCAGAGCCCAAACGGTGAGAGATAGAGACTTGGAACCTTCGGGGGAGCCCCCATAAATCAACTCTGGGACCATTAAAGCCGCTTCTTTTACCCCAACCTCTCTCCTTCGCCTTCAAAACCAAATTTTTTGGGATTCCTCCAAAACGCGTCGTGCGATTTTTTCTATTTTTGAAAATGCTTTAGAGATTACCCAGGCGAATATTTCGTCCTTATAGAAAAATCCCAATAAATCATTCCTAATGCCTTCGGCACACCTTTTATTTCAGTATAATTTCATGAAATCAAAATTCGCATTCCTTTCTATCTCAAAGGATTTGCATAAGTTTATTCTACTCTTTCGATCTCAAAATTGGACTGAACTAAATTTAATTGGTGTGATGTTCAAAAGAAGAAGAAGAAGAGTGTGTAAGAGTAGGATAGACTTATGCAAAACTTTTAAAAAAGAAAGGGACGTGAAATTTGACTGCAAGGTCAGCGTTTTAAAAATAGGTCTAGAGAGCGCATTTATCAACCGAATGGGGTCATGTTTGGGTTCGTTGGAAAGGTTTTGGAATTTCCGATAAAACTGAACCGGTCCTAATCATAGATTACTATAGATAGTTACTATCATAGATAGACAGATAATTTATTTCATCAAGAATGACTTAATCTAATCTTAATTTTAAGCAATGTTTTTAGTTATTTGGAACTGGTTATGAACTAATAAGTAATTTTTGTCTAAAAATCAATTCTATTACCAGTCAAATGACCAGGTTTTTGACCTGGTTTAGATTTATTCAATTATATTCACATAAGGGAAGAGCACCAGCGATCAGCATTGTTCCTCGGATCGTCAGATTATTATCAGATTGTCGTACCAATTCAAATAAATTTTTAAAAATTGGCTACTTTTACCATTTAGCTTTCACAAGAATACAGTGCAATAGGTTTAGATTTAATTTTTAAAACCAATTTTCCGTGAGACACCTGATTAAATTTGTGACGATTACATTTATTTTTTATCAATTTATTGTAAAAATTTAAAATTCAAATGTGCAGATAGGGGAAACTGGGGCAAAAAGTCGCAAATCGAAAATTTCAAAATTCAATATCTGCCAAAATAAATAAGATAGCGGCTTAAAATTTTTTCTATAGACAGCCTCCATATGTCTTCTTCAATGTCGTAAGTTTGTTAAAATTTGAACAAGGAATTTAGAAAATAAAAAATATCGAAATTTTTAGCCCTATTTTTGAAATATTTTCCGTGCAAGATATCAATTATTAGCTACTTGTTTTAAATTTGATGCACTGGTGAATATTTAACGCTAAGACGACGGTGGACGCTAGCATTGCTTTATGACAAATCTTTATCTTTATACATATCTTAATAAATGTATTCTTTTTCTTCTGCACTAGCTCAAAAGCATGGTTATTATATAAAACAATAAAATAAAACAAATAAAATAAAATAAATATTTCCCAAATTACCTGGATATTCTTTGAATACGAATCCGATATCTATTTTAGAATTTTACAAAGATTCTTTTCTCCAGAAATCATTTTATTAAAAATGACCACTTGGGGTAAAAAGTAACAAAAGCTATGGAGCAAAAGGTAACAAAAACCAAAACAATTGCTGATGCTCCACGGTGAAAAGAAATGTCAATGCTATGTGTCGCCGCTTATTGTTTGCATTGGCCAAACGATTTGCAGTCTTTTGTGTGTTTTTTGTAAAATAGCTTAAAATGCGCTTTTCTCGTTCAGATAGGGAAAACAGTGTTTTACAAAGGTGTAGAAGAATAAATTTCCTATGAAAATATGTCATCTAGGTATTTTACTTAAATTTACGGAATCCCATAATAAAGCGAAACAAAATGTGATAGTATCTCATGCCTGATACTATTTGCCCCAACATTTTTGAGAATGATCACAAAATTACCTTTTAGAAAACGGCTCGATATATATTTCCTTACAATATAGAAGAAAATGACTTTCACAGAGTTGTAGAGCGGTAAATTTCCTATAAAACTGTGCTAATTAGAAATTTTGGAGGTGCACGGGTAGTTTGTAAAAAAAAATAAAATATCCGTTTTGTGACTTTTTGCCCCAGTCTCCCCTATAGTTAAATCGATCACTAATATACCGATTAGCAGACACAAAAATATCAAATAATATTTTGAGGCTTATATTTTCAATTAAAATAATCGAGCATGTCTCTTAACATTCCGATCCGGGGTACTCTTCCCTTACAACGCTTCGGGATGATTTTGAATTGATTTTAGGGATTTTTGAGTGAACCACGAATCGGTTCAAATTGGTTGAAAACCGGTAAACAGTAAATGTAAAAGTACTTTTGAGATATAGCAACTAAATCACCAGTTCGAGCATTTCGCAAAGTCTTGCCCGCTTTGCCACCCTTTTTCTAAAGTCAAATTATACAAAGTTCTTAAAATTCAATTCAAAATCAAAGTTAAAAAAGAATAGTTCATATGAAAAGAAGACCTAAAGCTATGATAATTCTGTTTTATTATTCAAATGCTCTTTTCATTATCAAAGCTTTCATTTGTGGGGACTTTGATATTACCATACCACATTCTTATCACTGTCTCTACCCGCTATTTCATGCACTCGCAAAATAATCATAAATGTGTGCCTCTGAAATATTCTAATTAATCTTTTCCATGGAAAAACAGTGACTCATTGTTTATGGTATTCCATGAAAATCTTCTAGAATTGCAGACACGTGATCTGGAAAATTATATTTTCTCGTGGCACTTTTTGCGTTCCTGATGAATGAGATATGCAAGAAAAAATTCCCCATTCATTGATGAATGAAATTCATGAGAAGGTCACTCAATTTCTTTGCATTTGTGATGACTTTGGCCAAGTGTGTGTGTGATTTATGCGATTTCTTGATTACTGGAGATTTCTTGTACTCATTATCACCCAAGAGTGGGCATGTATTGGTGTTGTGGTTGTGTATTGTATGATTTAAAAATGTTTGAGTTAAGATTTTGGTGTTCAACGAGCCGTTTTTTCGTGCAAGAGATCAGGATTTAAGGGAAGAAATTGGGATGAGTGCTTGGGTAAGGATAAGAATTTATAAAACCATCCAGGATCTTTTCAACGACTTTCTTTTTAAAATTTTAAATTGTCTGCACCGTGCAGCGCCTCTATGTGGTAGTAGGCAAAAACAGTTTTATAGCCCCCCTTCTACTTCGATGTTTGTTCGGTTGACTGCGTATTTGACAAAAATGGCTTCTCGTGCCAAGTAGTCCGCGTTCTTCAACAAAATTTTCAGTGAGTTTTTCTCAACTTTGCACCACAATCTACCTCCTAAAAGTACTGAAAAATCAGTGTTTGTGACCCTCATTTTACTTTTCTGCAGTTGAAACAGTAAAAGCAGGTTTGTGTAGTGGTTAAAATTGCATTTAGAAATTGTCTCAAAAGAGCACCTTCCATTGCCCACAAAATAAATGTGAAAGCTGGCTCTCTGTACAAAAGTGAACTATTAATGACGATGCTGGGCTGAATCCTAGAGATTCTCTCTGTACAAATCTTCTAATACTAACAGAATAACCATCTGGGACTTTTATCAAGTAATTATTGAGCAAATATTCCTTATTTTCTCGATTTAGTTGGTTGGCAAATGACTTTTCTGTGGTTTTGGGGTCGTTTTTGTGCATGAAAAAATGTCTCGTTGGCTGTTTTCTCTTTAATTCTCTTGTTTCTTTGCATTCTGCTTTTAATAAATCAACTTTTTTCTATATAAAATGATAATAACTCAGCTTTTGCACACGACCTCTACTATAAAATATTGTGGAAAAGTACTGTTTGTTGCTATTCAAGTCCCCTTTTTCTCTTGTGCTCTCCTTATGTTCCACAAGTCTCTCCAAGTAAATAATGTACTTTCCATTCAACTCTGCCTCAACTCAACTCGTTGGCAGAATAAAGCAAATCTCCTTTCGCGATATAAAGCTTTGCAATATTGAATGGTACAAAAAAAAACCGTGGAGAAAACGGGTTGTGTGCAGCAGCAGAAAACCCATTTGTACTCCGTCAAGCTCAAAACTTGCTTCAGAAATCCCCCCAAAAACCTAAGGCTTGAAGCCAAAGCACTTTCCGGGACAATGGGCAACGTCAAAGGGAAACATCTGCACCGACAGAGTGTGGTCTGTTGAGGCAGAGTGGCAAAAGAAAAAGACTTGGAAGACAAGCCAGGTGCTTGAAAGCCCTTAAATTGACGATGGGCAGGAGGGGAATGTCGGGATCTCACTTTTGAGAAAATTAGAATACCAAATTTCAATAACAAGGTGCCAGAGCAGCTGCTCTGGGGTTTATTTCGGACTAACACACTCCCAGCTTCTTGTAATCCCCTCGACCATCTTTCGAGTCACCCTGAATTCCAAGTAATCGTCACAATGAATCACATTCTTGGCAAGGCTTCTGCTAAAAATTTGCTCTTTGGCCCCTTCGTTTGCCGATAGGACCTTGAAATTGATTACACCACAAGCTAAATTCTGACAAAATTCTCTGAATCTAAACAATGCCGTCATCAGTTTGTTTTGCAAAATCGCATATCCAGGAAATTACGTAATTCCCAAATATACGTCCAAGGCTCAACCGTTTTTTAGAGGTTCTTCCATAAAAGGATAGCGTAAAGTGGTACAAGTTGGACAGTGGTACAAGTTATACAATGGTACAATTTGGACAGGGCTTTTTGTCTTGATAAATTTAGTACTTCATTTTTATTTGTATATTTTTAATGCTTTAGTTTTATAATTTGGTTCCTTGAGCTTAAAAACAAATTTTGTACTGTATTTATCAAGAAAAAGCCATGTCCAACTTGTACCAGCGAATTGTCCAACTTGTAACACTAATTCCAAATTATATCACATTACTAAGGAAAAATTTTCAGAGTAAAGTTACAAACATGTCTTTAAAAACGTTTTTTTTTTTTTTCAATTAAAGAACCATAATGTTTCATTAATCTAACCACAGGAAGCAGTAAAATTTTAACTACAATAAAAGTTATAGTTTTGTTATTCCAATATTTTTATTAACATTTTAATTAAAATAATTAGAAAAACAAGATTTGGAAGTTCATAGTAAAAAAAAGAAACATATAAAAAAGGAATAAAACTGCCCAATGGGATAAGTCCAAATTTAGCGTACACACAATAATTTTTCCTAAGCATGTGTTTGATTTGAATTAAAAACAACGTATAAGAGTGAGCGGGATGATTAGTGGTGGTTTCACTCACTCTTCAAGCATTATTTACAAAAGATGTTTATCTGTATTGCTCATTGCCTTTCCTATGTATAGGCGTTTTAGAAATGTGTGTGTGTGTGAAAGAGATAGGCTGAGAAGAAGCTTCTTACTCTCTCTGAAATGTCAAAAACATAATCATATAAGTGTTTTATTATTATTTTTGTAAGCAAAGCAGAATGCCCAAAGCACAATAACTTGTGTTTGTAAACATGTTTTTGAAATTGCCTATGTGAGTGAGCGAGATGACTAGATCGAGATTTCATTCACTCTCATTGAAATGTCAAAAACATGTTTACAAAACAAAAGTTATTATGCGCTGGGCAGAATACATTTTTTTTGTATACAACAATGTTTACATTAATGGCATACGCACAATAACTTTTGTCGTGGAAGCCTGTTTTCAAGACTCCCAATGAGAGCGAGCGAGACAACTAAAAATAATTTTACTCACTATTGTTCAAATGTCAAACAGATATTTACAAAAAAAGAAATTTTTGTAACGTTTTAGTAAAACAAAACCAAAATATTTTGCATATTTAGTTATTCAGAGTCCTTTGGTTTTTAAACATACTTCTAAAATTATTTGTGAGAATCAGCGAGACAACTAGAAGTGTCGCAAACTCTCAAATGTCAAAAGTATGTTTACAAAACAAGATAGTATGTGCTGTTGATTAATGACCAGCGCACAGTAACTTTTGTTTAGTAAACATGTTTTTGACATTTCAATGAGAGTGAGCGAGATGACTAGATCTAGATCTCACTCTATCTCATTGAAATGTCAAAAACATGTTTACTAAACAAAAGTTATTGTGAGTTGGGAATAATGCTCAACGCACAATTACTTTTGTTTTGTAAACATGTTTTTGACATTTCAATGTGAGTGAAGGAAACGAAGATCTTCTCATCTCCTTCTCTCTTATAGGAAATTTTGAAAACATGTTTATAAAACAAAAGTTATTGTGCGTCGGGCATAAGTTGTGTCTAATGCCCAACGCATAATCACTTTTGTAAACATGTTTTTTTTTAGTATTTCAATGAGTGGAAGTGAGATCTACATCTTGTCATCTCGCTCACTCTTATGCAGTCTACGCACTATAGAGAAATTTATGTCCATATTGTAGCAATTTGCCTACAGTTGCTTAGGAAAAACTGAAATATAGACATAAATTTCTCATGGTAAAGGTCATTATAGTCGAATTCAACAACATGTTTACAAAAGAAAAGTTATTGTGTGTTCGGCATAATGCCCAACGTACAATAACTTTTGTTTAGTAAACATGTCTTTGACATTTCAATGAGAGTGAGTGAGATCTAGATCTAATTATTGATTAATCGTGTCGAGTCCTAAAATTAAATTTGTCTTGCCAAAAACGTGCCACGTCAATGGTAAGCGGACTTGCCATCATCAAATCTCCTACACTCAATTTTAGCCTCGTGGTGGAAGTATCAGTCAAGTCCCCGGGAACTTGAACGCGTGGATGTTCCTTATTTGCTCCTCTAGCCGCTGCCTAAAGTTTTTTTTTTTATATGGAATTCTTTGAAGCCAACTCATAAATTGCTTCGAAACTCAGCTTACACTTCGAGTTACGAAAAACTTTTTAGATGGAAATATATAATATTTATCCATCTTTACAACGCACAGAGTCCTGTGTACAAGGCACACCTCAATTGTGCGTGTAACGGTCACGAGTGCAGAAAAATTCCCATACGCATTTGTATGTGAATGTAAGAAATTGGCTTCCACGTTGAAGGCCACTTGCCAGGGGTAGTTGCTTCCGATCTAGTCACCTCGCTCACTCTCATGGGAAATTTTGAAAATATGTTTACAAAACAAAAGTTATTGCGCGTTGGGCATCAGAATCGTCTCATTCACTCACACAATACCGTCATAAAATGTGTTTACAAAACAAAAGTGATTGTATTATTTAGTCCTTGTTTGAAACTTACAAGAATTATTTATTTACTATCTTACTGGAAAATTTGCTTTAAAATAATTCACTTTTTAAACTGGCTTTAAAAACTTCACAAAAAGTTAAATTTTTAAATACAAAAGTGATTTTGGTTTTTGTCAATTATTAAAAAAAACATCTTTGATTTTACTAAGAACAAGAAATTTATGATGTCTCGATAATTTTTTCTTAAATTCTCCAACTTACTGAAACAAATAAATATTAGAGCAAGACCAATAACTATTGCAAGAGATAGATTTTGCATTTTAAAGTGCTTTGAAATGTTCTAAATGAGTTTTGCAGTCTCCGCGAAAATCAATACAAATAGATACACAACTACTTCTCAAAATGCTGGCAAGTCAAAAAAAAAGAGCAACTGGATTGGTGGGAATTGCCCCCCTAATCTGCAAATTTTGTATTTGAGATCTACCAGTATACTGCGAAATCATTGTGCTCTTACGTCATATGTGAGGCAAAAAGAGGCACGGACAAAGAAAATTCGTGACTGTATGGTGAAGTGTAAAATGCCAAAGCAGCCAAATTTTACTCACTCAACCATATTATTTTCCGCAGACGCTCAGTTGTAAATTTTGTTTTGTTCTCTCGCAAAGAACTGCGATGTTGGGTATAAACGATGAGTTGATGGTTTTTATATAGAAAACTGACTGCAGAGAGACCTCGCACTCTCTAGTGCCTTTTTTGCATGGAGACCCCCTTTTTCGAAATTACAATGAGCAATACATTAAAATATTTAATTTTGCTTTTGTTTTTTTCATAAGTCGTAGACATTGATGAATTTTAATAGAATAATAATGAGTTTTCTAGTATAGAGATGTTTTGGATGGTGCAGTAGGAATAAAAAGTGTAATTGGTGCCTTGTGTATGGACACATTGCAAGAAGTTGCATTCCTACGGTTTGATTGCAAAAGTGTTTTGCTAATAATACTTTTGAGGAGTTCAGTGTAGGTTGTTTGTTTGGCTATTATGATATCAGACGGGGAATATTTTAAGTGTGAATTGGTATGTTGGTAGAGATGGCTTCTGCGTAATTTCTTATTGTTATTTTCAAAAGTCATTGGGGAATTTTTGTATTGGGCATAGAGAGGAAATTTTTCAAGATCACCCTGCTCATGCCTGTATTTGTTGTTGGTGAGTGCATAATTTCTTGGAATTGCTCTGGCTTGTACATAACAATCTTATACTGAATTGTATGGAAAGAGCAAGAGAGAGAGGATGGATGAGGAGAGACTTATGTGATCTCCTGGAGTACATTCATGTTGATGGTTTTTTTCGTGAAAGAATTTTTTGTGTATAGTTTTCTTCTCCTCTCTTTTTCCCTAAACTAGTCCGACTGCATTCCAATGTAAGTTCCCATGGACGTGGGGTCTCTTTTCGCGCGGCACGGTATCCCATTAGAATTGTGGATTGTATAAAGTTTTCTTGAAAAATCGATGTAAGTGAAAGAGTCAGAGGGACATGTCCAGGTGATGGGGTCTCCCTTACGCTCATTCTTGTTTGCAAGCATCAGACATGGGACACTAATACTAACACAGTGGGATTGGTGCAAATGCACTCTTGGAGAGAAAAGTGGTGGAAATGTACTCTTGCAGCATCTCGGTGGTCCATGGGAGAGACGTTTCCACTGCACTTCGATCCATTGTGTCTCTCACAGTCGTCCAGAGTAGTTTGTTAAGTGTTGTTGATAGCATACCCAGAAGGCCTACCTAGGGGCTAGAGAAAAATCTTAAAGAGTGACATTGAGAAAAAAATTTCAGTGGAAAAGTTTATTTTCGGGAAAAAAATATTCCTCAATTGTGAGTGATTTCTTGCCTGAAAGAAAATGTAGTTTACGAGATTTGTTGAATGAAATTAAGACAAAAAGAAAAGAATACTGTGGAGTTCCTGAAAAAAAGAACAAGTACAAAATTTATTCGTTAAGAACTAAAGAAACATCAAAGGGAGGAAAGACTTGAAGTAACGAGAGACTCATTTGGGTTTGTGGCTTTTTTTCTCCACAATTTATATACACAGTGTTTTTTTTTTGCTTTTCTTCCTTTAGAGAGCTCAATAAAAATAAATAACGCTGGAATGTGGGTTTTGATAGTTTGTGTGTAAAATAGTATAATAGTGTTCGGGCTCAATTCATTTATGTACTTTAAAGAGAGGAAGTGTGGGCCGGATTCATGAATCACACCAAGTGTATACGGGTAAAGAGTGAGAGAGGATAGAGCTAGATTAAAAAAAAATAAAATAAAGTTGCTAGAGTACTAATAGAAAATTATTAACATGCATGTACGTAATGCACATTAGGTTTCACCTCAATCCTTCTACATACTTTTTTCTTTACCTTAAATGTACAACTGCAACGATAATTGTTACAAACCGTGTGGTTTTGATTACATCTCAATGACTAGTGTGGGTGTTGATTGAGAAAAATTCTGGAATCACGATGGTGAGACTTTCGGTGGGAATTTTCGTGTGGGAATTTTCTCAGGCGATAGAGAAGGCTCCAAAGCAGATTATCCCACAATTGTCTGAAGCAATTGAAATTGAAAGAAACCAGCAATTTCTCTTCCTAAACCCATTGGAGTGTGTATGAAGTTTGGTTGAGAATGAACTGTATAACTGTGATTGTGTGAGAAAGTTGATTTCAATGAAATTCTTGATTTTACCACCCTGGGGTAGAATTTAGCCTGAAAGGTGTAAATCTAACCCTTTATGAAATTCGGTTAAAGGGAATATTTAGATAGGCTTTTATTTTTAATCAGAAAAATCTAGCGGTTTTATTCATAAAGGCCTCTACACATTGGGAGCATTTTTTGTCAAAAATTGCATTTTTAACAGAATTTTGACGTTTCTGCCTAAAGCACTGCAGCCAATTTCCTTCAAAAAAGCAATTTTTGACGAAAATTGTGCTCAATGTGTAGACACCTTAACAGAAAATTATAAGATTTGAAAAAAAAACTTTGGCATCATTTGTCCAATCTTCTTTATAGTGAAACTCCAGAAAACGTCATTGTTTTCATCGACTTCTTTCCAACTGCATTTTTTAATATTGGAATGAAAATCCATAATTTTAATCAATTTATTTTTAATGTCCAATTTTACCCACAAAGTGTCCAAATTTGGAAACTCCAAAATTATGAACCTTTCCCCTATTTTTGATATAAAACTAAATAGAAGATTTTTATAAACTCAATGAAATTTCGAAAGTCGAAAAATGGAGGTATCAATCAAGGCGCTAAAATATGTTTCATGATTTTTCCTATAAATAACATTAAGATTAATCGGTAATATGACACACAGGAAATCTCTGAATGTAATGGCGCCTAGAGCACTTGATTTTTGATTTCCCAGCCTGGTCTTGAATTTGTTTTTTGTCTATCGTGGAAAAATCTTTATCTAAGTTTGTTGGAAATTAGAGCTGAAAGAGTCATTAATTTTTAGGGCGTTTTCCATTGATAATCTCAAATTCCACTTCAGAAAATATTCCAAGAATGAAATACGCAATGTCTTTTTTATGATTAATTTCACAAATAAATAGAGGAGGGGCGGAACATATATTGCAAATCCATCATGTTCAATGAATGATTGGTAAGCAAGAGACTCATTATGCAATTAACACTTGTTAAACATTTAGGGAAACATTGGAATGAAATTATTGCATTCTAAAGTTTTTAAAGTGTTTAATTTTTTTCATTGATGAAGACTAAACTTATTGAAAATAGTAATGCATTAATATTAAAAATTTTAGTTAAGCGGTTAGTCTACTTAGTGAACTCTAAGAAAATCAGGCCAATATCATAAAAGAGCGCATAATATGCATAAAGCATCTCCACTTAGCGACTTACTAATTCTAATCGATTGACTAATTGCAAAGTCATTCATTCATTCATTTTCAACTGAATCTGGGTCTCAATCTGAGTCGTAATCGATTTAAAACCTTTTAGCTTCCTCAACAACGGTATCAACACATAAAATTACATAATTTGAATGTTTTTCTTTAATATCAAAAGTTGCTCCATTAAAACCTTTCTAAATCAGAAGCTAGTAATGTTATGACTCCAATAGTGTCTTAAAATCTTACGAATTTGACTGGATCGATAGTCCTTGAATTATGAGTTATGATCTGACTTGTTCCTAAATTTTATGAATTCTAAATCCGTTAATCCGGGAATCCATAATGAATATCTTTCCCAAAATCGAAATATATTCTAAAACGGTTTGCAGACTTAAGCGACCATTATACCGTCTTCAGACTGGAGGCCTAGCGCAGTTCCCGAAGGCTTCAAAAATGTTCATAACAAACATTTCTGTTAACTTTTCAAAATCTAGTGGATAATTTGCCATTAATATTCAATCCGAAGCAATAATTTCCTCAAAAATCTTACCTGCCATATAGCTAAACCTCAGGACTAAAGCCCGTATTAGACTAGAAGTTTTTAGCCCAGTTCCAAAAGGTCTCAAAATCAGCAAGCATTTTTAATGTTTTTTTTTAGAATTCGGTAATTGATTTGCTCTTGAAAATCCAATTCTAAGTTCCAAAAAAATCTTGACTGATAAGAAATTAGAGCAGTTAAGCTTTAGGTCAGAAGCCCATATTAAGGTTTAGTCATATGGCTTACTTTTTGTAATTTGCTATCATGCAAGATTGAAGGAATTTTGGCTTAAGACGCAAATCAGATTCGGCTGATGATTCGGCCTAATTCAGAGTGAAATTGAATGGTAAAAGGCAATGTGGGTTTTAGACTAGAGATTTAGCCATTTTTCCGAATGTTTCGAAATCCGAAATAACAACAAGTAATCTCAATGGATTTTTCAACATCTAATGGATCATTTGAATTTGATATAAACTTGTAAATCAAAATTTTTATAAGAATCTTGAACAATAAGAAATTAAAGGAGGTAAGCCATATGGCTAATCCTTAAACGGACTTCAGACCTAAAGCCCAAAATAGACACAGGGATCGGCTTAGGGATCAGCCCGAAAAATGAGGATTGGTGTCAATACATTCAGCTGATCCTTAATCCTAAATCCTCAGTGTATGATACTTTGGGCTGATCCTTTACTTTACAGCCAAATTTTTCGAGCTGAGTATTCTACAGGATCAGCCCGTGTCTATTTTCGGCATAAGCCTTAGCCATATGGCTTAACTTGTCTAATGTCTTTTCAATTAAGACTTTAGAAACTTATCAATTAAGATTGGACAATATGGGAAGGTGATAAATTTTGAAAATTTTTTTGGGTTTTTAAATTTTGAAAAACTAATAAAATTGGTTGCTACAGTGCGTACCATTACCATAAAGTCACTTTGCAGAACTCAAATTTTTTTCTGTATTCCTATTTTTGCCATATTTACGCCGATATTCGCCAATACACTTACGTTTTGGAGTTAAAATCTGCAATTTCGGATGCCTGGAGCAAGTCTGAAGATAAGTTCATCGAAAATTTAATCAATAGTATGCCTAATCGTATTCTTGAAATACTTCAGAAAAACGCGCTAGAGTCACTAATTTTAAAGATTTGCATAAAAATTATCTCGTCTAATAATATTACAAAAGAATTTATTGACTTTATCGTAGTTTTACGCTCAAAAACACTGTAAAATAGATATTCTTTCAATAAAAATTTAAGAAAGATGTTGCACTGTCAAAAAACTATTATAAATAAGTTCAAATCAAAGTGTTTTGTGGAAAAAAATTAAGTAAAAAAAATATATATAGAAGAAAATGTGACTATTGAGAAGTGACTTTATGGTAATGATACACTGGAAAACCATAAAAATCAGCATTTCTTCAATGGAAAAATGGGAAAGCCGTTGCAATGTCAAAAAAATACAATAATCAGGTGTAAAATAATTCAATTCAAAGTATTTTACAGAAAAAAATTTAAATAAAACGAATACGGAAAAAATTGTGAGTTCTGCAAACTGACCTTATGGTAATGGTACGCATTGTATTTTGAATTTCGAAACCATCGGGAACTGGGCTAAACCTTAGGTCTGAAGCCGATCTTATACCCTAGATACACTTACGACTTAAGGTAAGAGACAACTTAGTGGAAAATGATAGAAATGCAATTTGACCATTCTTTCTAATATAATTACGCTAAGCCGTCTCTCGGCTAATCCTCAGGTATATTGAGGCCCTTAGGTTTGAACCCCCTATAGGCCTAAATTGTCATACACTTATACGGGCTTCAGATCTAGGGCTTAGCCATATGGTCTAACTTCTTATCAATCAATATTTTTCATAAAATTTTGACTTAGAATTGTATTATAAAACCCAAATAATCTATTGGATTCTAAAGAACCAAATTAATTGGTTGTTTTTAAGATTTTGAGACCTGCTGGAACTGGGCTAAACCTCTAGTCTGGATTTATGTCGATCAATCCTTCAGTGGACAAGGATCGCTTATAGTATCTATGAACGTATAATATCTAATTACCCCATGTTTACTATTGCCCCAGTTTCCTTTATGCAGAGTTTCTTTAACCTCTCCTAGAGGCGCTTGTGACGCTTCTTAGCAAGACTATGCGCTCAGCAGAACTTCTTCAAATCGCTAGATAATTTGTAAATCTCAAGATAGAGCTTTATGGAAAGATTCATTTATTAATTATATCTAATCTTAGATTACAATTAGTTCTTTATGGTTTTGATAGTCTCTTTAACTTTTTTCTGTAATTTATTAGAGCATATTATACCTACGCTTTTTTTCAAACCAACTTATTGCCTTTCAGCTTTCCCAATTTTATTTAGCCTTTCACTTTTTGTATTATAATTTCAAAATTATAATTTTATTGCGCCATTTAGACCATTTGCGTATCACAATGGACTTTTGCTTATAAATGCGCTATCCACTTATCATTGGTATCATCGCATTATTTGCACAGCGTTTCAGGTATAATCTTTCTTTGCACTGCACGTTCTTTAGTCGCTTTTTTTTAGATATTCACTGTGTGGTGATCGTGTTGTTTTGTGTGTGGGCTCTCTCTGTGAGAATATAATTTTGTACATAAAGAATTTGGCAGTTTTATTTATAGGATTGGTTGTTCTTTTCCCAAAATTCTCTTTGCAGACAAATGCTAACTCTCGATCTTCTCTTGAGGGCTAAAATGGCAGTATGTCAATTGCTGCCAAAAATTCACAGATACACAAATCCAGGCTACGATTGCTGTGACAATCGCACAAGGGAGAGTGGTGAGAGTGGGACTGATGTTGGTCCGAGTACATCAAGTGGTGGTAGTAGCAGTTCTTCAAGTGGATCTGGGGTTGTAGGGAATGATGATGTTGGTGGTGTAAGTCGTGCTCAGGCTCTAGCTTGTCGTCCAACACCAATAATGTCCAATATTGAGGATTTGCATCGGGAGGAGAATCGTTTGTTAACTTTTGACAATTGGAATGTTGAATTTATTGATAAACGCCAATTGGCTATGCTGGGCTTCTACTTTTTGGGATATCAGGATGTTGTTAAGTGTGCATTCTGTCGGGTGGAAATTGGCCGTTGGGAACCGAGTGATGAAGTGTTTACGGAACACTATCGTTGGAGTACAAATTGTCCATTGCTGAGGCGTAGGCCAACAGCTAATGTTCCTCTCGATCCTGAGGCACTAAATCGGGTTTTACCCAGTGTATCTTATGATACTTGTGGTCCGTGCGGGGTGACACAACCACGTCCGGCGGTTTTTGCTGAAGCTGCCCATTCGGCCATTAGTACTGATACATTTACACCTGCAGCGGTGTTCTATCACAATCCACCGAGGAGATGTGATTATGCCGAGTTGGAAATTGAAGCCAATCGATTGGCAACGTTCCGGGAATGGCCGAGGAATCTCAAGATGAAACCCGATGAACTCTGCGATGCTGGATTCTTCTACACGGGTATTGGGGATCGTGTACAGTGCTTCAGCTGTGGGGGTGGTTTGAAGGATTGGGAGGACAATGATTGTGCCTGGGAGCAACATGCTCTGTGGTACGATAACTGTGAATATCTCAAATTGATTAAGGGACAGAAGTATATTGATGAAATTAAGGCGAAACATGCACAAAAACTCAATGCCACTGAAGGGGCACAAGAAGCATCATCAGCCGTTACTGCCCTTCAGCAAGTTCCACTACCTGCTGCTAAGGAGGAGCCATTGAGTGAAGAAGTTGTTGGGACGAAAATCCCGGCTGATGCACTAGAGAATAAATTGTGCAAAATTTGCTTCGTGAATGAATACAATACGGCTTTTCTGCCGTGTGGTCACGTTGTGGCTTGTGCCAAGTGTGCATCATCCGTCACAAGCTGCCCTCTGTGTCGAGAGCCCTTTACAACTGTGACCAGGATATATTTTTCATAGATACAATGCACAGCTTAATTAAACATTATTTTTGTATAAAATCCCTACTAGTCCAAATCATACAGAATATATTTCTCTGTTCCTGTCGCGTTCACTCTGCTCCGTTACTTGAGTAGTGTGAACGCGACAGATAAAATTTTCAAATAACACGCTAATAGCTTTTAAGTTAGAAATAAAAATTCTGAAAAATTAAAGAAATCGAAGTTATGTTTTTTTTAATTATTTTTTTGCTTTGCAAAAACTGATCACATTTAAAATGCAAATTAGTTAAGTTCATACTGAAATTTGAGAATAGTGTAACATAAGTGAATAAATAAGAAAAAAATATAACATGGTCTTTCTCATTATCTTTTGCCGCAAAGTGCAAAGGGAGGCAATTGGCGCCAATTTTCGCTGAGACATTGGCGAGAAATTCAGTGATATCACTTATCAACCGCGTGATATAGCCACAAGCATCGTATTTTAGCGATGGAATTGTACAGCAGGGAGATGTATTTTGCCCACGAGGCACGATTTGGTGAACTGTACTTGCAAGAATGCAAATTCAAAAAAAAAACATTCGCTGTACTCATTTCTACAGCAGAGTTGCAAATTTCTGATTTATTCCACATAAGGATAATTATGTTCTTCTCTCTAATTCATTTCGTCTTCCGTTTAATGGAGAATTCTAATTTTGGTTTCTTTCATTAGGAAACCAAATCGCGGATTCAAGATTATTTTAGTGGGATTCTCCTGGATTTTAGGGGCAAATAGCGACGAGGAAATGACTTCAAGGAGCCTTCAAAAAGGTAAAATTTAAATAATTTCATGGTAGAGGAAGATGGGGCAGTTTCAAGTAGATCAAGTTTTTTTAATTAACAAATTTAAACTCAATCTTAATGACACAATTCTCAGATATAAATGATTATCCCGAAAATTTATATTAATCATTAATACTTTTTAAATGATGTTTGTATGAAGTTGCCCCATCTTCCCTAATTACTGAGCTGTAAAAATTATAGTAAGAATAGAGCTTTATAATATTTTTGCATATTTATTTCAATCGATTAATCCTTTCTACACAATTATTGCGAAGTTATACGGACTTCAGACCGAAGGCTTAGCCATCTGGCTTAATTCTTCTAATTCCTTACCATCAGGCACGATTTTTTAGAAAATTGTTGTTTAAGATTGGATATTAAGGGCAAATGATTCATTAGATTTTGAAAAATCAATAAAATTGCTTCTTATTTAGATTTTTGAGTCATTCGAGAACTGAACTAAACCTCCAGTCTGAAAGAGGCATAAGGCTTAGCCATATGGTTTAACTGCTCTAATTTCTTATGAATAACGATTTTTTTTAGAAAAATGTACCTTAGGATTGAATTATTAAAGATAAATGACCTATTAAGTTCTCAAAAAGCAATAAAATTTCTCGCTACCTAAGATTTTGATACCTTCGGGAACTGGACTAAGCCTCTAGTCTGAAGATCGCTTTAGGGGGAGATGGGGCAATATAGAAAATACAATTTTTCGTATATTTGTCGATTGTATCAACCGTTGTGGTATCTTCATTTCTTTTGTGTTAGCATTTCACACAAGAGGCGACGTCTTTATCGTAGCATGCACGAAATTCTCCGCGCACAATAACTTATTTTGTAAACATGTTATTGACGTTTCAATGAGAGCGAATGAAACCAACATCTAGTTATCTTGCTCTCTCTCATGCCCAACGCACAATAACTTTTGTTTGTAAACATGTTTTTAAAGTTGCCTATGTGAGTGAGCGAGATGACTAGATCGAAATTTCATTTACTCTCATTGAAATGTCAAAAACATGTTTACAAAACGAAAGTTATTGTGCGCTGGGCATCATAGCCAATTTTAAAAACATGTTTACAAACAAAAGTTATTGTGCGTTGGGTAAAATGCAGATACAAAACAAATCCAGATACGACAACGATCGATGCAGCCAATGATTTATAAAGGAAGCTGGGCTTCAACGTAATGTAATTTAGTATACAAAACCATTGTTGATCTAATGTAAATCATTGTCTTGACTGATATAGTAAGGTGGGGTAACTGGATCGATTTCCGAAGAGTGCTATTTAAACGCTTGTTTTTGGACTGATGAAATTGTTTTTTACTTCTTCTAAATCCATAGAATTATTCACTCTTTCATTCAGAAACATAATATAAAAAAAATTATCAAAAATATTAAAGAAAATTTATAAAATAAAATAAAGGTATTCAATCTAGCTCCAGCTCAATGTATGCCCAAAAATTTTAGTACCATGACTAAGTTAAAGATTAATTTTATGTATTAAAATTGAAAGTGCATTTCAAATAAATTGTTCCTCAATTCGACCGGTCGACGAATCATAGCAAGTGAAGTTTTTTTCACTTGAATGTTGTTCTATACTTCTGAATGAATTCATAAAAGTGAGTTTCCTTATTTATTTTAATGATTAAATAAATTTTAAGTGCTATTCATGATGTGTTAAATAATCCAAAGTTAAATCCGTGACTTTTAGTTTCGTGATTTGTTTAATTTTAAGAAAAAATGGGTGGTCGAGTAGAGGTACACTGATATTGAAGTGGTCGAGTAGAGGAACACTGCGAATTTTTGAATCATTTTAATTTTTTTATAATTTAAAACTATAATTATGACTAAATGAAGTTCACAATTAGATAAATAAGGATCTATTCTATAGTTTTAGGTAAAAACCCTATCAAAAAACACTAATTATAACGTTTTTTTTTCATAAGTTTTTCACAAAATCTATCCTTAAGTGGTCGACATGGGATACTTTACCTTACTTGCAATTTTTAGCTAATAAATTTCATAAACATTTCCATGTTTTAAAGTCAATCGGGTAAAGCAATTTCTCGATTTAAAATTGATTAGGTATGTGCGATCAATTTAAAATTAATCGCACACACTCTGGCTTTGAACACTTCATGTTTTTTTAGTTTCCATATTCTTTAATGAATCTTAACCAAGGTAAAGTGCCCTCGAGTCGACCGGTTCTTCGACTCGACCACAATATTTGACTGTTTTAATGGTGAATTTCTATAAAATTGTCACTGACTCGTATTTATATATGGAATAATTGACCTATTAATGTTAGATCATACACCAAATATTAGTGAAAATATAAATAAATTGAATTAGTTAATTTAGGGGTCTTGCTAACACTTGACCCACATTGAGGAGCATTTCGGGCTCCTCAGGAAATTTTTTGTCAGGGTACAGGTCGTCCTAGGGGCCCACGCCTACTTTTGCGAGGCGCCCCAGTAAAGCCGGGGACCAGACCCTATCTATCTCGTAGTATTTACATTTTTTGTTTGTCATTCTAGAATACGTACTTTTCGATTTTAAAATGATTTTATAATGGCTCCGGCACACCTTTTAGATCGAGAAAATTTCATGTAATCGAAATTCACATCCCTTTCTTTCTTAAACATTTTGTATATATCTATCCCAGTCTTTCGGACTCTTCTTCTTCTCTTGAACTTCACACTAAATTAAATTTAGTTTAATCGAATTTTGAGTGCAAAAGAATGAAACATCTATATGCAAATTATTTTGAGAAAGAAAGGGATGGGAATTTCAATCACATGAAATTTTACCGCTCAAAAAGGTGTGCCCGAGCCATAACTAATCAATTTAGTCGGTGGTAAACCAAGCACGATAAACACCAAAAAATCATGCAAAAAAAAATTTCACGTAGAGCTCTATCAAGTGAGTGCGAGCATATCCGAAAGCTGGGACGCTTTGCTATCTCGTTTTATTGTCCGTTCTGGTTATGATGATGGTATATCAATAATTTTGGAAACTATTACTTACATCCTTCCCTTACAGTTATAATAGAATTAGTGCATTAGATCAATTTAATTTTTGGTCATAAATTAATTATCGATGAGTTATCGTTTTGAAAGCAGTTCATACTTATCCGGATTTCCAAGATGTTTTGAATTCAATCTTTCTTTATAATAAGATTGATGAAGATACTCTAGATCTAGAGTCTTGCTCTCTCTCTTTATGGACGACTAAAGGATCAAAAATTGGAGATCAGGAAAACTCATTTTTCCTGATTCCCATCGTCGTTAAAGGGTTAACCCTTGACTTCTGAAAAACATTAGATTACAACTTTCAAAATAAGAAAGAAAATAGTTGTACAAGACATTTTCGATATGTTTCTATTTACATCTTTTTATTGGGAAAATTATACTATATTTTAGAGACCTAGCTTTTTGTATTTGATTTTATTTATTTAAATATATATAGCCAACAGACAGATCCTAGACCGCTGCGCTGTGTAGCGAAATATTTGTTAAAGGATCCTTTTAGACACTATACTATTAAATTCACAAAGTTTTAAGAGGTTTCTTTTTATATCGTTTATTTTGTAACGATAAATTATACAACATACGTTTACATTATCTAAGAACTTTTAAACAATATAAAAAAGTAATGCAGCATACAATTTTTAATATTATAATATCAAAATAAGCATTTGCTTTTAAAAGTAATTGAAAATAATTTGTTTAAAGTCTCTTTATTTTTGTTTTGGTCATAAAGTTCATTCTTATTCAATATCAGCAGTCCATTTTACCTATTTGTTATGTATAGTTTGAATAACAACATCTGTTTGTAATCTATATTGGTCAACAACTCTGTGTACTTGATGTACTTATTCAAACAACTTGATGACTATTGCTCTCCATTCTCCCTATGATTTTAGTATGGCACGAAATTTCTGAATAATCTACGCAAAATTTCATGTGAGACCTTTTAATTATAAAGCTGAGAGTTTGGAAAAGCTATCGTGGATTGTATGATAAATTGCTGAGAGAGTAGCTTGGTGTGTTCTGAAGAGCTGGAATTCTGAGTATAATTGCATGACCCAGTGTGAATTGAGTGAATGTCGCCGCCGCCGGATTGACATGCAAATAGAATAACAGCATTCCGGAGGTCGTCGTCAGTGCAAGGCTGTTTCTAAGAGAGTCTCGTGCAAAATTCCACTCACTCTGAGTCGCACAATCTGTACAAGAATATTGAAACTTCAAGAGGGGCAGACATGATGGATTCCGTGGGAGAGAATGTCTGGGAAGGTCAGTGTCGCTTGCACCAGGATCTTCATTTATTGCGGGAGGTGTCTCAATTGATTTTTAATAGTCTATGTGGAGGAGATGGGATGACTTGTAGGCCTTGTGACGATTTGTATTGATAGCAATGTCCAGGAGGCACGATGAGAGAATATAATCTACTGCCACGGCATTTGCATTGAGGCTCCAGGGTCCACTGAGCCAGATTGTGAGATTTCTATTGATTGATGCTGCCCTCTCCCTTGAAGATAGAAATTTCATATACCTCCCGACATAAGCATCAAGTGATTGGACTCCATAGAAAATCCATCCATTGTCTGATGATTCCTGACCAGACATATTTCTTCTGCCAAAGAGATTTCTCACATATTCCCTGATTTCTGAATCCATAAGATCAGCACTGGAATGTTTTTCCCAGGATTTCCATAAAATTTCACTATTTGCAACGTCTTCGGCATAGGTTACAATTAGAGATTTTCCTGTGGATTGGATTTCATTAATTGTGAAGTCAAAAGATTCTCGGGAGTCTTTTTGACGAGGAAAAGCCACATCCTTTAGTTCTCTCTTCAAAAATTCCCTAAATTCTTCATGCCGTTCACTATGTATTCCAAATCCTAGAGGAAAGGCACCAAAGTCCAGAATCACCACCTCTCCTGTCGTCTGAACAAATTTCTGAACATCCTGGAGGAGTTTCTCAATAGGAGACACCAATACATTGTCCGCAACTATCCAAAATCTTTCATTCAATCCATCACGTTGATGGTATCCAACACTAACGTCCAAGTATCTTACACCAAACACCAATTGGGTCCAGACATTAAAATCTTGGGTAAAGACAATTTGGCTGAGAAGAGGTGCCCTGAACTGAGTCTCATTGACATAACAAGCTGAACAATGAGTCCCAGGGATGAAGAGTTCTTTCAGAGGAGTATTTCCAATGAGATCTTTCATTTGAGTCTGCCACTGTGGTTGAATTTTCAGACAATCCAAAGCTACTAAATCATCTCCTGAAAATCCCGCCACAAAATACGGAAGACACTGTGTTCGGAAGTTTTTCTTGTTCCCTGAAGAATCTTGCCATTCTTCTGGTAAATCCACATGACCCAACTGAATCCCAGTCATTTCATATCCAGATGGTCGATTGTGAGTATCCATATAATAAATAGGTTGTTCATTGAAAAGTGAAGGATCCTTTTGGAATATTCCTATCCACATTTTTTCACCACATTCACTACCCCAATTTATCTCGAGATACCTCTCCTCAGTACTTCGCGCCAGAGGCGTCAAAGTCAGATAGATCATACAAGCTGGAGCAGCCTCAACTCTCCATAAAGAGTGAATCACAACCGCGAAAAAAAATCCCAACTTCTTGAGCTCCATCGCATCTCAGACTGATTCTAGAAGAAGATTCTTAAAGTACAAGTGACGGAGAGTCTTGAGAATTCAGCTAATTTGCTAAATTGACGCCCACAAAGGGGGCACACGAAGAACATTTCCGGACAATTGTTCGGCAAGCGTGTTTTAGAAATTAATAAGCTTCTTAAATTTAATTTTAGGCATTAAGAAATTTAGAATTTTCTTCAATATTGAATAAAAATAATTTCGCATTAACACAAAAGAATAAGTTTCGGATTCAAATTCTCAAAAAAAAAACTTTTTATCAAACCACTTGGCATTCCCAGCGCAATCAATTAAATGTTTTCATCAAACGTAAACCACATGAAGACCATCTTTCTAGATAAGGTATAAATTCGTAAAATACCAAAAATTTCATTTCATAATACTTTTTAATAAGAATTCGTTTTATGACTTTAATAGAGAAATGGTTTAAAACAGAGTAATAGGCGATAATAAAGCAGTATGAGTACACACGTAACATGAAGATTGTATAAACAATTGTAACATCTTCAAGACTTTAAAAGCTAGATTCTAATGTGAATTTATTTATTTTTTTTAATAAAGAAGAAAATCAATCGATTAATCTTCAATTTTTAAAAATAATTGACCTTTATCTTACCTTTGATAATTGTGTTTTACATGTATATACTTAAGCTGAAGTCCACTACATATTTTGAAACTTTTATAAAATCTTGATAAAAAAAACTAGTTAAATTTATCTAAAAAATTGAGCATTAAATATTTTACAGGTGAATGCTGAATCGAAGTATAAAGGAGACTGGGGCAAAAAGTCACAAATCGAAAATTTCAAAATTCAATATCTTCCAAGATAAATAAGATAGCGGCTTTAAATTTTTTCCATAGATAGATTCCATAGACCTTCTTTGATGTTGTATGCTTCTTAGAATTCGAACAAGGAATTTTGAAAATAAAAAATATCAAAATTTTTAGCCCTATTTTTGAAATATTTTCCTTGAAGAATATATCAATTATTATCTACTTATTATTCAAAATTTATGCACTGATGATTATTTCCTAAATGACTTGGATTCTTTGAATACGAAGCCGCTATCTATTTTAGAATTTCACAAAAGTTCTTTTTTCCAGAAATATTTTTATTAAGAACGACCACTTGGGGTAAAAAGTAACAAAAGTTTTGGAACAAAAAGTAAGAAAAACCGAAACAATTTATGATGTCTCACGGCAAAAAAAGCGTCAATGCCATGTGTCGCCGCTTGTTGTTTGCATTGGTCAAGCGATTTGCAGTTTTTTGTGTGTTTTTTTTTTCTAAAATAGCTTGAAAAGCGTTTTTATCGTTCAGATAGAGAAAACGTTGTTTTACAAAGGTGTAGAGGAATAAATTTCTTATGAAAATAAAGTGCTGTACAAAACTATATCCGCACCTCAGAATTTCTTGCTCTGACACAATATTGCAAATATATATTTAATTGTCTTACACTTTTCTTTAGAGTAACTTATTACAAACCAATTACAGTCAAAAGTAGAATTTTTGGTCGCATTTCTTAGTAATATATTTCAAATATGAAAAAATTCAACGATTTTGCACTGTTCAAAATTATATCCGCACCCCGTTTTTTCGTATCTGGCAGCCCTACTTCCGGTCAAATGTCATTTTTTCTTTAGTAATACATGTGAGTGAAAAGTTTAGTGACAAAGCCGCGTGCAAAAATACTGAACGATTTCGAAATTGGGCAAATAATTGCCTACAAAGAGGCGAAACTCTCAAATCGAGAAATTGCGAGGCTATTGAACCGGGATGAAAGTACAATCCGCCATTTTTTGAAGGATCCTGACGGATATGATCAACAACGCCATCATGAAAGAAAAAAAATTCATTTCTCAACGCACTGAAAGAAACATATTGCGCCTAGTATCAAACAATGCTCAAAGTTGTAATGCAATTAAGGCCGAATTCGGCCTGAATGTATCACGGTCCACAGTTTGGAGGGCTATTAAACGATCGCCAAACATTGTCCGATCCACAGGGTGATCCCTGCTTCGCTCCTCAAGCCTCAACACATCGCACCGCGTTTGCAATTCGTAAGAGCAAACTTGCAACAAGATTGATCTAAGGTAAACCATTTCCGAAAAATTTGTTTTTTATTCCCAGATTATTTTTTCCGATGTGAAAAAGTTTAACTATGATAAATATATTTCCTTACAAAATAGAGGAAAATTACTTTCACAAAGTTGTAGAGCGGTAAATTTCCTATAAAACTGCACTAATTAGAAATTTCTGGGGCGTTAGAGTAGTTTGTAAAAAAATAAAATATCCGTTTTGTAACTTTTTGCCCCAGTCTCCCCTAAGGATGATCCACCGTTTTCTAATGTTTAAACGAGAAATAGAATAAATTGAAACAGTGGATTAACGTTTAAACCAATAATTAGACCCCTGATTTCGGAGGTATAATTCTTGGCTTAAAGATGGAATAAATCTGTCTACATCTAATCCGTAAAATCTTGCCGAAAATACTGTTAAATGATACCATTGTCTTTGGATCTTAGTCCCGTAAAGACTCAGTTTTCTTTATTGTATCCTTTATGGCGCTGCGATCGCTTTTTCTGCAGGCACATTGTTTTACCCCTTCCCTTAAACGATATTTCCGAATGCAAATTAAAGTGAGTTGCTTCGGCAAACGAAGTGTCAGTGGGCTGGCGTCCACTGAAGGAAAAGGTCCTCTCTATGTCGCTCCGTATGAGGATTTATGGAGAGGTAAAGGTAAAACGATACCTGAAATCATATGGATATGTGCGTGCTCACTTTAGCTGAGGAGAGAGATGGGGGAAAATAATAAAAAGCGTATTGAGATATCGTTCTTTTATTGAGGGTCACCGAAGACCGGAACGTGATATCTTTTACCGTTTAAGCTCCAGGACGGTAACAGTCAAAATTTAGATTTTTTTTTTAGTAATATAAGGCATAGAATCGATACATATTGCAAGTGTACCGCAGAGTCCAAAAAGTACTCAGGCAACGCGATCGCAGCGCCATAAAGGATACAGTAAAGAAAACTGAGTCTTTACGGGACTATTTAGATCCAAAGACAATAATGATACCAAAATGATATAATCTGCACTTTAGTGGATTTAATGAAAAGAAATAAGGCTTTTACTCTATTTACAGCTTCTTAAAAAGCCAATTTTGTCTGAAATAAAAAGAAACATCCACCATACGCGACTTCAATGAGTCGCCACTGAAGCAGGAGTCACGGAAGTTGCGCTCTTTGCACCCCAAAAACATGAACATCTTTTACATCCACACATTTTGATAAATTTTGCCTCAGTCTCCCCTAATGTAATACAAAAATATTTCTGCTCACTTTTGCATGATCTTATTCGTATTTTGGGAATTAATATCTTTGGACATGAAAGCAGTATCTGTGAGATGCCAAAAGTGATGATGCGTAAAAAATTTCTAATGGGACCAATTATATGTTTCGGTGCTATTTCCGTTGGATGGGAACAAATTACTGCTTTTCTATCGTCATCGCCACGCATGGCTAAAAGCCTCTGTTTGGAATTTCACAATGTTGACTCTATAGCACTCATGGGCCTCATGGTAGCACCTTCAGTACACTCCAAAGTTCCAAGACAAAGCAGGAACATCCTCATTTGCTGATTTCTCTCATTGAGTAATTGCACATGTGTAATTGAAATAAATTGAGTACGATTTTAGGCGAAAATTAATTTTTATTCAAGAGAAAAAATTATGTTTCTTTCTTTTCTATACAATTGATTATAAAAAAAAGGGTCAACTTAATTTTCAATATATTTACATCAATACAATTTTCTTTTTTTTTCTTTTCTAACTCAACTAAGGCAGAGTAATAATTAAATTAATAATTTATTGTCTTATGTACTAACTAGAGAATCATTTCAATGGGGTTTTTGCGTGAGAATTTTCATTTTGTTTGCTTTTCGTCACATGGAAATGTTCTTTTATAAAATAGAAGGAGCAAAAGAAACTTGGGAATGAACTGATTTTCTTTCGCAATATCGTCGCGAGACAACAGCGAATTATCATATTCTGCAAGCAATAAATGACTAAAGACAGGTACTATGTTTCTTATCGTTCATTCTCCAAAGTACAATAAGAATTTTTTTTTTGTTAGGCGAAAAATACAATGAATCTCCCTACAAATTTACAATTAATTTTACTTTTATTCCTGAGGTAGATAAACTTGATAAATTTCTCAAATACCTTCTCTTGCCATTCTCCATTTATTCTCATTATTTCTCTTATCGCGTGGGAGGGGCAAAGGCCTTTGACCCCTTTGATAGCCCACTAAACCTTATAGTAATCCTACAATTGTGAAAAAGGTGTTTAAAAAACAAATCATAACAGTCTTTGTTAGAATTTAACCGAAGAAAAAATAACCTTTTTCTCAAAGATTTCGTCGTTCTTTAATTAAATTAATTTTACAATTAAAATAAATAATTTAAAATGTTAACTTACTTAAAATTACAGTGACTCTATTATTCGAGTTTTCTTTTAATAAAAAAATATATGCAGAGTTAGAATAAATTTACAGTTTTTTGCACAAAAAAAATGAACTAAGATAATTCAAAACGGAATGCGAATTATTTTAAAGTCGCATTGATAAGTGAATTATATCAATTTTGTTTGTCAATAAAACCAAACTAACTCTGCAGAAGCAACTTTGTTCGTGCCATTGATCTAATATATTTACAAAAATTGCGATGTTTAGGCAAATTATTTCTAGGAAGATCCTTCTTCCAAGATTCTCACATATCCACTTTTTGTCGGAGGTTAATTTTTTTGGAATGTGAGGTTATGGTGTTCCTAACCTCAAATAAAAAGGAAAACCCTATGAAAATTTTACTTTGACACAAATTTTTTGTTTGATTTATCACAAAACGGAACTTTTATTTATTTTTCTTTTCTTTTTGAAAAATTTAAATATATTTTTTCTTGTAACTTAAATGCATTATAAAAACTTAAACAAAAAATACAAGGAGCTTTAGGTTAAACCACAGGTGACATAATCTTCTAAAAATTGATTCTACAATCGCAAACTTTCAAATTTTTGAATAATATATCTTTTCAACGAAATTTTGGAGTCTTTGATTAAATTTTTATAGGTTAGAATTCTATGAATATTTGAAAAGAAAATACTTTGTTTAAAATCTCTGAAAATAAACCAAACTGCCTTATTTGAAGTCTTAGTTCTTAGTTAATTTAGTGATATATTGTTTCTTCAATAAGCAATTTGCGGTTTTATGCAGCATTTTTTTAGGTTATACCTAACATAACCTCACATTTAAAATAACCTCTTAGCGTCTTAGCTAAATAACAGAATGGGAGCATCTGTCTCCCTTTATGAATACTGTTAAGTTCTCGTGGAGGGTGATTCTCTGCCCTCGTCTACTTCCATCCTTTGGAAGCTTGAGGTGTCGTCAATGCAAACCCTTACAAAATACTAATCTCCTAGTAGTTTGATGCATTATAAAAAAAAAACAAAAAAAAATTGACTAGAACACCCTGAACAGGAGTTTCAGTGCATCCCGAAGTTGTAACCATTGAGATTCATTGAGCGGCACGGCAAGTGTGTCATCTCCCTGTCCAACTCCTTGTAAAACTTTACCATTCCACAAATACTCAAGGCTGGACTACGTGAGAACTTTAATGAGATCCATGTCCTTGAGAGTCTGAACATCTACACCAAGTGCCTCAGCTGCAGCTTCCAATTCTAACCCAAAGGCATTTAGAAGTTCCGAATCAGACATCTTCTTGCCTGTGATGGGATTTGTGTATGTAGGACAGGAACGATTGCACTGGGGCCAATTGCAGTGTTCAAGGAGTCGAAGATTAGGGCATTTTTCATTGTCTGGACCATGTCTCCGTTCCTGGTGCTGATTGTGATGTCTCCGCTTTTGATTGGGGTTTTTACGTTTCTTCTTCTGCCTATTGGACTTTGTGGCATTTGCCTCATCATGGACATATCCCGTAAAATCTTCACGATCTGTGGGTTTGGGCAGAGCATTGAGATTCCGCCTCAAATTTTGCTTTGGCATTTTCGTGGAACGTGCATTGTTTTTCTTGCGATCTGGAAAATATTAAGTGAATTTTAAATTTAATTGCGACATTTTTAAATATCAGAAAAGAACGTAATTGAAATATAAAACTTAAAAAATACAACATTAAAGAAAGGGAGATGCAAGATATTTTTATCATAAAGAAAATGATTCACTTTGATGAAGAAAGCGAGGAGAAATTTTCCTCTCATCAAAACAAGATTACTCTCACAAGATTGTTACATGAATTCATTCCAATAATAAAACATCTGATTAGAACGTCAAAGGTCACAAACACCACGTGTGACTCAATTTTGAATCTCAAATTACAAATGTTTTTTGTAATAATTCAGACCAAATATTTACTTTTTAGAGTATTTGTGGAAACGATATGAAACCGATTTTAACCCTTTAGTTTAAGAGATTTCAAACAGTTTTTTTTTTCATTAAATTTTCGTTTTTCAATAAATATGATTCTAAGAGATCTCAAGCTCAAGCCTTAAATATTATTAAAGGAATATCATACATTTTATATAACTTTTCGTAGTTGCAAAAGTGTGGGAACTGTTGAAAAAATGGAAGCACCTGAATAAAAAATAACATGAGACAAAAGAATTCTGTTAAGCTTCCCAAAAATTCTTGGTTAAATTTGCTTAAACTTTGTATTTAGACGTTATGATACTCATAGATCACAAATAGGGGAAAGTTATACAAGTTGGACAATTCGCCGGTACAAGTTGGACAGGGATTTTTTCTTGATAAATACAGTACTAATTTTTTATTTTCCCCAGAAACATTACACATGATACAAAAATTTAGGCATTACTGCTTAGATGGAACTTTCATGTACTTGTTTTCACTAGGGTAAAGTGATATAATTTGTAATTAGTGTTACAAGTTGGACAATTCGCCGGTACAAGTTGGATAGGGATTTTTTCTTGATAAATACAGCACTAATTTTTAAGCACAAGGAACCAAATTATAAAACTAAAGCATTAAAAATATACAAATAAAAATGAAGTACTAAATTTATCAAGAAAAAAGCCCTGTCCAACTTGTACCACTTTACCCTATCATAGACATATGCTTAAAAAAGCATAATGTTTTACAGAAACAGTGATTGCTTTTCTTTGTATTGCGTCTACCGCCGTCTTAGCGTTGGTGACCAACCTCCAGAGGCAAACGGTGGAAATCCTCCTTCATAGGTTGTGTAAGCCATTACGAAAAAAACCAAAAAAAACTATTTTTAGAAGTCAATTTAAAAAAAATGAATTTCAAGAATTGAAACTGAAACTCTCATGGTTGATAAAACCTCATCAAAATCCCTCTAAAAATGATTAAAAGTGGCTTTTAAAATTACGAAATAGGGATTTATTCTTCGAAAAATCAAATACGTTTTAAACGGTCTCTAATATTGATGGTAATATTGTGAGTATCCTAGTGGAAAAAAATTTTCGATAACAATTGAAGAAATTATTAAAATAATGGAAAATAATAATTCAATCGTATTTCGCTTTGTAGAAAAGCTTAAATGTGTTTAAAAGCTCGCTACATGGGTGGCCCATTTTTCACGGAAAGGAATAAGAGGAACTGTATAAGTGTGGCCATATTTCTCCTGATATGTTGCTATAAAGATCCTTTTCTGAATCGAGATTGATTGGTGACAAGTGATGAGAAATTTCTCTAATACAACAATAACGGTAAAGGTCCTGCAAAAAAATAGCCAGGCTTGTGGCAAAAGTTAATTAGCAATCACGAAAAACCTTTCCCAAGAATGCAAAATATTTGAATTTTAAAGGATTTTGGAGCCAAGGAGAGAATCAAGTTTAATAAAAAATGAAGACACTTTTAAAGTGCTGAATTAGTTGTTGTACTCGTACTTTTGGTCTCTTACAGACTTTCAAACGCAGTTTCAATTGTTACAAACTTACAATACATTTTTTAAAAAATTCTCTTTTCCAAAAGTAGATTCACTGGTCTCTTATGAAAATCCAAAATAAGTATACAAGAATATCTGTCGCTAGAAATTCAAAATATAAGCAAAATGTTAATAATATGCGTAATAATAAATTTCTTGAGATATTTTTTAAAGTTTTCTTAACTAGATTTCTCATCAGATTAAATAAACTATTTATTTTTAAGTATGAAAAGTGCATGAAGTGCAGGAAGTGCTGGAAGTATTGCAGAATTTTAGAGTGTTGCTAAATTTTGGAAGTGCGAAGGGCTATTCCATACAAATCTTGGAAGTGTCTGGAAGTGGTGTACACATTTTCACCCAAAAATATCTCCCCCTTGGAAAAATATATAAAAACACGATTTTTCGAATTAGCTTGAAATCTAACTAAGCCTTTCCGATCATTTCAGATTTAGATTCATTTTGTAGTAGATTTTTGAATAGATTAATTTAAAAAAAAATACTGTGACGGTGCCTTAGTTTTCGAGATTTTATAATTGAAAGATTTTAGCATTAGTGATTAGTAAGTAGTAAATAATTTAGTGCAGTCCTTTAAATTTTGAGTAAAAGCGTTCAAATTATTTTTTTAACTCTATATGCTAAGATTTTTTTATATTTTTGAATTTTTGAATTGGTATGTAAGGTCTTCTACACACTAGAGAAATTTATGTCCATATTTGCCAGCTTTTTCTATAGAAGCGTAGGTAATTTTCTTCAATATGGACATAAAGTTCTCTAATGTGTAGACGCCATAAGGCAGGTAAAAGATTCTTTCAGATCTCTTAATTTAAAAGGTTTTGTAATTCTTTGTAAATTTACCTTGGTTCTTCCTGTGCCTTTTGGGATTCTTTCCCTGTCCCTTCGCCTTTTGCTCCTTAAGTCTCTTTTGGAGCCTCTTGAACTTTCGCTCTTCCTGCTTCTGCCTCCTCAGTCGTCTTCTCTCCCTTTCTTCCTTTGTCCTTGGCCTTCGATGAACTTTTTCTGTGGATAGTTCCCAACATCTTAGAGCATCTGACAGAGTGATGTTGTTCAATTTTGTATGAACCCAGTTCCGAGTGTTTAAGACTGAATGCCCAATGCAGGCAGGTACAAAGGCTGCCGTTACATTTTCCATAGATTTTGTCACATTTGTTCCCATCTTATGAATATATTCCCATTGTTGGGGAGAATTTGGCGCCCAGACACTGTCTGCCTTCATTTGCTCCACATCGAAACGCCATTGAAAGACGAAGAGGGGTGCTAGAGGATTGGGTATATTAAAAGAAGTTCTATATTTGAGATGCAGGAAATGTTTTACCTTTCAGAGTTGGATACACATGACGTCCAAAATAGCAGCGCCAGGGTTCATTGGGGTACTTCTTGCGACAAGCTTCGGGAACAGCTCCATTCCAAAGAGCCCATCCTTGTTTTACAATATCTTTAGTCGCTATAGCTCCGGCTACGTAGGGATCTTGATCTAGGAACCAACCAGAATCACTTATACCTCTTACTGTGACCTTTAGGCCTGGGAAGAGAGTGAGAATCTTAAATTAGAGGACTGCAAAAAGGGATTATCACAGATGATGGTACCTCTTTCCTGGACCAGGAAATGGCGGACTTTGTCCAAATTCAGCATTACACCAACTCCTCCGGCTGACGATCCTGCTAGGAGCAGTTCAGATCCTTGAGTATTGCCTAGACCTAGGGGAATCAGGTCTGAAATGACCTGCCTGACTATCAGTGATCCCATAAATCGCCAACCATCCCGCGAGTCTGGGATGGATTTAGTCCCGCTCCAGGAATCACTGCTGCAGTAGGGTACAAGAACATGATTGGCATCATGCCAATAGGGGTTTTCTTCTGGATAATGAGACAAGATGCCTCCAACTGAAAGAACAGAATTGAAGATTAGATCTTTTATCTATAACACATTTTACTGGGAATTTATCTCTAATTTCGTACCGTCTTTTGTCTCTGGCCACTGAGCTGATGTCATGAAATGACGAACATTGAGCCAACGATCCCGACAGGATTTCTGATCGTAGCAATGCATCCCACCCTCCAGGTAGACAATCCATCGCCGGGAAAAAGTTGAGGAGCGCCTGAGGTAAAATCCGGCCTGGGAACCATCGTTGCACGCCACTGTGCGGTTGGATAAATTGACTCTCTTCAGTCCCGACACTGCTCGACTACGTGCCTCGGTCACCCGACGTGTTTCACCTACCACCCGCTGTACCGAGTTGCTCTCGATAAGAATGGAATTCTGACGAACAGCTGCGGCCTCATTGGCGGGAATGTGGACGAGTGTCAATGTGAGAAGAATCTG
This sequence comes from Phlebotomus papatasi, assembly GCF_024763615.1. NCBI lineage: Eukaryota > Metazoa > Arthropoda > Insecta > Diptera > Psychodidae > Phlebotomus > Phlebotomus papatasi. The sequence goes on from NC_077223.1 coordinate 97,809,185, forward strand.
GAAGCAAATTAATGCAACAATTTACTACAAAATGCAACATAATTGGGGGATTTTAACACACCACAGGCTTCCGTAAGTACTCTTTTATCTTTTTTAATGGTAATTTTGAGTATTAATTTAAAATAATGAGCCAATTTCAATAACTTCTTTTGGGGACTTTCGCTATAAATTCGTTTCCTTCGTATTTGGGTTCACAATAAAGAATCAGTGCAATTTCACATAAAGATATGCTGAAATTTCGAAACACATATAACTATTATTAAATATTAAAATTTAGATTCAAAATGGTAAGTTCCAAGTATTTATCCTTTCAGGAATGAAAGGGATATTGTAAAGGAATGAATTTGCAGTGTCAATTGCTAAATTATATGAAAAAATCACGTCAGGATATACATAAAATCACCAAGGCACTAAATTCTATATCTAGGAGAAAATCGCTATAAAAAGTCCCATATAGAAAGGTGTTGGATATTCGTTATTACCGTCAAGGTTTATGGTAATGATGCACAAGTACATCCGAAAAAACTACAGGAAAACCCAGACTTTCGACTCACATGGTTAATAAACGCATTTTAAGTATCTCTGATAGTAACCCTTTTTTTTCAGGCAATTGGTTGCTGAAGGGAAACAGGGATCAACGACAAAATGAAGCGCATATTGAGGGAAATTGGTAAGTATGATTACACTGAGAAAAAACAGGGGTGCGATTAACTTTTTTCCTCGTAACTTTAACACTTTTTAGGTCTAAAAATATATCTACATTTTTTAATGTTAATTTTACACTCAAATCAAAACCACACTTTGGAGCTTCCCAACGAGCTTCCGGAAGATGTGTAAGTACTAAATTTTCACTGATATAAAAATCTATTTAATCACACGTATCTTTTTGATTTGCTTCAGATTTTTACAAAATAATTAACCCTCGAAAATTTGCTGAACTGCTGTTACTGAAGAAATGGCTCTAGGAATCGCAGGAATGATATCCTTCTCTATTCAATCAATGCGTGGATTATTGTTCGATTGTGGTGCTTTATAGTTGTCAAGGAAGGGCAGAAGCTTCGAAGAAAACTAACGAATCTGTGGTCATGTCCAACAACTCATGAATTCCTGCTGCACAGAATCAACTTAATTACCATACATAAGAGATTTCTCCTATAACTTCCTGGACAGCAGTGCTTCAAACATGATACCGAGCATGGTAAATATTTCCTCTGATGAGCCTTTCCCGGTCGGTGCAAGGATAATTCTGTGATTGATTGAATATTATCAACATAATATAACTTTCCGCATTTGATTTGGCCTAGAATATTTCAAACAATTCTATATTTTATGGTGAGCCCAGAATGAATAAAATTTCACAAGAACTATTATTTACTACTAAAAAAAATTAATAAAGAGGATTTAAGGGAATAAAAAAGGTAGGGTAAGTGTGCAAAATTCCGGCCAGCTTGCAATTTCGGCCATCTTTTTTGTTCCTCGAATTTCCATGAACTTTTAGATTTTACGTACTCTAGAGATTATACCATGCAAAAGAATAACAAAAAATGTAGCTTCGACAAACGAGATGACGTGAAAAAGATATTGGAAGGATTCCCGAAGGGCAAGGAAATATGAGAATGAAGGTGGCCGAAATAGGGCACCAAAGATATGTCTATATTTTTATTCATTTTAAAATGTATTAAGAATGATTTTAGAGTAAATAAAGACGGTAAACTCTTTACAAGGTTCCAAGCAACACTCTTACAAAAGAAAGAATAAAAAAAATCAATTTGTATTTAAAATATTACATTTCAAACTCGAGACTTTGACGCTTGCATGCAACTATGCCGAAATTTGGCACACTTACCCTATTTACTTACTAAAAAATGTAAAATTTTCACTAAATTTCACTTCGAAAGTACAAATCGACAGCTTCAGAGGTGTCGATAAATTAGTGGTGAGAATTATCGACACTAGCGACAAAAAATGCAAGTTATCATCTCGATTGTCCATAATCGACACTCGACAGTAGCGATGGGACAATTAAACAGAGTTATCATTTCACCCCAGGATGGTGGCATATCGTAAGTTTTCGTTCCTAAAAAGACAGGACATAGTGAAGAGATATATCCGAAGCGAAACCATGAGTGAAATTGCAAGATTTTATGGGAAAAATCACGTCTAGCTGTCAGTAAAAGTGATAAAGCACTATGGTGAGGAGGCCAGAGTTCATCCCAAAAAGTCGTCTAGGAGACCAAGATGCACTTCTGAGAGGCTGGATCGTCGCATTGTCTCAATCTCTGATAATAACCCCTTGATGTCATTTGCAAAGATCATGACCCAGTTGCAAATGGAGGGCAAACATGCTCCATCCCTTCCAACTAACAAACGTAGATTGTATGAATGTAGGCAAGCAAGGCGAGTGGATAAGAAAGCTCCGCTCCTGAACAAGATTAACCGAGCTAAAAGACCGAAAATTCAAAAATTCAGGACCTTTCAAAGCATGATCCATGTAGAATTTCATCCTAGAACGCTTTGCCACCTCTTTTTGAACAACTGAAAAAATTGTAGTGCATTTTTTAGTCAAATATTTCACAGAGAGAGCAATATATGTAATCCCTCGATTTTGTTTCGCCTCCATCGTGCTAAGGGGTGGTATTTTGCTAAAATTTTGGAAGTTTGAAGTTTCGAGTGTTTTGACTTAACCGTTTGTCCGTCCGTTAGTTTGTCTATCTGTATGTTAATACACCTATAGGTCAAACGATTAGATAGATATTTGGAACCTCGGGGGACCCTTCATATCATAGGGATAGGACCATTAACATGTCTCTCATTTTTCCCCCAAAACTCTTCTTCCCCTACAAAACCATATTTTTTGGGATTGCTCGAAAACTCGTGAGATTGTTATTTAAACTTTTGGATATCTTTTAGATCTTTTAGGTGTTGTCTAAGTAGACATTTCGTCCTTATACGAAAATACCGTCGAATCATTCCTAATAACGTTTTTTTCAAGGTCAAAGGTTAAAAAAAACTTTATACAGCGTATTTCGTCACCGAATGGGGTCATGTTTGGACGCGTTGGAAAGGTTTTGGAATTTTTGAAATGTTTGTACCGATTATAACTCGATAAGTAATTTTTGCCGAAAATTAAATGCCCAAAACTTGCCGAAAAAATGGGAATCAACAAGAGAGAACGGGTGGAGTTCACTTCCCAGGGAGAATAAAATGCGATTAATCTGCCATAATTTCAAAAAGATCCAGAGACCTACAGGATTCAGTAGAAGGGAACAAACGATATTAGCACGAGTAAGGATAAGCCATTCAAGTATAACTCACAAATATCTCATGGAGAGGACCCTTCCACCAACATGTGATCATTGTCAAAGTGCACCTACGATCAGACACATCCTGGAGGATTGTGTTAGGTGTGATTCTTTCATAATCACACCTATTTTGTATTCGCAAGAAAGAATAGATGTCGGAGGTATCAGAATGGAACAGGATCTAGGAGACGAAGCGACAAACTCCAGTATCAAAAAAATATTAAGTTAATCTGAAAGACAAAAAAGCTGCCTCACTCCTAAAGATCGCAAAAATCGGTCAACGGGCGCATATGGCGCGATGTTGTCGCGCGCCTATACAACCTCAATAATAATAATTCTATTATTCGGTTTAAATCGGTTGTGAAATAGTAAACGGTTAATAATGCTAAAATGCTTTGAGATACAGCATCTAAGTTACGTGTTTGAGCATTTCGCAAATCATGGGATCCTTTACCGCCCCTTTATTTAAAAGGATACCACTTTGTAGACTCCATTTCAATTTGAATTAAAACACTCAGAACAGCTTTTTTACGTTTTCCTTTATTTCATCCACTCTCTTTGGCGTCCAACTCAAGTCTGTCTGTCCTTCGTTGTTCGTCCGTCTTCGTCTGTTATAAGCCATCTCGCGGCAATTATCCTAAGTATCGTCCGTCCCGTCTGACCACAACTCGGCCGACCTAACTAGGGATCGACCCGATCCCAACGTCATTTTGTTTCGTCATGTCGCCTATCGTCTACTTAACATCTAACATTTTTTCTTTTTTTTTCTTTTCTTCAAAAAGTCCAGTGAACATCTAATCTAATATAAAAATACTATAACTATCAAAATTCACACTTCATTCTCATCAGTGGCGTGATCCGCCCAACTCCTGCCCTGTATACAGTCTGGGGATCTCCATAGTCTCAAATTTTTTGATTCAATAACTCCGTTATAAGGAATTTGTGTAACTTGACAGTTTTCAACATCTCTTACTACATATCGGTCATGAGGCAAAACTTTGTCCACCACGTAGGGACCCTTGAATTTAGGAATAAGTTTCTTGTTTGTACCTGCCGTAGTATCAACATTTCGTAGCAAAACAAAATCGCCCTCTTTATAAACCAACGGATTCTTGTGGATCTTCTCGAACTGCCTCAGATTTTGCTTCTGGACTTGTTCTATTTTCTTCGACGCGGATTCTCTCAGAGCACTCAAATCTCGTAGCTCATTGTTCAACTCTTTAGCATCCAAATGCTCAGTCAAATGATCTACCTCTTCTCCCCTCTGTTCCACACCAAAAAGAACCTTGCTTGGGGTGGTTCCAATTGAACGATGAAAAGAGTTGTTAATAGAAAATTCGACTTTGCTCAACTGGCGCACCCAGTCTGCATGTTGAAGAGGTTCGCTAAGTTTCCCTAACATCGGAGTAATAACCCGATTAACACGCTCTACCTGCCCGTTTGCTTGTGGGGACGCTGTTGCCACTTCTACATGGGCAATATTCCGTTCGGCAAGGAAAGACTTAAATTCATTTGAGCGGAAACAACTCCCTTGGTCTGATATGATTCGCACTGGTCGACTATAATAGTCAAAGAATTTTTTCAACGCGCAGCACACTTCCTTCGTACTTGTTGACGAGACAGCATAAATTCGCGTAAATTTCGTAAATCCGTCAACCACTACCAAAATATGCTTCCTTTTTGATACTAGCGAAGGCAACGGCCCGAGATGATCGATATGCAGAGTATGAAAAGGCACTGGGTGTTTTGGAATATTATACAAGGACTGCATATTGCTTCGCGCGGGAGTAGAGTAAAAGAGGCACTTCACACAATTTTTCACATAACTGTCAATTTTCTCTTTCATCCCCGGAAACCAATAGTGAGTGCGCAATTTCTCATAGGTCTTTTGCGAGCCAAAATGTCCGATTTTCTCATGAATTTGTCGAATCAGATTCACTTCCATTTCTCCCGGTACGTAAAAGAATAACTTCCCTCTTTGATCGCGTCTATAAACCAAACCGTCTTTCAAAGCAAACATTTTATTATCTTCCTTCTCCAACTTGGCTCTCAAATCTCTAATCATCTTATCCCTACTCTGAGTCGCACTCAGTTGAAAATCTATATCATCACAGTCAACGGCCGCTATTGGATAACATCTACTCAAAGCATCAACATGATGCATCCTTGTCCCACTTCGGTGGACTATTTTATAATTAAAGTTTTCCAATTCAAGCGCCCATCGTTGAATACGTGGGCTATCTGATCGGTGATTCAACGTCATCGCAAGTGAGCTACAATCTGTAACAATCACAAAAGGTATCCCTTTTAAATAAACTCGAAAACGACTCAAGGCATAAATTATTGCCAAAGTTTCCAACTCATACGAATGGTACTTTGATTCTGCTTTAGACGTACTTTTTGAGAAGTACGCTACTGGATGTAATTTCTGATCATTTTGTCGCTGAAGCAACACAGCTCCAAATCCCAACGAACTCGCATCAGTATGTAGTTCTGTCTCTCTCTTTGGATCGTAAATGGCCAAAACTGGCGAAGAAATCAAACGTCTCTTTAACCCCTCATAAGCCTCTACACAAGAATCATCAAAATCAAATCGCGCATCTTTTTTAAGAAGAGACAGCAAGGGACGAGCAATAGTTGAAAATCCTGGAACAAATCTCCGGAAATAAGCACAAAGTCCCACGAAAGAATGGACTTCCTTCACATTCTGTGGCGTTGGATAGTTTTGGATAGCTCTCAGATGGTCCTCGCTAGGACGAATTCCCTCTGAAGATGCCTGGTATCCCAAATATTCGATCGAGGAATACCCCAATTTGCACTTTCCCATTTGAATAATCAACCCATTCTCTGCCAAACAGGAGAGTACTTGCTCTAGCGTTTTCAAATGCTCATCGAAATTAGCGCTCGCTAATAGAATGTCATCCATATACACCACTATTTGCCCTCCTTCAATGAACTTCCGCAAAACTCTTGTAATAAATCTCTGAAATACACTGGGGGCATTCTTGAGCCCAAATGGCATTCGCAAGTATTCATATTGGCCCTCTGGTGTTACGAATGCAGTATACTGTATGGAATCTTCAGCCATCTTCACGTGATGGAAACCGCTCTTCAAATCAATCAGACTGAAAACACTCTTGCCTCTCAAATGCTCTAGGCAATCTTCAATTAGCGGAAGTGGATAGTTATCCCTAACAGTGAGATTATTCAGTGAGCGATAATCGACACACATTCGTGTATCTCCACTCTTCTTGTCTACAAGAACGATTGGTGAAGCATAAGGAGAATCACTTGGCCTAACTATTCCTTGCTCACACAGATAGTTGACAATTTCGCGAACTTTTTCCCTATCAGAATAGGCCAGTCTACGTGGGCGAAAATAAAAAGGGACATCACTTGTCAATCGAATTTTCATTTCAAAATTATCAGATTTTCTCTCTTCACAAAATTTGTCATGATAATGCTCTTTGACAAGTACTCTCAATTTATCTTGACATTCTTCAGACAAATCAGGACAAATGCTCGCATCAACCAAAGCTCCAATAAAATCATCTTGCTTTGTGAAACTATTTGCTTCAGAATATTCAATAATAAATGCCAGCAAGGTTTCATCATCCCCAAATACATCTTCTACGTCACACATTTCTTCGGTTTCACTCCCTTCATTATGCTCAAAATCCTTAACCTCTTCAAGAAAAACTTCTTCCTTTGCTTCACTCAGTTTATTCTCTCTCTCGCTCTCGAATAACTGATCTTTCTCTTGCCTCCCACTGAAATTGCTTTCCCTCTTCCCCTCTTTTAAAATAGTTTGGTCCTCAACTTTACTCAGATCTGAAATTTTAACTTCACTCTTCAATTCATCAAGCAAATTCTTTGCAGTTTCAAAGCCAACTCTATCCGCCGGTTTATAATTGGACAAAGTACACATTGTTAAATTCTTTTCTTTTGAGAAATTTTCAGGCTTCTTGGGTACAAACTCCCTATTCATAAATGTCAATTGAATCCCCAGTAGCTTCAAAGCATCTCTGCCCAACAAAATCTCAAATGGGGACACTTTGTCAGGGACAATAATTAATTCAATGGATTTGCAAACTTTTAGCAGTTGCACTGAGCAAATAATTTTTCCAAAGCTTTCAATTTTAACCCCACTTAGTCCCTGATAAGGTAAAATTGTGCACTCACGTTGAGGCAGAAGCATCTCTGGCACTTTTGACCTTTGAATTAAACTAATTGGACTGCCCGTATCCAACAGAGAAGAGAGACTGATAGTGATCCCCAAACCAGAACCAGGATTGAACGTCACACTTACCGGCTGATGAGAAAGAAGTGGCTTAGTCTCGTCACCCTCTTGAAAATTCCCATTTTCCCCATCGTCAACTGCTGCTGTAGTCTTCGGCTTCCTGTACAGTGGGCATTCCGGATCACGTTCACGTCTAGGCTTTGGACATCTCCAGGAAATGTGGTCAGGCTCGGAGCAATTATAACAACGGGGTTTATTTCCACTCTTAGCAGCAACATCGGAATCCAAAGAGGCTTTGGATGTGTCCCCACTCGAAGAAGGATCCTTCAAAATGTTTCTCTCATAGCGACGCATTGCCAACTTCAATTCGTCCAAAGTCCTGCAGCCTGCAATCATCGAGATATTTGATGATTGATCCTGAAGTCCCTCGATGATAGCGCAAATGATATCCTCTTCCGGAATAGGGTATCCGGAAACCATGGCTTGAATAGCTAAAACGTACTCTTGACAGGTCTCATCTTGCTTCTTTATCCTCTGCTTGAGTTTTTCGAGCACTTCTTTGACAGTGTCTTGCTGTCCAAATTCTTTGATGAGGGCTCTTTTCAAATCTCTCCACTCTCTGAAGCGTTGAGTACGAGTGAGAATTTTTGCTGGGCCAGAATCAATAAGACGCCGGGCAAAAACCAAACGGGATTTTGATGGCACTTCGAAGTCGTCACACACTAATTCAAAATCCTCAATCCACTGCTGGATCTTGTATCCATCATCTCCAGAAAAATGCTCCACTGCATTCTCAATGTCTTTGAATGAGCATTTTAACTGATTTTCACTCTTTGAGACACTCAAGGCGCGCAATAATCCACCCAAAATTGCAATGACATTAACGTTGTCACTCAAAGGGACGCCATGTTCGAGGTGGTTAACACTGACGCTTGACTCAGCGTAATTTTCCACCGAATTCTGGGGCTCCACTGGTATTGTTCCCCCATAATTTGACGCACTCTCAACACCTGAATCAGTGTCGGCTCTTTGATTGATATTTGGTGAGTTTTCAGAGGAGTCTCCGGCAGAAAAGCCCTTGGCGTCTTTTCTGCAATTTCCCGCCAATGGGAAGCCCACGATGACTCTCTTGAAAATTTTTTGAATCTGCATCATCGACGCTGTGGGTGGAATTTCTTCCCCCATTTCACTCAGGATTTCACTCACTTCACTCATTTTTTCCAGGCTGGGAGCCAAGCTCAACCCCACACCTGAAGTTGTAGACTCCATTTCAATTTGAATTAAAACACTCAGAACAGCTTTTTTACGTTTTCCTTTATTTCATCCACTCTCTTTGGCGTCCAACTCAAGTCTGTCTGTCCTTCGTTGTTCGTCCGTCTTCGTCTGTTATAAGCCATCTCGCGGCAATTATCCTAAGTATCGTCCGTCCCGTCTGACCACAACTTATTTAAATTTCAATTAAAAATGATATTATTTGAGATTCTACTGGTCACTTTAACGAAAGAAATTTTGCTATCTATTGCTAGATATCCGTACATCAAATATTCGCATATTATAATAATATCAGAATTGCATTTTTAAATTTCTTTTTCGTACTGAAAATATGAAGTCTATGAAGTATAAAAAATGCATTATAAAATCACAATAATGGCAATCAGGAAGTGCAACTTTTGCGCCAATATCCCGTGATGGAATCAACTTGGAATGTTTTGAGAAATACTAAGAATTCAGTCACTAAATTACTATTTCGAATCCCCACAATCTGAACGAAAATAGCCAGTAAATACCAAAGAGATGGATAAAAAAAAACTTTTGTGGGTCAAAAATAACTCATAAAATGCAGATATTTAAAAGGATTTTTTTAAAAGGCATCAAATGAAGGTTAAGAAGAATCATTTAAAAATCACACCCCTAGAACGTTTATTTTCTGTGTGTAAAGAAGGTATAGCGATGGGTGAGAGAGAGATTGAGGAAATGAAGATGTGCCACGACATTTGTCAAAAGGCGAAACGATCTTATTTCACACTCTTTGCTGAGCAGAGTCTGGGACGGCAAGGGGGTGGTGTGATGGGAGAGAAAGAAATGAGCAGACGACCTCAAGTTTATATTGTGTGGTTTGGTCAATGTGAAGGAAAGAGAGATGCAAAGTTGGGAAGAGAGTGAGTGAGAGAAGGGGGGAAATGTGTGGCTGGTGCAAACGGCGGCATTTCACTTTGATGTAATGACCAGCTCCTTGCTCGCATTCTGATCAAAGACTCCGCCAAAACACTGTTTACCTGTTTACGTTCTTCGAGTCTTGGGGCTATCATCATCAGCAGCAACAGCAGCCAGCGATCCCGCCGAGAGCGTGTCTGTGTGCTCGCGGTACAATAAAAATCCACGAGAGTGCAGAGATTTTGATCATGCAGAGAGAACGCGCCAAAGATGAAGATCACAGGCGCACTCGCTGCGCGCCAAATAGGATTAATAGGAAAGAAATCCTTCCCGAACCAGCCCTCTGCCCCATTAATTGATCGTTTAATAGCATTCAATTGTGTGTGGACTCTCTGGCTGCTGTTGGTGCGATGGCACCGGCTAAAAGAAGGCATGTATTTCCGCGGGAGACACACTTTGAGAGTGTGCTGGTGTTAAATTACCCCATGAATTTTATTACCGTAATTAAATGGTGCAATTGAGGTGGATTAATTGCAGTAGTTGAGCACTTTGGATGGGAAAAATCAACAGACGCTTTACAGTGCATTTTATTTTGTTGCCAGAGCTGTTCAGAAGGGGTCATCAGGGTCGTCAAAACGTGACTTTTAATTTTAGAATGGATTGAGACATAAAATCGAAGAAGCATCATGTATGTACCTTGCATATTAAATTGCAACAGTTACAATGATACTTATTTTTGCTGTTTAGGTATACCATTTAAGCAGGATGTTACAAAATTCATAAATTTTAACAACCCATAACAGGAAAAATATAAAAATAATATTAACCCTCTATCGTTTTTGAGTTACTCCAGAGTAGCATTACTAAAATCGATTTTACTGAGGCGATAAAGGTTTTATTTATTTAAAATTGGTTTAGTACCCTCAGTCGTTAGTCTTACTAATATTTTTTTAAGGTTTGAATTCATTTTGACCTTTTCGTTTGGTTGCTGTCGTCAGTTTTGTGTGACAGGTCAGAGAAAAAACAGCAAAATTCCTTGTGCAACATTTATCGTTTGCAAAGTGCAAGAAAACTATCTTTAGGTACTCCGAGTGTAGCAAATATTATATTTCCTGAAAGGTGTCGTCCTGATGGGGATCTTCTTCAGTGGTCAACTAAATTGTGTTTCCAGAGTCTGTCTTAGGAGTCTGGAAACACAATTTGACCACTGAAGAAGATCCCCATCAGGATCGAAAGTTCTAGGCAAAACTAAAAAAGCGTTGCACAATTCTAACTCTATACATATTATCTACTGTATATCTACAATTTTTAACTTTTTTCTTAAGAAAAAATTTTTTATTCATTTTTTTATTATTTAAAATGTTAAAAACGGCCCATGTACACCGGTTATCGCTGGTATACTTCTCTTAGGTACTACATATTGACTCTAAAGAATGTTCTATTTTAATTAATTCTTTGTGTTTTCTCACCCGAAGTATATGCTTAACTGTTAATTTATTCAAAAAGTAAATGATTTTGTAATAATATTGTCAGGTCTTCGTGAGTTACCGTACGTTATTTAATAATAATAATTTATTCTTTGTGGAAGTGGCTGAACCTTTTAAAAATGAGTGTTTTAAAGCATAGAAAAGTAAAATTTTCTCTATTCATATTTTTCCGCAAATTCGGGGAATTCCAGCTGGCAACAGTAAGTTCGCTGCGGTTTTTTTTTGCTCAGCTTATGCTTGATTTAACCCTCTAACGGTGTTTTCTTTAATATGCGAAGAAAAGTTCTAAAACAATGTTTTCTAGGATAATTATGATCCAATAAAGTCGAAAAAATCATCCATTCTTCATTATCTCTTTTAGTTTAGGCGCTAGGAGAGAAAATATAAAAATTTTTTGAAACTCTTTTTGCTTCTAAAATTCATATTTTTAGTTTTTTCAAATTTTTTAAATAAAATATACAAAGTAGAATGACATATCTTTCAGTAAAAAGTAATTTATTTTAGTCAGATAACTTTAAATTGGTATTTTTATGGAAATTGGAAATGAGTTTTTTTGCACAAATATTTTTTGTTGCTTTTTCTCTGACCTGTCACACAAAACTGGAATAGTAACAAAACGAAGTCAAAATGAGTTCAAACTTTCAAAAGATATTAGTAAGACTATTACCGAGGACACTATAGCACTTTTAAATTAATAAAACCTTTATTGTCGCTATAAATGTGATTTTTGTGAAGACCGCCTGGAGGCGGTCTTACCCGTTAGAGGGTTAAAATGATACAACGCATTCAATTTCGAAAGTATCGCTGCTTATGAGTATTTACTCGATAATGAAATTATTTTTATGAGATAGATAATTTTTTACCAAGTGATGATCCTTATAGTGTAGCTCTAGAACCCACCCGAAACGATAGAAAGCAGGTTCATTCTCTGCTTTCTATCTATATATACTTACAAGCGTCCCAGGTTTTGTGAAATACCCGAACTCGTGACTTAGATGCTATAAAAGTACTTTCGCATAATTTTCTGTTTGCCGGTTCTAAACCGATTCATAAATCACTCAAAAGATCCCCCAAAATATTTTTAAGAGTGAAAAAATTGTTTTTCGGATTTATTTACTTATTGGTTCATAACGGGTTCATTATCGGTACAAAACCGATTTGAAGCGATTTATAAATAACTCAAAACATTGATCAAAAATACACCTTAAGTGTAATATAATTGAATTTCGAATAAAAATTAATTGTCAATTACGAAACAGCTCATTTCCGGTTCAGAACCGATCGAAACCGGTTCATTTTTATCGGAAATTCCCAGAACTTTCCAACGAGCACAAACATGACGCCATTCGCCTAATAAATGCACTTTCTAAAGCCTTTTTTAACCTTTGACCTTGAAAAAACGGTTAATAGGAACGATTCAACTGTACTTTCGTATAAGGACGAAATGTCCGCAATCCTAAGCAGAGCATGGTTTTGGAGGATTAGTGCAGAGATGGGGGGAAAATTAGGGTCATGTTAATGGTCCCAGGGTCAGCTTATGGAGAGGTATCTCGAAGGACTCAAGTCGCTATCTCTTACCGTTTGACCTTTAGAGTTAGCGACAGCCGGCCGGACAGACAGCGTGACAGAGGGATTATATAACCAGGGGCCTATCGACATTTCATTTTTCCATACGTTTTTGCATAGAGACACTGAAGACTATTGGCAAGTCTTTTCCTAAAGAGAATTTACTTATCAGTTTGATATATTTCGAAGTCGTGCATAAAAAGCTATCGCAAAATACATATTTCATAATGTTCGCCGAAATAATACAAGAACTACGAGCAAATTTGTTTAAGTCCTGGTGCAATATCTGCAAAATTTTTACAAGGAAAACTGGAAAATAGCTTCACTCTTTATTAGGCTTGATGGGCCCCTGATATAACTGCTCTCTCTGTGGAGTTCGAGTAGTAAAAAATATATTTCTACATCTTTAAATTACTAGTGTGATTTACGCGTAATATTATAGTAAGATCCAAAGTGAGCAAGTGGTTTCCTATCTTGCACACTTCAGGCATCATCTATCGAAGAAAATACGATCAGCCCAGAGAGTGTTTGGAAGCTGCGCGGAACTGAAAAAGAGCGGCAAAGGAACGAAGAAAATGACAAATACCCTTTAATTACTTTTTATCTTCGATTGCAGGTAGCTTTCATGAGTGTTCGGCTGACTTTACGGTTAAACCCATGCGATAATCTATATAACATAATTAATTAGTCGAAGACATTTCAAAGGCAATACAATAATACTTAAAAACAGAAAATGGAGAAACTGTGCAGCAGAAGCAACCAAAGTGATGATTCCTCGATAAATGTGCACCTTTAATGGTGCCGCGGCGCTTCGCATTTCATTTTATATATTATCCCTCCCTTTCTCCCCGTTTTGTTTTTTTTCTCCTGATAATATAACTCTCGCCGTGTTTGTCGGAATTGTTCGATTACAAGAAAGAAAAGAGCACATTTTAACATTGAAAAATTGAGCGCCATAAAATTGCATTCTCAAATAAATGACTCTCACTCTTTTTTTCGTGTCCAATTGCTGAACAAATACTTGAGATTGGTGAGATCGCGGGATTTTAGAGGGAATTCTTTGAGGGTTTTTAAAAAGTGTTTGGTGTCTCTTAAATTAAGAGAAACGCGAATACAATTGCTTTTGAATGGCTTTGCATAAAATAAAAGGTTTAATAGGGAGCCGAGAGCGAATGCAACAGATACCCAAGAAACAGTGATTTAGGTTTGAACTTGAAAAGGACTCTTTTGCATTGAGGAAATCTTGCATGAGTTATAACCACTGGAGTACATAATCAAGGGAGCCGACAAACGAACAGCAATTTTATGCTTCACCGCATAAATTGGGGTGGAGGAAGAGGCCAAGGAGAGAGAATCACCACAAACAGGTGCTGATTTATAGCACAGTGTGAGAGTTGGTCGGCTTTGGAAGTGAGAGAGCATAAGACAAAATAATAAAAAAAGGGCAAGGAGGTGAAGAAAAAAAACTGCCACAATCAGAGAGCAATAATGTTGAATAAGAAATGGTGCAAGAAACCGCAAAGAGAGATATTTATCACTGAAGGGAGCCCCCTTTTTCGCGTAACACCACACAACATCTCTTGTTCGCCCCACATGAGGCTCCGCATGTGAAAAGTGCTGCCCCTTTTACGCCAAATCACCATCGATCGGGAATATCGTCAGAAAAGAAAAGATGAACAATTGGAGGGATGCTTTTTGTGCCTCTTCTCCCCATCCACACGAATTGCGCTTTTTTGTGTGCATACACCTTTTATCAATGGACTTTTTTTCACATCTGAAATACTCTGCGCAGCATCTTCTCGTGTTTCTTGTGATCTAATACACCATCATAAAAGCGACTCTTGAATAAGAAATAATAATGATAATAGAGAAGGAGAGAGCACTGGAAGAGATCTTGAGTGGCTGCGGACAAGAAGCGTTCCATGGGGGCTCACAAAAAAAAAGACCAAGAGAGGCGATCGAATGGGAGGGAAAAGGAATAGACGGGCGCATGAAAAAAAAACGGCGGCAGACTTTGATTATTATTTGGTACCCGAAGAGAGAAAGATGGGAACCAAGAACAGGTGCAAAATCTGCACATTTTCTCTTATCTATTTCGCACCACCAGACACTGCAAAATTTAGACGATGACCACAAATTCTGACTCAACTACTTTGTTGTCTTGGGATTTTCTTAAGGTGAAATGTACTTATTTTTAAAGGATTTTGGGTGATTTTATAATTTGGTGATTTATAGCACCAGTTAACATTTCCGATTTGGAAGTCTATTCTTGGATTTTACATTTGAGAGTTAATTAATCTTTTAAAGGTTATTTAAAACTTGTCTTAAATTGCAAACAAGAAATCGCAGATTTTAATTATTCATAATTTCATTTTATTCATTTTTTCATGACATAGAACTGCAATATTTGATCGCAATTGGTCTACTTGGTCGTTTTAAAAAGATTATTCTAAATTCTAAAAATTATCCCAAAAAGGTCAAGGTCTATAGTATTTGTAGTGAGCTAGACATTAGAATTCGCATAAATGAAATTTTTGTCGAGAAAAATCCAAATTTATTCGTGAATAGATAAATATTGCGTTAATTTTTTGCAAATTTCAAAAATTGAGAAGAATGACGCAACAGAGATTGACAGATTTGTTTTTTTTTTATCTGTCTCTTCTATAACAGGGAATCAAACAGTTAGAGATTTCAACTAATGGTCTTCACCTTTCGACAACCCCTTGACGTACTTTCGGTACCTCTAATGGTCTCTACACACTCGAGAAATTTATGTCCATATTGAACAGTTTTTCTTACACAAGCGTAGGGAATTTGCTTCAATATGGATATAAATTTCTCTAATGTGTAGATGCCATTACACAAATGTTGGGAATTTGCTTCAATGTGGACATAAATTGCTCTAGTGTGTAGAGGCCATAAAACCTTTCGTCAGTAAAAAAAAATTAACATAGACCTCCCTCAATCACTTTGCTGATTGCAGGCGGTGAAACTCGGTAATTTTTCTTATTAATTCGTTATTAAAAAATCTCCTTATGATATCCTGCCTGTTCAGGAATTTCAATTTACGGCAAACATACATCCTGGGACTCCATTTGTTTGAAATAAACATTATAATCCGTCAAAGGACTTCGAAAAATTTTATTTTCTCGAAAAATATCACTTTATTCCTTGAAAATACTCATAAATTTGTGAAAAGATGTACATAATAATAATATACAAGATAATACACAAAGTCCAATCATTTGGATTTGCCAACATTTCGTGGTTCGGCCGCTGTCTTCATTGTTTCGTACACCGCAACAAACTTTTGATCGATGAAATGTTTTTCATTGTTTTTCCAACACACAGAAAAATTTTGACTCTAAATTTAAGAATATATAAAATCCTGGGAAATTGGACGTGAATCCCCGAGGCGTTTAAGTTTAGAAGCTCTGAACGAAAGAAATGGGCTAGAATCTCTAGCTCTTTCAAGTTAAGAGGTCGGGAACTTAAGTTCAGCATTAGCTAGAAAATGAGAAATGTCTACAGATTTGCAAATTGCAACTAAAACTAAATGATCAAGGATTTAGAATTAGGGCATTGACATTCATTGGATGGGATTTGAAATTGAATTCCTGGGTGTTTCTGTTTAAGAATTTTCCATTTTTCTGTGTGAAATTTTATTAGTAATGAATTTTTTTAACTTACTATTAGAAAGTGTATTAACCATAGTATGTAATGGAATCATAAACTTATTTTTTTTTAGAAAAAATGAGCACCGTAACAAACTTATGATTCAGCTTCAAAGACTTCAGCTGTGATATAGTATAAATTGAACCTAATGAAAGCTCTTGTCTAGAAAATTTAAAACTATTCATAACACGGGTTTAATCTTGCCGTTAAGTGTTTGTGATTTTTTTTTTAAAACAAATCTGTAAGGAAAGCGCGCCACCTTCGGCCGACTCAAGCTTTGAATAACCCAATCTTTTCTTTATGTTCCTAATGAATTTGACCCATGGCTCTTGTCAGAACATTGGAAGCATCAGACTAGCTATTACAATAAAATATTGTAATAGGTCAAATTCATTGAAAAACATATTGAAAAGAAAGAATTGTTCGAAGCTTGAGTCGTCCAAAAGTAAGGCGTTTTCCCCTATTTTAAAATTTGACGACTAATTAGAAGTTAAAGAGATTCTCATTTGGATCTTACAATCCTTCCTGAAATATTAATTACGATTCTTCATTTTTTAACACATTCAGATATTAATCTATAAAAGTTTTAGATTTTAAGAATGTCTTCGTGGTTTTTATTGTGTTTTTGGAAGTTGCTCTGTATTTAGGCCTTGGAAGCTTAGACCAATTTTTTCAAATCCTTGTTGATCAATAAAATCTAGGAAAAATTAATTAACAATAGCAATTCGAAATAATTTTTTTTTTAATTTTGAACTTGCTAATTGCACAAAATTTAATTGTGCTTTTTAATTTAAATGTTCTTCACGGTCATAAAATTGAAGCATTAATAAATTAATAACAATAAGGTTATTAAAGAGGTTTTAAACTAAAAGTTTAAAACCTAAAAAATAAAGTTTTCATGCGGTATACTTTAATTTCTAAATAAAAAGACCTGTCACTTAATTTTAAGAGTCTGAAGAATCAATCGTCCGTATTTTACTTTCCTAAGATTAAATTTCACCAGGATTTTCCCCTTTTATGAAATTATTGAACCTAAATCGTATGGCTAAGCATCAGATCCGAAGAAGTTTTAGGGATCAGGGGGATCAGTATCAGATATATTTTTTCTCAGCTTCTATAATTTTTGTCGACAGAAATCAAACGAATTTTGTTCTTATAAGTAACACTGATACTGATCAATTTTTTATAGAGTATATATCATTTTTATTTTTATCTATATTAGCTGATACTCTTTATTTTACCTTTTTTTCTAGATATTAGCAATAAGATTTAGTTTTCGTTTTTCAGTTGCTCTTATTTTTTGTCACTACGAATAACGTTCTAATCACTAAAATTCCTTGATCCTCTCTGATGTGGAGCTAATCGAAAGAATTTATGGTTCATCTCAGGATGACCTGGTATGGCTGATCCTGAGTGAATGTTCTTGGCGCACAAAATTACCCAAAGAATCTTCCTCTGTCGCTATTGTTTCATCCCCAAAGATAATGCAAAAACAAAAGACTTTGTGGAATCTGACGAAATAATTGATGTGCTCTCCACTTCTCATTGCGTTAGGTCGGGAATTTTTCTGTATGAAGCGTGCGTGAATCCAAACACATTCTGTATCTCTTTCTCTCTTTCTCCTGCCCAATCTTCAACATCTTCTCACACTTCTCCAATGAAATCTTTTTTTTTTTTTACAACATTTAATAAATTCGTGAGATTATTTGGCCAATATAGCACAATTCTCTACGTCAATCGTTCGAGGGGGTCTTACCTTAATGATGAATAAATTACTCCACATTTTCGCATGGGTTGCATCAAATTGGCACTTTTATGCACATACACCTAATCACACACCCAAGAAATTCAATCTTGGTCCAAAAAGATTTATGTCTAGCAGTTAAGTTTGTTAATATATGAACACGATTGAGATTTTATAAAGGGGTTTTTTCTGTTCTCTCTCAAAGGAGTCTTTTGGGGGGTTATTTTTCACTAGAAGTTTTTTTTGTCTTCTTTGAAACTGTTTAATTCTTCTTAGCTGTGTTTTTTTAAGGCACTTATGATCACATTTATTTCTTTAAGATGGTTCTCCTTAGAAATATCCTTTATTTTTTTTTAGGAGATCTTGCACAAAAATTTCAAGAACGCGACATTTTTCGCAGAAGAAGAAAATTCAACACAATTTGAAGAGTTTCTTTGATCACTGTTTAAGAACACTCTTGAGACGATCACAAGAAGTTGAAGATCGCTTGGGCAGCACTTTGTGTGTCGAAAGGGAAGAGAAGAATGAGTGTGCTAAGGCACATCTTGTCGCGCCAACAGTTTGAGTCCAAGTGAGTGAAGTTGTGCTGAGCTCGA
Source organism: Phlebotomus papatasi (assembly GCF_024763615.1). Taxonomy (NCBI): domain Eukaryota; kingdom Metazoa; phylum Arthropoda; class Insecta; order Diptera; family Psychodidae; genus Phlebotomus; species Phlebotomus papatasi. The sequence goes on from NC_077223.1 coordinate 97,827,949, forward strand.
AGGAAATGCGCGGCAACTCACCTTACAAATTTGTTATATTTTTATTTTCTTTCAGCTTCTTTTGCCTTTCGGTTATTGGTTCAAATATTACAACTTGAGTCGCTCTGTGGGCGCAAAGTGGATGAGAATTTCTTCATCGTGCTGGTGAGTTTTTTCAATACCTATTCCTTTTAACAAAGTATTAAAGCTATATAGAAGAAAATGGGTGATCTTTCCAGGTGAAAGATCACTCCAATAAGATCATTTTCTTGATTGCTTCTATTTTTAATCTTATTCTGAAAATTGCTTTATAAGATCACTCGCGATCACTGAAAGATCGCTCAAAACTGTTTGAGAAATCCAATAAAGCTTCCTCCAAGCCATGTCTTTCGGATGGAATGGGTAAAAATGTGGTGAGGAGACAGCATTAGATAAACAAGAGAATGTGTGGAAACAATTATACACAAGAGTGCTCCATTCGTTCATTCATAAAATGATAAAATAGCATTCATTCTCCGCCAACACGTCTCTCAAGAGTCTCTCTCTCCCCACAAATACCCGAGCAATTGCTACACACTGCACAAATACATCATTCTGGGTGGTGTTTACGCCGTGCAAATAGTACAAAACTCCTCGACTTTGGGGCCCGATTGCGCGCGCCACTTGATCATCATGCGCACAAATAACTCATTGGGCTTCGTAGCTTGTTCTCCTCCGCGCAGATACCACAAGTACAACGCGGTATTTTGTAAACAGTGCACAAGATTATCACCCAGAAAGAAATGCCCAGCACCAAACAAGAGTACAAACTGCAAGAGCTCTACCAATGCTCCCAGAGATGTGAGGAACGTTTTATTAGGAAGATCAACTGCTGATTCAAAGATTTCTTCTTGCAAACAAATTATAAAGGTATTTTTTTTTTAGGAGGATCGAATATCAAAACAGAACAGAGATAAAATTTTGCAGAATTAATAGCGTGGAGGCAATTTCTTCAATATTCGTTTCAATATGGATGACTTTTCTTCCATATTGTCTTTCAATATTGTTTACCCCTACACATTGAGACAAATATCATCAATATTATTCTTCCATAATATTATTGAAGTGGAATATGGAAGAAATGGTCGATTCAAGTTCATTAGATATTTTCTTCAATATATTAATTTTCGTTTTCACGCAAATTCGAATATTTTGTGTTGCAGAATATTCGAAAAATGTTATATTTTGGTGCAAGTTCAAAAAGAAAAAAAGTGTGTTTCAAATGTGACTTCCTAAATTTACCCCAGTATTTTTGTTCAGATATAAATTGGGGGTAAATTGAGCATATGGACATGGATTGAGGCTTCTGAGACAAAGCAGATCTCAATCCCAGCATCCAGCTGGAGAACAGATTTTGAATTGGGATGGAAGCGAGACATTCTATTGCATTAGCAGGTCCCGTGAGTTTTTTAGTTGGAACACAACCCGTGGATCTCTTCAATATAAACCTGAACACTGGCTGACAGACAAGGAAAATATCAAGGAATAGATAAGGCGCGAGATCTTATCAAGCAAAGAGACTGGGAACAGTTGAAGTATATTGGAAAAAAGAAAGAGATTTTTGTTTACTTCACAATTTTATACATACAATAATTTTTTGTTTCTCTGAGATTTTTCTGTACTTCTGGAGCAGAGTCGTATCCATAATCTGTCTGCAACTCCCTTCTGTGAATCTCAGGAAGAGCTTCTGAATCCATGAACCTTTGGGCAGCAGAAGCACTTAGAAGTCAGAACAGTCCCTGCTTGTGAATATTTATAATCTAACAGCCGGATATGAAACTCCTAAATGAAGAGAATGTTTATTGGATGTGGAACTAAAGACATCCGGATGTATTTAAACCACCAACTGTTGGATCCTGCATCCCACTGGCACTTACAGTGTTATCAGGGACAACTTCGCAGTCTTTGCATCATCAGGGTGATCAAGGATAACTTCTCAGCCGAGGCTGGACTCACAGCAGCCACATGTCCCTCAGCTGCCTCATCAGGGAAAAACTTCGCGTTTTTTCATCATCAGGACGATGTGGGTTAACTTCTCAGCCGACACTGGACTCGCAGCATCCACCCGTCCGGCTCCGGCAGCTGTTGTCAGATTGTTACAATCTTCGGTTTTCAGCACTTCAATACCTCCATCAAGGAAACTGAGCAAGCAATTCAAATTCAAACTGCTGCACCACTTCTCTAGAACGACAAACACATCGCACTGATGCTTTTCACTCTTGTGAATTACAGAATTTTCCTGCTGCTGTACACTTTTCAGAAATTTATTTTGAGCAAAGTTTGAATGTTTTATGTCTCGAAGTGAAAAACTTTATTGTCGTCCGGATATGTGTCGGATCATTTTGGAAATTGGAATATGGTATTAAATAACTCTACAGTGATGCACAAGAGGTTTACTACCAATAATTAAAAAAAAAACGAGTGAAAACTTCTAGTAAAACTTGGTTGAATCCCACTACAAAAAACATCTCTCGAAAACACTTCTCCTTCGCACTTTTGGACAATTTTCCACTAATATTCACTAAACACTGTCTCAATGAACTTCAACAAACACTTTCCACGCTTTTCCAGCAGCCAAATAATAAATTTTCACGAAAAATAATCTCAAGCCGCAAGAAAACTTGAGAGATGACACGAAGTGTCAATATTGAAACGTATTAGCTCCTGTGTGGAGGCATTTTCTTAATTGAAGCTGGACCATTACTGACTCAATGGTCTTTAGCCTTTCAAGAACGATAGGGGTACCGGTGTCCCGAAAAAATTATCTTACGGCCTTAAGCTATGTTTTGGTCTAAGAAGTCAGAAAAATTATTTTTTCTGTTTTCAGTTTTCTGTTTTTTTTTATATTTTAAGTTTTTAAGAAGAGTCTTATCTTACATTATCCTAAAATATGCATTTAATAATTTTAAACCTTAAAAGACAATGGGCAAAACGGTCCAACCCTTCGCCACGAATGAGACCTATACGATTGAATAGGTATTGGCAAAGGTAACAACTTTTGTTCCGGTACCAACCCCAAAAGTATGTAGGAAAATCACTAGAGCATAAAACATATAATTACGAAAACTATAATTAATTTACAAAACTCCTTTTATACAATAACAGTTTATCTTATGTTGGTCATTTCAAAGAACTATTTGTAAAGAAGTGCTCAAAGAAGATTTTTCTAGAACAAACTATGTCTTTATGTCTTCATTTTCTCTGCAATTTTCCAGATTTTCCTAATAAATCCTTGAATATTCTTCAAATTCATTAAAAGGATTGTATATAGGGAAATGTCGGCTCAGTAAATATTCTCCTTGAAAGAAAAAGAGTTAGTCTCTGAAGATCACATGGTTCTAAAAGTTACTGTTATTCAAAAACTTTGAATAATAATTTTAGAGTAAAAATATTTTAATTTAGCCATTATACTCTGAGCCTTTTGTTAAAATTCCTTTGGTAACGGTACCCTTCCAACCATATGATCTTCAGCAACCCTAGCACTTTTTTTAGGAGAATATTTCTTTTGAGGAGACAAAAGGACGCAATGCTTTTAATGGAATTAAAGGTCATTTGAGGATATTTGAGGAAAATCTGGATAACGACAAGGATAACGGAGAGATAGGGGTATGGTTTCTTCTAGGAAAATATTCCTTGAGTTCTCTTTTAGAAATAGTTCTTTCCACTGACAAATTACGATATACCGTTATCGAGAAAGAAAGCAAGTTTTATAAAAATAATTCTACCTACTTTTTAAGAACTTTTATTTTAAGATATCTCAGAAAATTGACGCGACGGAATGTAAGATTCTTCAGGAGATATGTTCAAGACACACCAAGAACTCCCAAAATACCAATGGTTTCCCGTCATACGTTTTCTTTCTTCATTTTATTGTCTTGTAATGTTCGAAGGCTTTAAAATGCGATTAGTTTGTATGGGAGCCATCAGATATAGAGTAGTCAAAGATAAAATCTAAAAATATATATTTAAGGTCGCACATTAACTTTCACCCGAATTTCATTAAGATCGGTTAAACCGTTTTGGATAAATAAAATGTCAAAGTTTTGAATTTTCAGAAGGATATCGTTAATTTCCCAAGGATTGACAGTTCTTTTTAACTTGGGTCTCGGTAATTTTTAAGTGATACACCAATACCTACAAAATGGGCCTAGTTCCATCTCTGGCGAAGGGTTGGACTAGCTCCCATACATTTCTTCCCATTGTCCTTTGAAACTTTTGTTACAAAGTAGAGTATTGGAGTATTTTGAAGCCATTTACGTGCAAATACAGAAGTAATTTATTTCAAAAATATTCCATTTTAACGAAAGCTTCTCACAATAATGTGTAGAAGCTTGAAGAAAATTTCTAATTCTCAGAAAATCCTAAAATTGATAGAACATTCGTATTCATGAGATTCAAATTGTTCTGGAAACCCTTTTTAATGACCCTTACACATTTTGAGCAATTTGAGAGAGGAGTGCGACCCACAGTTGGAAAGGTCTCGACCTCAGTTACAACATACTAAAGTTTAAAGAAAAAGCATTGTCTAGTTTTCGAAATATTCGAAATTGAATTTCGAAAATCGATTTTTCAATTAATCCGGCGTTCGAATAAATCGGATAAAATTGGTATCTCATAAGAATTGTAGTACTCTATGAGAGTTTTGCAAAACACCAAAATTTTTCAAATTCTTATAATTTGAACCAAAGATTTGGCTATTTGAAAATTCAATTTTTAACATTTGCTCTCTAGAATCAGGGGGGTCGGGGGGGCTTTTTTTAATCGAAGGCTCTTAGTCTCAGCTATAACATACTAAAATTTGAGATCGATCTCGCCCATAGGGGCTGAGTTATTGAAAAAAACAAAATTTGGGCGTGTTACAAAATGGCAGAAGGGTGACTGGGGGTAGCTGAGACTAACATCACCAACTTCAAACCACTTATCGGCATTTAATCTTTGCTGAAAACCGCTTGTTAATATCTCTTTCCGTTCTCTCTCCAGAGGTGATTGTACTCCGGACGGGACGGACGGCCGTCCACGATAATCGATTTTTAGCACATACGATATTTGTGATCTATGAGTGTCAAAACGTGTAAATTCAAAATTTGGGCCCAATCTGACGTTATAGCTAAGCTAATAGTGGAAGTAAGCTACGAGATACCCTTTAACAACATTCCTGAAAAAATCCTACGAACTTATGCAATGATCAAATATATTGAGAATAGCATTTTTTTTAAATTTCAATTTGAATCTGATGACGCTATAAAACCATGATATCTTATTCATATCAAATATCATAATACGATGCAATATCAGTAAACTTTTACTTCCAGTTCAGTTTTGTTTACATCAAATTCTCTGTCTTTTAAATTCCACACATTCCATAGGGGCAAAGAGTACTGACCAAGATTGGCTTCAGAACATTCTCGTACGATGGACTTGAAATATTGGCAAATTTTTCCTTCTTCTATGAACGAGATCATAAATTATTCTCTTCCAATAGATTTAACAAAATTACTAAATGGAATTTTCATTGCTTCTCATGTTTATGGAGTGATCAATAACAATCTTTGCCAGTCTATATAACACTCACCAAGTTTATTGGTAATTTTTCGTGATTGTCTGGTGTTGTCTTTGTATTTTCAGAGGGAATTCCTTTGGCTGCTGGATGATTCTGCGGGGCATTTTCTTGGGAATGGAGTGAGAGTGTTGAAAGGCTTTCTTTTGGCCGTTATCAGCGGAAAAAGGTGAGTGAATTGTAAACAGTGATTTCCTGTCGAATATGGCTAATTATTCAATTGAACTGTGTAGGTTGTTTTCTTTTTTTTTTTCGACTGAAAAACAATATTCTTCGTTTCTGTGAAAGAAAATGATTAAAATCCCAGGAATTTTCACGTGCGAGAATTTTTCTCAAGTTGCCCCAGCAAGGGGTCTCAAGTGGATGCGCCTAAGAAAACGGCGCGTTGGAAACATAATCATCTCCCTATGCGTCTTCATTATCTTCATCCCAAGAATTTAGCTCTTCCTCTTCGCCACGTTCAAATGATATTTTCATTTGTTTGATGTTTCAGACCTCATATATTTTTCGTCACCCAAACAAATTAAATCCCTCTTGGATGTTTTTCCCAAACACTGTATCTTGAATTTTCCTCTCACCTCACTTCGACCATGAACATTCTCTCAATTTCTTTTTTTTTCTTAATTTTTCAACACAATAAAAGAGATCGAAGTCATTTACTCTACATGATCACACTATGGTGCATTTGGGATATATCCATGATGAAAGTGTGAAGATAAAAAAAATAATAAATAAACATGGACAAATTCTTCTTGATCTTCATTTAACATAACAAAAATTTTGAGTGAATATATTTGGGTACCTATCCAATTTTTTTTACATGTTCAAAAAACATTCATAAAATTTGTTGTTGTTTTTTTCTGGAAAGCTCGCAATGAGACAGACAATCTAAAGGGGAATGCGCCAATGACGCCAAAAGAAAACTTCACAGTCTCCCTCCCCCTCCACACCATAAAATTTCCTCCAAAAGGAGGTAAAAGAAGAAAAATTTTTACTAAAGCAGTCTCAATGGAAATTAACGCTTCAAGTGCTAGTATGTACACAATTCCTAAACAGTTAAATAAATCCCAGAGGATTTTCTCTTTCGGTACTCCAAACCATTTATTGGGTGAGGAGATAATCGCTGCTTGTACAAGCAAATTGATTGTCTTCACAATACACGCGCGTTAAATGGGGGGGAACCTGGGGAGAAGGAATGATATTAAATCTTGGACAGACTCTATTGTAAAAGGTGCCGAAATTAATTTCTTTTGCTATACAATCTCTGTTGGTTTCCAATGTGGAGCCTCAGGCACTAACAATTTACTGATAATTCGTTCTAAATCGAGGGGTTTGTAACTTGCAAATTTATCAGATAGAGTAACTTACCAATTATTATTAATCGTGTCAAAGCCTAAAAATTAAGTATGTCTTGCCCAAAAACGCGCCACGTCAATGGCAAGCGGACTTGCCGACAACAAAACCCCTGTTCCGCATGAGGCAGAGGTCAACGGACAAACACACAAATCTGAGGTATAGTTTGAATTACCCCACAGTCCCATAGGACGTCACATTCGGAGAATCCCCATTGCGGTCTGTTGTCTCTCGAACGCGCTACACTGCTTCTCAAATGATTGAGAGACTCCATGTCTTCCAAGCGGTGACCAAGTCTTGGTCACTGCCCAGGAGGAAGGCTCTCCCTTAATTCAACAAAATCTGATGGAAAGACTTCCTTCCATAGATTGAGTCTGGCCTCCTCTGGAGATTGGTCAAGTGGTTTGAGAGAGTGGCAGAAGCTCTTACGAGACTTCAACCTTGCTCTTGATTTTTTTGTGACTATGGAGAAGATGCTTTGGTTCAGAGCGAACCTTAGACATCTCTCTGTTGGAGATGATTTGCCTCCTCACCCGTGGTGGAGCAATTCCTGCTAAGGCATAGAGTTTATCCACAGGAATGCCTTTTACGGAGTTATCACACTAGAAAATTTCACATTAAAGTTAAAGTGAAAAGTTGCTCATTAAAACTTCTAGAACCACTCAAAATCGCTGATTTAGTCAGGACACATTGCTAGAATTGCTCGATGTTACGATGGCATACGGGTTGTCAGATGAGTGTTTTTGTTTTTGAAGCATTTCTACATTTTTCTTACTTATCCTCTTCACCGATCTTTTTCAATGTCCTTTGTCCTTTATCCATCTCGTGCGCGATAAATAGTAGGTATTAGCACTACTTTTTATCACAATTTAATCAAGAATAAATTGGTGAGAAAATTGTGGCGCAGAAACTACCCGAATGACTGCAATAAAGTAGTACCTGATGAAAATTTAATGAGCAAATTTTGCTCATAAATTTGCTCAATTCTCATTAATTTGCCCATTATCAATCGTATTTATGCTATTTTAATCTATTTAAACCAATTTTGGTGACTCGAGTCCACTTTTTTATCACTAAGTGAATCGATTTCTAAAAGCTCTTGACGAAAATTGCACATTAGGACACATGTCAGCAACAATTAATGTGAATCACATTAAAATTTTAATGTGAAATTCTCTAGTGTGATACCACAGTTAGGCACCTTGTTAGGACCTTGACAGACCTGAGAATTAGCCGAGAGACAGCTTAACATAAACTATATTTGAAATAATGGTTAACCTTCATTTCCATCATTTTCCACTTCTGCTCATTTTTCATTTAATGTATTACTTTTTCTTCTGTTCTCATCTTTTTTTTTTTAATTCTTTCTTTATTAAGCAATCACCGAGAAAAATTTGGATAGTATTTTCTTTATTTTGATTTTGATTTACTTTATTTAAATTTTCTTTATTTAGTGAAAAAATCTCGAAATGCTTGATTTTTTGGATCCATCATAGTTTTTCTTTTACTATTAACCCCTGGTTTTATATATCCCCTAAAGGCATTTTAGTTGATCTCTTTGTGCGTGCACGCATTTTTTTTTCAACCAATTTAGATGAAAGCCATAAAAAGGTGTATAGAAGCAATAGGGACAGTTTCTTGAGAGCAAATGATGGGTGAGGAGGAGATATTGGCATTTCTCACACGGCTTTTTGATTTATATCCACTATTTAATACTATGTCATATATCGTCTTTCTTTAGTGTAGTAAAATATAAAATTGACATTTATAGCTTTGATAATTATGATTTTCACCCAAATCTTTTTTTTTTTCTTCTATGAGGCAATGCGGCAAGTCTGTGTCTCGAAATCTTCTTTATTATTTTGATGATGATTTTCACGGTACCAAGATAGATGAATTCACATGCGCAAAGATGAGACGATGCGATGCGTGATCCCTCCGTACGCACTTTAATCTCCACGAAGATCACTCACACATGATCGCGGTTGGTGCTTTCGGGTTGATTTGAAATTGGAATATAATACGTACTCACCACAATGAAAGATGTTGGGGAAAAAATTGTATGTATGGTATCAAATGATCCTCTTCTGTTCTTTTTTTTTTTGTTCTTTTTCTCTACTCCGGGAATAATACCCAGCCAAATGAGTGAGCGAGAGAACAAGAGTCAGGGTCCGTAATGTGTGCTACGATCACGTATTATATTATATTGATGTGGAAAGAGATTCGTACAGCTGTTACCGGTCGGCACCTTTCATCTTGCCACTCTATTGTTTCCGTATCAAAAGACCACTATTATGTAAACAACAGCTCTTTTGAACTGCGCCGCTCGCAAAGGCGCACCGACAAATGGAGTGCTTTCCCTCATTCGCGCTCACCGATCGTCGGATACGACTGTCCCATTTTGGCGCGCGTTTGCCCATCCAACCACCGCAGCAACCTCACATATATCCTCTCCAAATGTATACCGCACCATTTTTCCATTTGTCAGACTCCCCCTGGAGATGCCATTGGAGATTGATCACTTTTTTTGGTATTTTACGGAGACGTGATCGAAAAGAGGGATAGAGCTGCTCAAGGGGTTGAATTTTCATCCTCTTCTGTTCTTGAGGATCATCTTACCCAAAAACCTCATACTTTCACCCTCATCCTTTCAAAAAGATATGTCGCCCCTAAGTGATCTTCAACGTCTGAGAAGGTCGATCGAGTGATCTACAATAGCAACGATCACGAGTGATCTCCGAAAGATCACTTGAGTGCACATTTTCCTGAAATATCTCTCTATCTCATTCACTTCTTCCCAACTATTACCTACAATCTCTGCCATCGTCCATCTCACTTCCTCATTTCTCACACGATCTCTGCACTTAATTCTTCGGCAACCGCAGATCGAGCGGCACCTTTGATCTCACCAATGGCGTGTGCCCCAGTGATGATATCGTTTTTTAACTATACACCATCGACTTGTACACAAGCACTGACTCTGTTGATGTGTCTGTATTAGACCAGGCTAAAGGGAGATAGAGAGATTGGGAATGAGACGGCATGTGATTACTTCCCTGTAGTAGAGTCTTTGGCGGGAAAAAATCACCTCGATCGGCTATACTCTCACCAACAATCTAGCCATGCAATTTCAGTCTCAGCCTATCCATTCCATTGCTGCATTATTATTTCTTGGGGGACTAATTGTTCAGAAGGAAAAATCGTGTGATCAGAAAAATCAATGACAATTTTCCATGAATTGATCATGGCTCCAGTTTCTGCCTCCACATTTATTCTACCTGTGTCTTGTACATTGATATGTAATTTCATGTTTTACTAAACGCACTCCTTTTCCACAGAAATGAAGGTGATTAATTGAGGGGAGATATATGGATGAAAAATCTTTGAAATTTTGGGAAACATTTCATAGAATTATTCAATTAAAAATAATAGCTCAAAGACTAAGATACATTTTATATCTATTTGAATTTACAAAATATAACTGCGTTATCACGCTTGCACATTAAAATTTTAATATTATTCACATTAATTGTCGCTGGTGAGAGTTCAAATGTGTAATTTGTGTGTTTGAATCATTTTATATTCAAAATTTGATCTATTTGTTGATGAAAAGGTAGACTTGGCCCGCAAAACTTGATATAAATTGATTTATAGCATTAATGCGAAAAATTAATACGATTTTCTCTTTAATTTTTAATGTGAAAAATAATTTGTGCTTTAGGTAAATTTAAACTTATTTTTGCAGGTCAAGTCCACTTCTTTATCAATAAATAGAAAAACCCCAAATATTAAGTGACTCAAAGACACAAATAACATATTTGGACGCTCACAAGCGACAATTTATGTGAATCACATTAAAATTTTAATGTGCAAGTGTGATAACGCCGTAAGACTTTCAAATAGATATGACTAACAAAACTAATTAGTAAAGATTACTTCAGTTCATTGAATACTTACTATTAGGACCCTGGATAAGTTCTTATCGCTACCCCTCAGATGGCGTTATCTTAGTCTATTTGCCTTAGGCAATACTAAATATTTCTAAATTAATAGTGCAGCGGTATCGTTAGGCTTAAAATGGCAATGTATCTCATTTCGCAATAAACAACATTGTTTTTTACAGCACTGAATATCTCGCGTTTAGTGCCAAAAAACATTTACGGGAAGTTTTACTGCATAAACCTTTATTCAATCTGTATCTTCATATCTTTATCTGCTGCTGAAGCACATATAATTCTTGTGATGTTTTACATATTCTTGTATACCGAAATTCATATCATACAATAAGAAAAAAAGACAAATAATCATGTTTCGTTTATATTTTTTCCCTCGTCCAAAGTTTACAACAACCAAAACTTTGAAAACTCAGTGAGCCTATTTACACCGCCGCATTAAATTGGGATTAAACGGATTAAACCGATTAAACCGTTCCAAAATCGGACTTCGGATCATTAAGTCTCAACCTAAGGCCGCAATCTAAACCTAAACGGTTTCATTGAGGCCATTTAGACTGTCGCATTAGATTCAGACTGAATTGTCCCAAAATCCGATTTTGGAACAATTCAATCTCAATCCAATGCGGCGGTGTAAAGGTGTAAATGGCCTCAGTGTCTTTGAATTACTTTCAAACTCGTACAAAATATTTAAAGGAAGATAACGTCAGCCAGTTATCACTCAGGATAAGTAACACACCCAAATTCTCGATCGTCACCACAGTAGAGGCAGAATAAATTCTTACCTCCACCTAATTGAACTGGCGAATTTTCATTGCCTATGTGAATGCCCTATCTCCTTATTACGGAGGCTTCCGTTCTAACTGGCAATGCTACCAATACCAACCTTGTCTAATTGTTCAAATTACGGTTCAGCGCACATCTCCACAAATCTTCTAATTTTTGAGATTTGGGTCTCTCGACTGATACTTACTTGTTAGCACTAGCTTCTCCCCAACGGTTAAACCCTCCATTGGTATTTGAATTTGGCATCATAGATGTTTCTCGGAGTGGCGCCGATTTCTCTTAAGAGCGTTCCTAGTGTTAACCTGTGAGTTACCGCTTCGACCCAGGATTAGTATTGAGACAGTTAGTTCACATTGGATCGACATTCTGGAGAAACCTCTGGCGGCCAAGGCGCTCATCCAAGCGATTGCTTTAAGGGTTCCTCCCTTATACGGGCTTCAGACCTAAGGCTTAGCCATAAGGCTTAACTTCTCTAATTCCTTATCAGGCATGATTTTTTAGGAAATTGTTGTTTAAGATTAAAAATTAAGAACAAAAGATCCATTAGATTTTGAAAAATCAATAAAATTGCTTGTTATTTAGATTTTTGAGACCTTCGGGAACTGGGCTAAACCTCCAGTCTGAAGCCGGCATTACAGATTCCCTGACGGATCTAACATACTCAATACATAAATACAAAAACTCTTGGCATGACATACCAAATAGGTAATATTTAATAAGGGAATAAGATTTTCGAAATGGTAAGGCCGGTAAGGCACTACGGTCTTGGACTAGACATTATGTTCCATTACCAAGCATGTATAATATATAGTCAAAAAGTTAATTGATGCTCCGAATAGCATTCAAGACGATCACCATTCATAGAACCCATAGAACCGACACAGAAGTCGGAAAGGGTTAAATAGAATGCAATTGCATCTCTTCTCACTTTACCCCTCACTTTAGCAAATCCATCGCCGTCTTAGCTTTCGACATAGTCTCCAGAATAAAATATTGAAAAAAGTCCTTGGCATGGTCATGTTACGTATGTTGTACATTTTATCCAAGTGAACGATTTGATTTTCACTTACCAAATAAGAGTCTTTTCGAATTCGAATCGGTTTTTCATGTCCTAAAAAATTATACTTCAATCTTTCTGGAAAATTTCTTTTGATGAAATTTTCATACTCAATTTAATTAAGTTTTCCATTACTTGGTGTGTATTATGTGCAATTTAACAATTTAATATCACATCTTTTGCGCCGCGCCAATTTAATAATTTAATATGAAAACAGAAAGACGTTGTATGATCACAATTATCATGCGAATGAGCGTTCTATAAAAGCCTCTTTTTTCGTTTGTAGTGTTCCGAAAAGGCCTCGAGGCGCGGCGGCTCGTTGAGCTAGTTATATTTTTCATTTCGAATGGCATCTATTATTATTAATTATTAGATTCCTAATCACACCAACATGAAAGAGGCAGGAGGCAATACTTCACTCTTACACTCACGCTCACTGTCTTGTAACGAAGAAAAGTCAGTATGTGGCTGTGTAGCTGTTTAAATGAGTAAATAATTGCACGTGGAAGAAGAAAATATCCAACTGAGGAAGAAAACATTTTATTTACAATTTAGAATGCAAAGTGTTTGATGTGTTACTTCTTATTCGTACTTTGTTGTCCCGGTAGAAGAAGAAAGATATCTCAGGTGTTTTTTTTTTGCGCGCGAAATATACACATAATTGCAAAATTGTTCATTTAACCTGTCAAGTGGTGGTAAGGTCGTGGATTTTGCAGAATGTATATATCCATTAGAATCGCAATAGACATTGATTGCCGTCTTTCAATTGAATGGAATTGCTTAAATTTCTACCCGATGCATTCCTTACTTTTCACACCCAACTAATAAAAGACCTTTTCGCGTATCACGGTAGCTGTAAGTTTCTTTGTTTCGTTCCTTTTTTCCTGTGTATATGACGAAGAAGATCCTCCAAATTGCCTTCGACATGGATTTTATAGCTCATCCCGCAACAGAAGGGAACAAAATGTGCCGAAACCAATTCACTCCATCCGGGAATGATGCCCTTATTTTCTTGCACAATCCTACCACAATTTCTTGTGGTTTTTTTCCCACTCTCTGCGTGGGTTCTTTTATGGTACTTTTTAGGATTCCTTCGGACAATCATCGAACATCCCACTTTGAGGGCTTTCCGAATGACAGAGGATGCAAATAGTCAGCATTTGGACGCTTTATTGAATATCTAAGGAGTTAAACTAAAGATATTTCATATGGAATAAACTCGAAAATTTCATGAAAATTTCCAAATCAAGAAAAGTGAATTCTTTTAGATTCTAAGTGAATGGTGAATTCTTGTCAATGATCACTTCGTATTGACCGTAGACATTCGTGTTTACATTTTATCATTCATTTCATTTATTATTGTTCGAACTCTCCAGAAAAACGGGCTGGTAAAGACTCCCAGATTTTGCGAAATGCTCGAATTCGTGACTTAGATGCTATACTTAAAAAGTACTTTTGCATCATTACCGTTTTCCGGTTCTGAGGCAATTTAAACCGGTTCATAAATCACTTAAAAAATTACACAATATAGTTTAAAGTGTAATAAAAATTATTTTTGGATAAAAATTATTTATCGGTTTATAACAGGTTCATTACCGGTTCAAAAACCGATTGGACCAACGGTTGGATTTTGTACGGTCTTCTAAAAGCCATGTTTTACTCTCTAAAAAGTCACTGACCCCAAAATTTTTGACTATATATCGTTCTTAACATTAAAACAACCAAGACCCGGTCAAATTAGCCAGTTTAAAAACTTTTTGAAATTAACACATTTAAACGGTACAATATCCCTATCAAACTTTATGAATTTCTTAAAATATGCATCTTCTAATAATATATTTTTCAGTGTTTAAATTTTAATTTTTTCCTCTTTTCCAAGAAAAATTTGTTGAGTATACTAGGGTGGAATAACCGGCTATCGCCATGTTTAGGAAAAAATTAAATTCATTTAATCATAACTTTTGAATCCTTGTTACAAGATAAGTCAAATTTGACACAAAGTTACTTAGATGTATTGGCTCTAGATACGTGAAAACAATAATCCTAGAACATAACGCTGGACTACTTAAAAAACTGATTTTTATTAATAATGCAAAAATAACCATTTCGTCGCCACTTTTTACCACTTTTCGCCAGTTTTGTAAAATTTGTAACCACTTCTCGCCACCCACTTGAAAAGAACCACACTCGGTTATTTTAGGCAATGCTAAGAAAAGAATACATTCACCATTTCTCTTTCCTTGTGATCACTTTATTATTACTCTCTTTAAATTATTTTTCTTCACTTTTATTTGAGAAATCAAATTATGGGGCTTTTGCAGAAAGTAAACAATGCAGATTTGACAACTGAGAATGTACGAAGTGAAGTTAGCGTCGCCTATTGAAAAGATATGGCGACAGGTGGTAAAATCAATCCAGAATATTACCACTTCTCGCCATGCCTCATTTTTATACAAAAATAATATAAAATGAAATATTAATTGACTAAATACAAATTTTATGTATTCCACAAGTGCAATTAAATATTCAATAGACAAATTATTTACCCAAATAGGTATTTTTGGCCTGATGAAAATTTGACGACACTTAGTACATTTTATAAGAGATGTTGGATTCGATGCACTTGCTTAAAATATTGCTCTAAAAAGTGATCAAAATCGTGAATCCAAAACGAATAATTATTATTTTTCGATTCTGTGCGTAGAAGCAGAAACAATACAAAAAAATTGCAACTCATTTATTTCATAAATTGCGAAAAATAGCGATTTCAATGTAAGTGGCGAGAAGTGGGGCACTGGCGAGAACTGGTGATTCCACCCTACCCTACCGCGGTCTGTCATTTGACCAAAAATTAAACCTTGTAGGGTAAATTAACCTAATTCAAAACCTGCTCTAAATAGATATTTTTCGTTACTCTAAATGGAAACGTCATTGTTTTCATGACAAATACAGTACTAAATTATTATATTTATGTATTTTCTATACCACAGTTTCATTATTTAGTTAATTTTGCTCCAAATAAAGCGAAAATCCATTCATATTCACAAATTTTAATTTGTTAATTTCTCAGAAAAAAATAAAAGTGTACCTTTTCACCATTGAATTTTTCATAGATCCCACCATGTTTTCCAATGAAAAACACAATAAATTGACTGTTGTTTATTCGTTTTGTTTAACATTTATGTCATATTTCTGGCTAATTTTAGTTAAATTAAGTGCTAATCTTTATTGTTAACGGTACGTGAAGTTTTCAAATGAAATAATTATCTATTTCGTAAACAAAAAGGGTTTTTCTGAAGCGTCTCCAAATGCTTCGATAGGAAACCCCGGAAATATGATTTTTTTGGAGAGATTTTCTTATTGTTTTAGATGAGAAAGGAGAAAAGATCAGGAATAAGAACAAATCCTGCGCTCAAGAGCAACTCAACAAGATTTAGGAAGCCTTTCGTCGCGGTTTCACTTACACTGTTTGTCTCCAATTAGAAATTTTCCCTTGTCTCCATTTGGATTAATTTGTTTCCAATAGAAGCATTTTACACTCGCGTATTTTTCTTGTTTTTAAGAAGTTTTCATATTATATTAAAGAATTTTCACTAAACAGTAACATTCTAGAAGAGTCAACGAGCAAATTTATGTAATTCTCTTCAGAAAAAATTGAACTTAATGTGTTGAACCTTCTGACAAAGTTAAAGTGTCTGGAAATGGTTTTGAATTACGACATTTGCCCTAGTTGAACCTTTGGCTATATGGACCCGAGTGAGTCCGACAGCCCTACATAAAATAGAAGAAAAAGAAGAAGTAGTTGAACCTTGATCTCTGTGGCAAGTTTACAGTACTCTCTCAAATTCGGGCATTTGGGACCAAAATGTCAACCGAATTAGAGAGAAATCGGGCGACAAACTTATTGAAATGCAACGATTTTTTAATTCATCTGCACACTCTTATTAAGTTTACATACTCATACTTATTCTGAATTGCATTAAAACTTCATAATAATACAAAATCACATAAAAATCAAGACAGATCAGGACAAATTTCAGCATATTTGCTTCATTTGACAATCGTAATCAAACTTGAAAAATGACAACAAACTTTTTTCAAATGTAACTGCTGCCCGAATTGAAAAGTAGCCCGATCTTAAAAGAGCCGAATTAGCGAGAATCTACTGTAATAAGATTTTGTACTCCAATAAATTTCATGAGAATTTCAAAACCTTCCTTTAGGACAACCTGTATCCTAAATGAACCAACAAAAAGTGCAGAGGGGATGGTTTTTTATGGTATTGGATTGACATAAAAAAAAAGTTGTGAAGAGTCGTAAAAGAAAGAAACGAGACGAAGTAATGCGGCATAATCTGAAAATGATAAAAATAAATTGATTTTCAATGGGTTCTTTTTCGTCTCTCCGGAGAAGAAAATTGTCGAGATTATTTTGTTAGGTCAAAGAGTGCCGCACTTTTTGGCGGGACCAAGAGAGGACATAAGGGAGAAAGTGATGACTGAGGAATGTCTCGAAAGGATGTACAAAAGATATGAGATAATTGGCATTTCTTCACAGTTTTGAGGTATCTTAGCAATGTTAAAAAGTTCACCACACAAATTGCCAAATATTGCGATTAGAGTGTATTTACGAGACTCACTTAATAAGAAGTATAAATTGAGTTACATCAAGAACTTCTTTGACGTACTGCACGCTAAAATTCTTCAAGAGAATTTTCTAAAATGCCATAGAATTTGTCCTCTGGTCACTCAAAGTTGCCGATGGACGAATATTTCTCTTGGGTCAAGCAGAAAAAGGAAAAATGAAGATATAAGACGATACAGTGAGATGACGGCGGAAAAGAAGCGATATTACAATATTTATAATAATAATAATGATTTTTTATCCCAACCGACAATAAGCACGGCATACAGCATTTAATGTGATTGAGGTTGGATGAACTTAAAAAAAATTGTCATTGTCGGCAAAAGATGAAAGAGTCCAACAGTTGTTTTCTGTTTTTCTTGTCTTGATACTATCGCCAGGAAAAATCACAAGTTGAAAAAAAAACTAGAGATTGCGGGTAAGATGCGAGAAATTACATCAATTCACACTCCAATTTGGTATTACGGAAATTATATGTACATTTTTCTCTAAATCCCTCTTTCTGGCTTTTCAGTCTCCTCTTTCCGATCTAACCTCCAATCATTTCAACCGGAAATTTTGTCGGCTCGAGTGTCCTTTCATAGTCAAGCAAAAAAGAAATTGAGGAAAAAAAAAGATCTACCCCACGAAATATTCACACGCATCTGAAAATTTATTGATTTGCCAAAAAGAAATCTCGCAGAGACTTAATTTATGGCGCCGCGTGCAGAGATTTGTAGAAAAGAGCTGAGGAATGATAGATTGTGATTGATGGAAATGCTATTTGTTTCAGGCGAATTAATCAATTTACTAATTTAACAATCGTAGATTTTTTTTTCATCAAAGATGCAGCCACAATCAAAGAAATACCCCGACTGATCGTACTAAATGTCCAAGATTGGCCACAATGATTGAACGTGCTCGTGGGATTAAGGTAAAATCAAGTCTGTCACTAATAAATTTGTGGTTAGATTTAATCTATAACTGGAAGTGTTTCACCCAGAGGCTGTTTTAATAAAATACAAATACAATTTTAGGGCGAATCTTGCATGACAAATTCATACGCCACAAATTAAATGAGAAAAACGTGGGAAATACTAAGACAAGACGTGCCTCTTTTTTCAGTTATGCTGAGAATGATTCAAATGAAAGTTTTCATTAATTTCACTGAAAATCAATTTGAAATTTGCAATATGATTTGGAATTGAAACTAAAAACAGTATAAAATTAACTTATATTTAGGGTTATTAGGTGTCTTAAAAATTCTTACTAAAGAAGGGGTAGCAAAGCGTCCCAGGCTTTGCGAAATGCTCAAACTCGTGACTTAGATGCTATACCTTAGCTTAAAAATATTTTCGCATCATTTACCGTTTCCCTGTTCTGAATCAATTTAAACCGGTTCATAAATCATTCAAAACATACTCCAAAATTGTTTTAAAAGTACATAGAATTGATTTTCGGATAAAAATTAGTTATCGGCTATGAATCGGTTTTTTACCGGTTTAGAACCGATTGGAAACGGTTCAGTTTTATAGGAAATTCCAAGGCCTTTCCAATGAGACCAAAAATACCCCACTTGCTTAACTCTTTCGCGTCTTTAGGGTCATATATGACCCGGGGAAAAAAGTTTCTTTTTGGCTATTTACATTAATTGAAATCTAACTGGAGTCTTGAGAAAATGAGCCAAGAATCTTACATCCTTCTATTATGATGTCGTGCACGAACAGATAGATTTCAATTAATGTAAATACCCAAAAAAAAACTTTTTTCCCCGAGTCATGACATTACCCTAAAGACGCGAAAGAGTTAACCCTTTAACGACGAGACAGTTTTCGCGGACTGAAAATCAGCAATAAAAATGAAACCAATGAACAAAACCAGTAAAAGGTCTTATATCTGGGCTTCGAAAAGCCAAAAGAGTCTGATTTGATATATTTCTTGCCTCTACGAACGATAGGGGAAAACATAGCCTAAAAATTTAAGTAATTTTTCTGGCAATCCTAATGAATGATAATTTTCAATCTAATGAAAAATATTATGTCCGAGTATTGTAGTTTCTTTTCCCAAAAGGGTTTTGCTTAAAAAAAATTGGAAGTATAAAAAATATTTAAAATTATTTTTCATTATGAGAATTTAAAAATTCGTCATCTTCTAGCTTAAAAATTTACTATATAGCAAATAGCTGGAGACTTCCAAAAAATATCCTAGATTCCTTCAACCAATTACAATTGCGTACAAACATTAAGAAAAAATAACTTTAGGTAGTCAGGAAATTTTTTTTTCTTTATGGGACACCGGTGTTCCAATCGTCCTTAAAGAGTTAATGACTGCGCTCTCTAGGGTCTTCTTAACCTTTGACCTTGAAAAAAGCGTTATTAGGAATGATTCAACGGTATTTTCGTTTAAGGACAAAATGTCTGCCTGGGTAATCTCTAAAACCGGAGAAAGCCAAAATCCCGCATGTCAATATCTCGAAAGCCAAAATCCCGAATGTTCAAAATCCCGAACGCAAAAATCCCGTAAGGGCCAAAATCCCGAAAGCCAAAATCCCGAATGTTCAAAATCCTGAAAGGAATGAAATTATTTGGAGGATAAAGTGTAGAATAAGACACAGATTCAGCAAGCGCGGGTGCAATCGTGGGAGTAGCTATAACACTTTTAAGAATTCGAGATTTTTGCCAATTCGGGATTTTGGCTTTCGAGATTTTGGCTTTCGGGATTTTGATCGGGATCCGGGGTACAAATAAGTTCTCGCTGTTCACCGAGCGATTGTGCTGTCAAAGTCTGTACTGGCGGTATTTGTAACCAACGTCATAATGATGCTTTATCAATTATCAATAGATTTTAATTGGTAGTACATTTTGTTTTGGAAATGTGTAAACAACATATTTCTTCATAAAGTTTAAAAAATGACGAGTGACGAGCCGAAAAAGGCTCATTTTCGGGAACTTCTGTTGTTCTGCTTTCACCAAAAGAAATCTGCGGATGAAGCACATAATGAATTTTGTGAAATTGTTCGCAAATGTTTGTGAATTCCTCGAGACTTAGGGTCTTGACAGACCTGAGGATTAGCCGAGAGATGGCTTAGCGTAATTACACTATGCAACAAATTGACAACTTTTTTCTGTCTCAGAGGTCCCACATGGTACGTTTGATAGAGTCGAGTCCCCTGATCAAGAATATGGTTTTGGTTTTTCTCCTATACGTCACAATTTTTTTTTAATAATAGTTTAATATTTTTTCTGCTTTGCCTTACATTATCCATTCTATCTCAGGTACTGGTGGACGCGGTGGACGGAACTTAAAAAATGTGGGTCCGTTGGAAAGGTCATTAGTTGTGCTTCAACTTTGCTAATAACAAAAAACTTTGTAAAACCACTCCTTCATGGTGTAAAATTAGAGTTTCTCTAAAAATTACCAAAACAGTGGTCTTAAAATGAGGTTTTAAAAATTTGTATAAAATAAACTAAACAAAATATTAAAAATCCATTGACACCAGACGATAGGCACCACTTAGGACTACAATTTTGCTCATCTAAGACATCGCGCTCCGATCACTCTAAATGCCTCATTTGTTGGTTTTTGTCATTTTCCAAAAGTATAAAATCCCTAATTTCAGCAAATTTCTCAGAGATTTTTGAAAAATTATTTTGAAGCATAATGTAAACATACATAAATGTTGAAATTCTTCTTCAACTCGATCGGAAGATCATCAACGTGATTTTTATTCACATCTCCAAGCACCCCTCAGCCACAAGAAGGAGCCCCTTAACTCCCTTTAGAGTACAATCTTTGTTATATGTAGAAAATACATCAGCGAAAATGTCGCATATGTATATATCAATGACCTTAGATCATACTTCTCTAGAATTTTTGAACTTACTTTTCTAGTAATTACCTCTTCCAGAAAGTATTAAAAGAGTATCAAGTTTTTTTAATCAACTGTACTTCTAGCATCTTATTTACGGCGGGAAAATGAAATTAGTGCAGTGTTATACGAGAATACATTGAAATTAAACTGCACTAGAATTAAAATAAATGGATGGATGGAAATAAATAGAAATAATGTTAAAAAGTATTAAGGAATAAAAAAGATATTTCTTACTTAATCTCTGAGAAATTTGCTGAAATTAGAGATTTTATATTTTTGGAAAATGACAAAAACCAACAAATGAGGCATTTAGAGTGATCGGAGCGCGATGTCTTAGATGAGCAAAATTGTAGTCCTAAGTGGTGCCTATCGTCTGGTGTCAATGGATTTTTAATATTTTGTTTAGTTTATTTTATACAAATTTTTAAAACCTCATTTTAAGACCACTGTTTTGGTAATTTTTAAAGAAACTCTAATTTTACACCATGAAGGAGTAGTTTTACAAAGTTTTTTGTTATTAGCAAAGTTGAAGCACAACTAATGACCTTTCCAACGGACCCACACTTTTTAAGTTTCGTCCACCAGTACCTGAGATAGAACGGATAATGTAAGGCAAAGCAGAAAAAATATTAAACTATTATTAAAAAAAAATTGTGACGTATAGGAGAAAAACCAAAACCATATTCTTGATCAGGAGACTCGACTCTATCAAACGTACCATGTGGGACCTCTGAGACAAAAACCGTGTTGCATAGTGTTATATTAGAAATAATATTCAAACTACATTTCTATAATTTCCCACTAAGTCGTCTGTCGGCTTAAGTCGTAAGTATGTCTAGGGCATTACGAACTACTCATAAATCGTATAACCCACAAACAAATTCGTAAAAGTTTATACTTTTTTCCCAAACATTCTTCGTAACATGATCAGCTTGACGAGCATCTTTTGCACTTTTTCAAACATTTGTTTGGAAACGTTCGTAAACACGCATAAAATGTTTGTAAAACTTTGTCATTTGTTCGTAAATATTGGTTTGTTTGGAAAAAAAGATACGAGCATATACTTATAAAAGAAATGTTACGAACAATGTTTGTGTACAATTTACAAACTTTTACGAACTTTTAATGTGCGGTATACCGGTTAGCAGATTTACGAGCATTTCATAAGTCCCCTAGTATCTTTTTCAGTGTAAATTCACATATTTCTAGAATTATTACTTTTCGCACAAATTTTACCAACCAATTTAGTTATCAAAATTTCTAAAAGTATTTTTTCATGAAATCTTCAAACTTTAACGACCGTTACAATTCAAAAGAATTTCTTCTTAAACGATCTTCTAGTAAAAAAAAGTCGATAAGATCTTCCTCATCCATTTGAAAGATGAGTCTTTTGGTTTCATCATCAGGACCCTGATGCAAGATCCTTCTTGATGAGTCAAACAAGGCAATTTTTCACGAGGATGAAGAAGAATGGCCACGTCAATGGGATGGAATGTGCGGAATTTAGAGGCTAATAAGCAATCCCCCAGAGTTGGAAAAAATCGTTAAATGTACAGTGGAGTTTCAAATTTCATTGGATTGCTTATAAATTATTTGACGGCGGCTCTTCACAGCCTCCATGGCAATTATTGAAAAGTCTCCGTGATCTTATCTTGTATGTGGGTCTCTCTCTGTGCGCAATATTCTCTTTGGGCATCTCCACCACACAAAAGTGAAATGAATGAGTGAGGATCGGCGATTATTCAAATATTTCGGCTGTGTTTGATATTGAAACCCGTGTGGTGGCGGCGCGGCGTCGAGGAGCCCCCCAGAGGGCACATGGGGCAACATATACAGATGATGATAAAAAAAAGAAAGATTTGAGACTCGCCAGTGTTATAGGATGCGCCAATATAATAACATAAATAACATCTCAAATTGAGCAGTCAAGAGATTTATCGACCAACAACAATACGATATGTAAATAAATTTTTCTCATTATTAATATTGTGGGTTGAATTTGTATGTTTTCCCCCCATCTGCTTTACCATTTTTATACTTCTTGTCTTTTTGTAACCATCATTCGTTGTATGTATAATTAAGGAGAAGGAGGAGGATGAGGAGGACTGGTGAAAAAAAAAACACCGTCCAAACGGCAAAATCACAAGAGATTTAAAAGCAAAATGATCCCTAAAATTTAACTCGTATAACAAATTGATTATTATCATCAACAAACTTCTTGGACTCAGAATTGTCGGTTTTTCAGACTCTGGCTTCCAAAAACCTCAAGTGATTGTGATCTGTTGAGGTTGAGAATCTCTCTGGGAAGCCAAGAGAGCGCAATGGTTCTAAGAATTGAACAAGAATTTGATTGTTAAGTTTATTATATTTTTGGTATTAGGATTTAAATGTGTGCGGACACATTCGTTTGAAGTGCACCTTGATTAATATCGATGATGTTGATCATTCATCTCCTGACACACCTCATCATCGTCACGGATAGACAAACATTGTCCATGTCTCTCCAAATGAGGAGATCAAAGGCATCAAGGGGGTTGTTCAACATGGGCCAAAAATGTCAAAATGGTATTTATCAAACAAGCACTAAATAAATAGTTAAATACCATAGGGTGTTTTTAAATAAATACTAGAATACTATTTAACTTTCATTGGTCCTTGTCAACTATTTTTGGTTATATATGTGAAAAACGTTGAGTATGAAAAGGGATAATTCTAAAACAAATAGAAATTGATTTCTCCCGCCTTTTTTTTCTTAACGACAAAGGGATTATGAGGGAAAATACCACACAAGGAGTAAAATATAATTATTAGCCAATAGATTTTAAACTAAGAAAGTTTGTGTAAAACAAGAAATCAATCTTAATTTGTGACAAGACAAATCGCAGCCATATAATCTCAGTTTCTAATGTTTCTTTGATTGATGACGTAGGGGATGCAATAAAATCTTTAACCCTTTAAGGACGATTGGAACACCGGTTTCTTATAAAGAAAATAATTTTTCCTGACTACCTAAAGTTATTCTTTTCTTATGTCTGTACATAATTGTAAAGTAGAAGGTTGAAGAAACCTAGAATATTTTTTGCAAGTCTCTAGCTATTTGCTATGTACAGTAGAGTTCCTCAAATTTGAACATTTGGGGGGTATAGATGACATTTCTCACTCCTCAAATTTGAACAATATTTTCAAAAACGTAACGGAATTCATGGAAAATTCACTATTCCTAAACTAAGGAAAATACCTTTAGAGAATTTTATCAATAGAATTGTTGTTAAATAGATGGAATTTGTTGAGGAAATTAATAAAATGTGACAATATTGAGGAGACGTCAACGAAAAATAGTTTTAATTTAGACTCCATGCAAAATTTCTTTTACATAACCTCATATTTTATAGTTTGAATGCAACCGTCGTTCAAATTTGAGGAACTCGACTGTAGTAAATATTTAAGCTCAAAAATGGCGAATTTTGAAATTCTCAAATTCATAATTGATTTTATTTATTTTCTATACTTCCAATTTTTTTTAAGCAAAATCCTTTTGGCAATATAAACTAAAGTACTCATACGTAATATTTTTCATTAAAGCGAAAAATATTATTCATTGGTACTGTCCAAAAAATTACTTAAATTTTTGGGCTATTTTTGTCCCTATCGTTCATAGAAGCACAAAATACACCGAATCAGACTCTATTGGACTTTCCAAGGTTAGATGTAAGACTTATCATCGATTATGTTTCTCAGTTTAATTTTTATTGTTGATTTTCAGTCCGTAAAAAGTGTCTCGTCGTTAAAGGGTTAAACTTTGAGTTATTAAAACATTTTGACTTTTTACTACTCAATGTATCATAATATATTTGAAATTAAAGTCTCAAGTTCTTTTTTTTAAATCCCGTTTTATCGTCCTGGGAAGTCCTAGGTTACCTGCACCAAATGGTGAAAAATATTTACTAAATTTGCCAATGCAATAAAATATCACTATATAATTAATGAAGTAAAATATCAAGGGGGTAACTCATTCCCATTTTTTCTGACAAGGGTTCTGGTTTCTCGGGTTTCGCGATGCAGAAATTGGGTTTCTCGGGTTTCACAATGCAATATTTGGGTTTCTCGGGTTTCGCAGATGCAATTCTTGGGTTTCTCGGCTTTCGAGATACAAAAAGTGGGTTTCTCGGGTTTCGCAAAGCGTTTCTCAGACAATTGACGAGGGTTTCTCAATATGAGTTACCCCTTGTAAAATATACAATTGATAATATTAATTTACTATATTTACAAAAAAAAAACTTTAAAATATAATTATTAAAATTATATTATATCTAAATCACGGATAAGGATGCTGTGGAGAGGAGTAGAAGAAAAGGGATATCTTTAGAAAATATTCACTTTGTGAAAGTAAGGTATCATCAGAGACCAGAAGTCGATATATTTTGCCATTTGGCATCTAAATCGATAACATGAAGACCCAAATTGAACAAGCTTCATGAAATTCACTTTTTTTGGAAAGGTCTTGAAATTCCTGATCAGCTTGAATCAGTTTCAATAACTAATTTTATTCGATAACTTATTTTTATCCGAAAAATTAAATTATATTACTCCTAAGATATTTTGAGCAATGTTTTGAGTGATTTATAAATCGGTTGTGAATCAGTTATGAACCGAAAAGCAATTTTTATCCTAAAATCTGTTCTATTATACTCTTCTTAAACTATTTTGTGGGATCTTTTGAGTGATGCGAAAGTTTCTGAGGTAGGGGGACGTGGGGCACCTTTAAAAGTGTGGTACCTTTAAAATTGGGATTTTTCTCCTATGTTTAAGTGGAACTGAGCCATATAGTAAGGCCATGTAACTCCGACGATTGCAAAACTCGGACGCCGCGACCGATTTAACTCCGATACATCCACTTAAAATATAATTTATATTTTTATTTCTGTAATTAATTACTGAAGTATCATATTATAACTATTCTACTTTAAGAAAAACCAAAAATTATATTTTTATCGGTTTAATAAGTGGGTAAAAGAAATATTTTTTAAGCTCGGGTCAGCTGGGTTGTGTACTAAAAATTTAATTTCTGAGAAAATTTTGCTGTTGACAGCTCGTCGCTGGAAAAAGTTTAGTGTTTTTTCTATATAATAAAACATTATTTGCAATCAAAATTATTAATAAAAGTTAGTGTAGTTATTGATCTACAAGGTGAGTAAGAGTTTATTGATAATATAAATAATTCATACAGAAATAAGTGATTTTTGTGAATGTTTACATTTCGATGTATGTCGGATGCGGTGAAAGTCAATGTTTTGGTTCAGAATTTGCATTGTTCAGGACTCTTTTTCTGTTTCAGATGCCAAAGGGAACAAAAGAAAAGACCTATAAGGACAAGCCCGACTCTAAGGAAGGTATTAGGAATGCCTTGCAGTGTGTACGAGATGGTTCTACCATAGCATATGCATCCAAAACATTTAATGTCCCAAGAACAACACTGCACAACAAATTGACCGGCAAATACCCAGAGGAGTGCCCCAATGGCAGGCCAACAATTCTTTCAAAAGAACAGGAAAAAGAACTTGTCAAATGGATCCTGGGATGTGCGGATGGCTGGCATCCCATCGGGAAGGAACAAGTTCTGGACAGCGTTAAACTCATCTGTGAGGTCTACAAAATTCCAAACCATTTTACAGCTGGAAGACCCGGAGACGTTTAGTTCAGGAATTTTCTTAAGCGTCATCCAGAGCTTAGCATGCGCAAGCCAAAATCCTTCTCATTGGAAAGAGCTACTGTTACTGCTGAAGACCTCACGGAATGGTTTCAGAATTGTCTTGGATATTTCACAGAACACAACCTTCTGAGCATTTTACCAGACCGTGTTTTTAATTGCGACGAAAGTGCCTTCTTTTTGACACCGGAAGATGGAAATGTCCTGTCCAGGAGAGGTTCACGTGTAGTTCCATCTCTTAAAAATTCAGGACCGAAGCAATGTATCACAGTACTCCTCAGGGTGTCAGCTACTGGCGAACTTGCTCCTCCAATGGCTGTTCATAAAACTGACATTACTCCAAAAATTGCCATTCACAACGCAGAAGGATGGAAAATGGGAACGTCACCACAGAGTAGAGATGTGCGCCAAGCCGATTTTAGCCGCTCGGCGCGAGCCGCCGCGATTTTTGCTTAGCCGCCGCCGCCAAAAATTTTTAATGCGCGCCGCGGCGAATTTTGTTTATATTTCAATTCAATTAAGTAATTTTTCTGACAATAACCATAATAAACAATTTTCATTCTTATGAAAAAAAAAATGTATAGTTAGGATAGTTAGTAATTATACTATCTATTGTCAAGAAGCTTTTGCTTAAAAAAATTTGGATATAAGGTAAAGTATCCTGGAGTCGATCGCCTCTCGAGTAGACCACCCTGGGGTCCTCAAGTCGACCGGTGGAAATATTTATTTAATTTATTTGCATTTACAATAATATTTAGCGAATGATTTAACATCATAGGGCCAATTATTTCATAATTAATTCAAATCAGTGAAAATATCATAGAAATTGACCATAAAACCCTGAAAAAAATCATAAAAATACGGAGCGTTAAAGTATTTCTTAAAAAAAAAATCGCAATTTTTCATCAAATTATGGCATACTTTTTGATATTCTTGACTTTTTTCTTAAGGAATTATTTCAATTATTACCCTTACAGATTACTGGAGAATTCAAATTGTTACTTGTGCAAAAATTTTACTTCCATGACTAAGTTGAAGATTAATTTTATATATTAAAATTGAAAGTGCATTTCAAATAAATTGTTCCTCAATTCGACCGGTCGACGAATCATAGCAAGTGAAGCTTTTTTCACTTGAACGTTGTTCTATACTTCCGAATGAATTCATAAAAGTGAGTTTCCCTATTTATTTTATTGATTAACTAAATTTTAAGTGCTATTCATGATGTATTAAACAAGCCAAAGTTAAATCAGTGACTTTTTAGTTTTGTGATTTGTTTAATTTTAAGAAAAATTGGTGGTCGAGTAGAGGAACCCCAGGCGGTCGAGGAGGAATACTGATATTGAAGTGGTCGAGTAGAGGAACACTTCGCACTTTTAAAACATTTTAACTTTTCCTAATGTAAAATTATATTATGACTAAATGAAGTTAACAATTAGATAAGAATCTATTCTATAGTTTTAGGCAAAAACCCTATCAAACAACACAAATTATAACTGTTTTTTCATAATTTTTTCACAAAATCTATCCTTAAGTGGTCGACATAGGATACTTTACCTTATTATAAAAAATAATAATAATAAAAATCATTCATCAATGCGGTAGTTTGAAAATTATTCACTTTTGTGCTGCAATATTTACTAGATAGCAAATGGCTGAACATCTGCAAAAATATTATGGATTCCTACAACTTTTTACTTTACGATTACGTATAAACATTAAAAAAAATAACTTTAGTATGAGCTCTTTCTTGTATTGATACTGTACAAACGAGCAGTAAAACATCAAGTTTGAGAAGTGACTAAATTTACAACTTTTAAAAGCAGTAGAATTTTCATGAAAGTTTCGATCTTTATGGATAGAAAAATTAAATCCATTTTTGGAAATATTTGTATTTTTTACTTATCAAATTTAATTTTTGCTGACCAAATAATTTTAATAGTAATAGTAATATTATTAGTAATATTATTTATCATTGATTACGTTCACCAGTTTAATTTTTATTGATGATTTTCGGTTCGTGAAAAGTGTCCCGTCGTTAAAGGGTTAAGATTTTAAACATTTTTTTTTTTAAATAATGTTTTAATCAAGTGCATCGAATTCAACATTTCTTACCAAATATTTCAACTGTTATCAAATTTTCATCGAGAAATATTTTTGTTTGTAGATAAACAATTTTTCTATTGGATATTGAATTTAAGTTTATAATTCCAGATAAAATTATTTTCATTTTTACGTGTCTACGGATTTCAAAAATTTTTGTTAATATTTTTATTTGAATCTGTCTTTTTGTAAAATCATCAAAAGTTGTGCCTAAAGTTGACAGATTGTTTTCTATCTGTTTTGTTGTTACTATTTTTTTTTAAATAGATTTCCATGATTAGTAATTCTAGCAAGAAAAAAATTTGAGGAAAATCGATAATTTATGTGGATTGTAATCGAAAAATATTAAGGAAAAAAGTCTGGCGCGCCTAGCTGAGCCGCAGCCGATTGCTTTAGCTGGCGCGCCGGCGCGCAGCCAGCCGCCGACAATTTTTAAATGTTAGCCGCCGCCGCCGAAATTTCTCGGCGCACATCTCTACCACAGAGTGGCTGGATGGATGGGCCACTTTTCTATGCTGGTCTTTATTTCCCGAAAATTGTTTTCCAACATTCAGAGGAGTCCATTATCAATAACCAGCACGATCAGGCCACCGACAATAATCCTTCAAATGATCCAGTCATCCCTGGAAACCAACTCTCTGCAACTTCTGAGACTCAACCGATCTTCGACACACTAAAACAATGCTATTTCTGGCCAGGAGAAATTCCAAAACGTCGTCAGAAGAAGAGGGTCAAAGCCAGCAATGTCAAACACCAGTATATTGTATCTTCTGAGGAAATTATCGCGGAACAGGAGGAAAAATTGAGGCAGGATTTACAAAAAAAGAAAGAAATTGCTGAACGGAAGTTGACCAGAGAGAGGAACAAAAAAATAAGGGCAGAAGAAAAGGAGATAAAACTAAAGGAGAAACACATGGTAAAGGAAAAGGCTCAAATGCCAATTGAAGCTGAAAAGAAAAAACGTGGAAGGAAGTCAGCCAAGAAAACCGAGGAAAAATCAAAGAATTGAGTGCAATCTTAAAATAAATAAAAATATATATAATTAAATAATAAATTAATGAAATGAATTGATGGAATAAAACTCTAAAAAAATGTTTTTGAAATAATATCTTCTCATTTTTATGCATTAAACTTTTCCTTAAAATGAGCATCCGAGTTTGATCGAATTCAACGGAGTTACATAAAAGCGTCGCAGTAACATTCTTGCGCATATATTAATATTATCGTAATTTTATTAATTTTCATCAATATTATTGCTAAAATTCTATTTCTATTATGATTCTAAATTAAACAAAGAATAATTCTATTGATTTGGAATGGGGAAAAAATATTTCATCAGTCCAAAAACAAGCATTAAAGTCGCACTCTATGAAAAGTATCCGGATTACCTCTCTTTACTATATCATAATGTAATTTAACTTCTCAATCTGTTTGTGCACCTAAAATTATATCATATTAGGGCTCCATTTTATTTAAAAATGGGTTAAAAATCCCAATTTCAAGGGTTTCTCGCTTTCAAAGTTGCCCAACTTCCCCCTATAGCATCTAAGTCACGAATTTGAGCACTTTGCAAAGCCTGGGGCACTTGGCCACCTCTTTTCTTGGTACCTATAAAAACTTTTTTATCCTAATTATTTCGTGTTCAATCCATAAAAGTAACGCTCAAAAAATCAAAAAAAACTTCAACAATTTAATTTTTAATTTTAAGATGATTAAAAATTTAGAGATCCTGTAAGACAATGGCACACGACCTCCTGGTAGAATACAAAAATGGTAAAATTTACTAAATTGAGTTGCTTGGGATAGATTTGAAATTTAATTAGAGATATACCGTCCAGTGGTGAATCACGCAATAAACGCCAAAACAGCTATGAAACTTTTGATCTCAAATCGACATGTCTCTGCATGACATCGGCAAAGAAAAAGAAAACATAACGAGAGGTGGTGGTAATTAATTTCAGCACTGATTAATAAATTGTCTGTTTTCATGGAGATTATGGCGCTGAGACAAAATGGGACAAGACCAATGTCGCAAATTGCCACATTTATTGATCTTTCGGTGTGTCGATCGACGCAGGAGGAAAGTCATTTAACAAAGTGCCTCATTGATCACTCTGTTATAGAAAAAGAGGATTTCAATATTTCAGAAAAATTTCATAGTGAAATTGCGCAAATTTTCATTTCAATCAGTCATTTTCAACCACTTATCCTTAATGGGGCTGCGAGCTTACAACATTCGGGTTAACTCTTTCGCGTCTTTAGGGTAATGTCATGACTCGAGGAAAAAAGTTTTTTTTGGGTATTTACATTAATTGAAATCTATCTGTTCGTGCACGACATCATAATAGAAGGATGTAAGATTCTTGGCTCATTTTCTCAAGACTCCAGTTAGATTTCAATTAATGTAAATAGCCAAAAAGAAACTTTTTTCCTCGGGTCATATATGACCCTAAAGACGCGAAAGAGTTAATCTTCTACGCTTTCCGGTCATGCACTAGTTCTGAGAGCCTCTCAGAGAGAGAGGTATTCGAATTCATTTCGATGTAAGCGGAAGAGATCCTAAATGTACTTTAACTATATTATCTTAGGTATATACCTCGATGTGTGGCAAAACTTTTCTGGGCGATCTCTGTAGGGGGAAGTGGGGCATCTTTAAAATTAATAAAATTGGGATTTTTCTTCTATTTTGAAATGTAATTGAGCCATATCATAATGTAATTTAGCTTCCCAATCTGTTTGTGCAGCTAAAATATATCACAATGAGGCTCAATTTTATTTAAAAACAGGTGAAAAATCCCAATTTTAAAGGTGCTCCAGTTTCAAAGGTGCCCCACTTCCCCCTACTCATGTGGTGAGTCTCTTAATAGAAAGAAATAGCTCTTCGTGAAAAAGCAAACTTTCATAGTTTCCTTTAAGTTCTCGATGTAGGGGAACGTTTTGCAGCTTCGTAATGTTGCAGCTTCGTAAAAGTTTATTTTTTTCGAAGTTACTAAATGAATTTCATTCATTTCAAGAAAATTGTACACGGTGATGACCTTTGTTCTTTCTTCTCCTTTATTCTCTCATACGACGTTTCGGAGGCAGATTTCCTCCTTCCTCAGGTCTACAAATGCATTTTTAACAAAGCATTTTAAGAACAAAGGTCATCACCGTGTACAATTTTCTTGAAACAATTTTCCTTGACCGAAAACACATTCATTCATTTCATTCATGCTCATATATTCTAACCGTGCTATCACACTAGGATTTTTTCAATTTGTAAATTTAATTTAATTTTCAGATTATTTGTTCCTATGCGTTATTTTGCACTAAAAACCAATTGAATTGATAGATCTGCACTTATTTATTAATAAAAACTAATACTTGGTCCAGAAAAACCTGATGTTTAAATATGTTAAAATAGCATATTATGTGGGTGCTCAAATAAATTTGATTTCAGCAAATTAAAATGTTAAAATTGCTCAGTAATTTCAATTTTATTGCAGTTACACAAGTAGTCTTTTGAAGAAAATTGTTCTTATTTGTGGCGAAAATATAAGATAAGTACGGTGTTTTAGTGATAAACTTGCATGAAATGAAGCTTAAGTATCGGGAGTAATTCATTAAGTTCCTTCAAAGCCATTCGAAGGAAATTGTTATGTTAAGGAATTTCAGTTGGGAATTGGGACGATTTCATACAGTTTTTCAATAAGACTATATGAGTCGCTGCATGAGCCCTTTGCCTACAAATCTTTTTTTCTGGCTTAGGGGATCCTTTTGAATAACAGAGAAGTAACTTGTAAGACATTTTAAGTACTATCACAAATTTTCCAGAGTCATTCACAATCAAAAATCTCACCGCACTATTTAAAATTGAGCAAATTTTTTGCAAAATGTGTCCTGGACTGTGAGAATTTTCAAGTAAATTCTATAAATTTTAATGCTCAATTGGCTCAATTGAATTTAAAATTAAAACGTGAAAAATCTTAGTGTGATAGCACCGTAATAGCTAGTCCCACATCTCATATTTCCTGACAAACTTGGGAGCCTAGGTCTTTTTTCCTGGGTCTAAAGCCCAGAAATAAAAAAAAATGGGCCTAAAATCGTATTTTAGATGTGTAATATTTTATGTATTTTTTCACACTTCAAGTGTCTTTTCGAACAAAAACAACTATTCCAAGTTATAGAGGATTTATCAGGTTGATATTTACCGTGAAAATCTTTTTCTCGGAGGAAGTCGTTTTCGTGGATGGAGGAAAATTCACAAAAACTATCACTTTTGCAGCTCAGGAAAATCGAATTTTGCAGCTTCGTAAAAACAGATGTCTAAATTATTGGCCACCGACTTTGAGAATTCCTCACTGTGTTGGGTCACACTGTGCACGCCGCTCTGGAATATTGGACCCATCAGAGATTCCGTTGAATAAGTTCACAATAAAATTGGGATATTAAACGATTTTCACAAAAATCTTGAAGGGAAACACGTACTTCCCCATTAAAATGAGATGTTTTTTTTTAAATTCTGTCAAATCAAACGTTAAGCCTAAATCTGCTTATTGTAGGTGTGATTCTTTCATTTTCCATGCGGTGCATTTTTTGCTGTTGATTTCTTTACGGAACGGCAATAAAATCAACCCATTTTTGAAACAGATGGTGACTGGCGATGAAAACTATAGGTCACATCCGAGTTCGAAAAACTCCTGGTCTAAGTGTGATGAGTCGGCTCAAACGATCACCAAGCACGGACTAACGCCAAAAACGTTTTGCTATGTGTTTGGTGGGATTCAAAACAAATTATTTAATGACGCGCCAGAAACTTCGAGATATACATGTAAGATTTTAACGCACCCACCACCGTATTGTCCAGGTCCCAAACACTTATCACTTCTTCAAGGATTTGCAAAATTTTCTTGATGATACAAAACGGTTCTCAAGAGAGTCTTGTGAAAATGAGCCAGTCAAGTTTTTTATCAGTAAGGACGAGATCTTTTCAATCGTGGAATTATTAAATTTCCATCAAAATGGACGATATTAATTTCATCTGCAAAATAAAACTTAAAAGGGCTCAGAACTTTTTACTTCACCAATATGAATTAGAGATATTGAATATTTAAATTTAAAGTTAGATGTACTGCAAAAATAGTTTTTGTGACTGCAGAACGTTCGAGTCATTCTGATGGGGAGAATGGGCGGTAAAATAAAGTTGCTGCATGTGCATGTGAAATTAGTCAATAATAACAGATGTTTTGATTTGGTTTATATTGACAAATATATTGATCGTATTCAAAGCATTCTTTCAAGGATTTTATGTATGTTGACTAAAAAATAGCAAGATTGTCTGGCAACGCTAAAATACGTATTAAATTATGAATTGAAAATTGATAAATAGGTGTAAGGTATTTCGTACTACTCGATTTTTACCTATGTTCTTTAGGACAGAATCACATTGACAGTAAAATGCTCACCGTATTTCGTTAATTTACGCATTTTCATTGCAATTCCTATGCAAATTCTCAATTACCATATTACCTTATCTCATACTCTGTGGCACTAGGTGAAAATAATATAAGAAAATTGAAGAAATAAGACGAAAATGCTATAAAAGGTGAGCAAAAAAACTTTACGATTAATTTCTCTTACAGTTTTTTTTTTGCTCACCGTTTATCGAATTTTCGTTTTATTTCTTAAATTTTCTTATATTATTTTCACCTAGTGCCACCAAGTATAAGATAAGGTAATACGGTAATCGAGAATTTGCGTAAGAATTGTAATGAAAATGCGTAAATTAACGAAATACAGTAGACTCTCTCAAATTCGGGCATATGGGACCGAAATGTCAGCCGAATTAGACAGAAATTCGGGCAACAAAGTTTTTGAAATGCAACGATTTTTTATTCATGTGCATATAGATATTGAGTTTACACACTCATATATGACGAAAATTGCATGAAAATCCCTCAATAAATGCAAAATCACATCAAAACTAAGACAAACCATGCCAAATTTGAACATATTTGATTCATTTGATAATCATTACCAAACTTGAAAAATGACAACAAACTTTTTTCAAATGTAACCGCTGCCCGAATTAAAAAGTAACCCGATCTTAAAAGAGCCGAATTTGCGAGAGTCTACTGTACAGTGAGGCTACGGCGAGCATTTTATTGTCAATGTAATTCTGCCCTTAATGAATTTGACCCATTGACCTTCATCGGAAATGTGAGGTATAG
Organism: Phlebotomus papatasi; assembly: GCF_024763615.1. Taxonomy (NCBI): domain Eukaryota; kingdom Metazoa; phylum Arthropoda; class Insecta; order Diptera; family Psychodidae; genus Phlebotomus; species Phlebotomus papatasi. The sequence goes on from NC_077223.1 coordinate 97,863,186, forward strand.
CACTTAGTCGTTTTGTTATTGAACTTCTTAACACTACAGCAAAGACGTACAATGAGCTAATTTTGAACAATACCTAAATTTTTGTTCTAACTATTTTGAATGAGTTTGAGTAAAGAGAAGAAAGAACACCACGAAGAAGTAAATATAAACCTTACAAGAGCACTCCTTCGCGATCTTTTCTTTTGCTCAATCGAAACATTGGGGAACAATATCACAGTTCAAATTAATATTCTGTTCAAAATTATTTTGTTGTACCCTAGGTCTTATAAAACCTCGGTTGAAAGTTACACCAAGATATCATCGGTTGTATCCACCACTATCGTATCTGGATTTAGTACAAACAACGATGCAAACGTTTACTTCTTCCATATCGAATTACTAACAAAAAAGAAATACAAAACGGTCGATTAAACGTAAAATTGTGGTTCAGTAAATCTTCCAACATGACAAGAAGTTACAGCAGTAAGATAACGAAAAAATTATGCTCAAAAACAATTTTTATTAAAGTGCTGAAATTAATAAAATCTCGTGTACAATAAACATCAAATTACAGAATTTTTAATGATAGGCATCCAGTGTGAAGATGAAACCGCACCATGATACAGCTATCTTCATGATCTACAACCATAATAATATATATTTAATTAGTATAGATTCTGTAACTAAAATATTATTCATACCTCAATAAATGTATAAATATTGATACCATACATCCCAGCAGCTTTCAATCCGTATTCTTTCTGGGTCATTCCTAGAATAACTAAAAAAGACTTCTGCTCCTTCAAATTCAAATCATACCAATTACTTAAGTACAACTGAGTCGATAATCTGTTCATTTTTATCTTAATGAACTCTCCAAAAAGACATGGTATAAACAATTGAATTAGGATACATAGAGCTGTAAGAAATCCAATAGGATTTTTTGGATCTACTCGAATAAAAAAAAATGCATCAAGACTTAAAAGAGCACTACTAATAAATTGTACAAGGGATGAAATAGAAATAACACTGTTAAAACAATTAATATTGTCTACAATTTCACAATATCTTATTACGATTATTTTAAAGAAATCAGGACATTCCTGGATTATTTCTTTATGTATTGAAATGTAGTCGAAAAGAATATCCGATGCTGCCATAATTTCAAAGCCAAAAAAAGCTATACACAAATCTGTGTAAATAACAAACAAACCTATATTCATAGCACAAAACATTTGCAAAAATAACATGATTTCGGAATAGTATAGAAAATCTTTACGAATAAATGGAATTTGCGTAATAACACCTCGCTCTCCTGCCAAAGCATTAACAATTGAAATGGATCCAATAGTTCCAAAAATTAATGCTTTTCCAACCCTGAAGCGAAAATAAGATAGAATTTTTATAGGAAAATTGATATTTCCTTCATAATAAAGCACAATATTAACTTAACGCATGTCATCCAAATATGGCTGAACTTTATCAAATTAGCGCTGGAAATCTCATATAAGTTCTCATTCTCATAGTGGTTATTATGAAGATTTTCTGCTTTATTCAGTAGATTCAACAAATTACTTCGATGGTACCTCATTGAGAAGATTTTAGAAATTGTTTGCAAACTTCCAATACAGAATATAAGAGACTGTGCAACATTTGTATTAAGCTGAAAATTATTTATAATATGCGTTGTTGTGAAAATAAAACACAACATAGCTGATAGCAGAGGAATTCTAATTAATAAACGATCTCTAAATTTTTGATTTGTAACGTAAACTATTGCAAATGAAATTGCAAGTTCAAGTCTCGGCTTGATTTTAGTAAAAATTTCTTTTTGACTTTGCGAAGGCATAACTACAACAATACAATTTACTGAAAGGTTTATTAGAGACTGAAGACAATGTTTTGTTCATGTATCCGTTGTACCTTTCAATTATTCTTACCATAGTTGCCCTTCAATTTGACTAATTATACTTTCTTCGTGTGAAATTGAAAATTAAAGCAGATGTTTGTATCTGAACACTTGCAGTGATTGCAATTCAACCTGTATATTTAGTGTTCTGCAAGTTTTAATATTGATAGAATTTTTAAAGAAGTTATACAGGGCTTCTTGAATCTGTGTTTCACTTCGAAAGCTTACCCCATTTACACAGCTGGCGAAGACTTTCATGAAACTGGGGAATTAACACTAAACCTACCCAGACCCGGTCAAATTGACCGTTTTAAAATTAACACATATTTAAACGGTACAATGTCACTGTCAAACTTAATAAGTTTCTTAGAATATGCATGTAATATGCTTTTTAGTGTTCAAATTTCAATTTTTTGCTCTTTTCCAATACAAATTCGTTGAGTATCCTACCCTACCGCGGTTTGTAATTTGACCGAAAAACGACCAAAAACGGTAGGTAGGTTTAGTGTTAAATGACAGGCGAGTTGACCTAGAAAGGTCAAATGGAGCACAGTTCCTCTGGTGTACCCAGGTCGCTTATTTGGGCCCCCATTATGCACTCCTCATTCTCCTGTTCTATCTTAACTCCCAAGGCGGTAAGTCTGCTCTATATCATGTGTGCGTTCTGATACACACAGTACCGCTTTATATCACGGTAGACCAGCATCGATTTCTGGATCTAGGCAGTGAATGTGTACTTATATTCGACAGAACTCTGAATCTCGAAACTTATTTCCTATACCAACTTCTCTTTTTTAAGCGATTCATTGTCAATCATTGGCATTACTTTTGCATTCATTCACTGGACGAATTCGAGACTAAAACAACAGCTGAAATATCTGCAGCTGCCTAGTCTCGAACATGAAACCTCACAATCATAGAGATACTACTCTATTCATCCCAATTCATCCACTGATCCACTGAGGCCCCTATCATGTACAGGCTTATAAGCTGAAAGTGGATTTAAGGTCACATCATAAAGTCACATTGAAGTTATTATAAACCATTATACTTTAAGTTTCCGACTGAAAGCTTTGAATATGTTATGATTAAATATTAAACATGTTATGATAAATCATTCCGCTCAGAACTACACTGCAATGTTAATCTTTGGATTGAAATATCTAAGATAAATTGAATAACAGAGGCTAAATAGGTCAAAATAACGCATTTCGTTATTAGACCTATATTTAAACCCATCCTCAAGATAAGTCGAATAATATAATTTCACCAATTTGGTTCCGTCCAAACCATTTACTGCTACTGTGTAATCATACTGTGTTTGAGGAGAAGAAATATTGCGCAACCTAGTCTTTGACGAGATATGGTGTAAGGATCAGTCCCATTTGAAAATAAATGTGAAAAATTTTTAGCCAGTCCGCTATCTCGAGTTCTTTAGTCCTTTCTTAAATAATAATAATAATAATGCTGGCACAACATTCCATGAAGGAACAAGGCCTTCCCGTAAGGGGATTTCTAGGCATGCAGTATTATTTTTTCTTGTACGGGATGCGGTTGCCAATCACATGCCCCGTGGAATCAGGTGTAGTGAAGCTCACTGGATACAATCCGAACACCTTTAACGTCAGAAAAATTCCTGGTGACCTAAAGGGGATTCGAACCCGAGACACTTGCATCATAGAGCGAGTGCTCTACCACTTGACCCATTGAGTGCCCTTAAGTCCATAAGTCCCATAAGTCCTTTCTTACCCATCTAGTATTTCTTGGACGGCGAAGCTAAGGGTAATACTCCTAAAGAGGCGTCACACAAAGCTCAGCTCAGATTTAGTGAACCAATGATCGGGCAAGTGGAGATTCAGACCAGAGCGAATGAAGAGAAATAGGTGTGATTATGAAAGAATCACACCTAATTAATCCAAGTGTTAATGCATTTTGGCACTGTATCCAAACGGTCCAAACCCAATACGGACATACTGCAGCGTACCAAAATAAAGTTTTCTAACAAAATTTGAATGCACCCTCCCAGCTAACGCATTACATATATAACTGCAAAGCATGTGCTTCGGATTTCCTTCTTTCTTGGGCCGAGGTAAAAACTACTTTTTGTACTACTTTAGCAGTACCTTCTATTCTCCAGTCCTCATTCGCCGAAATTCACTACAAACCACAGTCCTGCCTAAGAACAACACATACAATGGTGCCGCGGACGGTGAGTAGCAAGGTCGTGTACTCTATGACCTTGTCGTCCTCTTCCCTAACAAGCCCGTCCCAATCTTCGTGTCGGACTATTACTTTGACCACGAAGATCCCTTCCCAGTTCTTTACCACCAGATCGGGTGCCATTGGGAAGAGTAAAAACCTGCTCTTTGGAGCGCGTTACCCCTGGGAACATCTGCGCCACTTCGTCAGTGATAAAATCACGGATTTTATTGTGGCGCAGGATCCTTCTGCTCATTTATCTCTATGATCTCGAGGTACTTAATAAGTACTTAATAGATTAATATAATAACATATGTACAAGTTACGGCGAAATTCGAGCGTAAAACTGTTGCGAAAATTAAATTTTCACATTTTAATGTAAGTTCCACGAATAAAAAACGAAAAAACCAAGTTTAAAAAATTTTCAGGCGATGGATCAGTGGAAAAACAAAATTTGTGAAATGCTCGATCTCGTGAATATGCTTTTAATCCTTTTCACCATCAATCATTTACGCTCTGTAGGGGAGACCGGGGTAGAATTAGCCACCAAATGAGATTTTTAATTGCGTATAATTTGTACAAAAAATGTTTGCACGAGGCTGATAAAAATATTTTAATGAATAGAAAGGGAAGTAAGGTAAGTGTGCCAAATTCCGGCCAGCTTGAAATTCCGGCCACCTTTTTTGTTCCTCGAATTTCCATGAACTTTTAGATTTTACGTACTCTAGAGATTATACCATGCAAAAGAATAACAAAAAAATGTAGCTTCGACGAACGAGATGACGTGAAAAAGATATTGGAAGAATTCCCGAAGGACAAGGAACTATGAGAATGAAGGTGGCCGAAATAAGGCACCAAAGCTATGTCTACATTTTTATTCATTTTAAAATGTATTAAGAATGATTTTAGAGTAAATAAAGCCGGTAAACTCTTTACAAGGTTCCAAGCAACACTCTTTCAGAAAAAAGAATTAAAAAAAATCAACTTGTATTTAAAATATTACATTTCAAACTTGAGACTTTGACGCTTGCATGCAACTATGCCGAAATTTGGCACACTTACCCTATAGGGTAAATTTGGCACACTTACCCTATAGGGTAAGTGTGCCAAATTCCGACCAGCTTGCAATTTCGGCCATATTTTTTGTTCCTCGAATTTCCATGAATTTTTAGTTTTTGGATACTCTTGACATTGTACAATGCAAAAAAATAATAAAAAATGTCGCTTCGACGAGCAAGATGATCTGAAAGAGATATTTAAAGAATTCTGGAAGGGCAAGGAATTATTAGAATGAAGGTGGTCGAAATAGGCCACCAATGCTATGTCTACATTTTTATTCATTTTAAAATGTATTAATAATGATTATAGAGAAAGTAAAGATGATAAATTGTCTGCAAGGCTCCAAGCAACATTCCTTATAAAAGAGTAACAAAAATATTTAATTTTTATTAAAAACATTACAATTTCAAACTTGAGAGTATGTCGCTTGCATGCAACTATGTCGAAATTTGGCACACTTACCCTATATTGAGAATAAAGGGTGGTTTATATTTCTCGTATACAAATAGTGTCAAATCGTATTCGGTTTTGAAAATTTCCATTATGGTTATGTGAATCTTTGTAAAGTTTCACTAAAGTCAGTGTCTAAGGGGATTCCCAGGGGAGGCATGAGCGGGACTCATTTGAACGTCTGCAACTGAATGTGTGGGGGTGATTGCGGTGTCTGGGCCTCAGTGAGTCGGTATTTGGTCACAAGAGGATGGCTCTCCCGTGAGAATCTCACGTGAAGGTGCGTGTAGGTGGCAAAATCAAAGATCCGATTTCCGATTTAGTTTATTGCTCAATGCCCCAATCGTGCTGTGATTTCATCATTTGATGAAGTCCCGTGTTTTGTATGCCGAAAGAAATGCGCCCGCCGGAGAAATCAAAGCGGAAGAGGCGTACTTGAAGAGTGTACGATCATAAAGGTCGCCGCTTCAGCATCCTCAAAAAGGTATCCCAATGAGTTACACTGACTCTTTTGCACACACTAACCAATGTTAAAGCTGGACTGCGCGAGCTAATGAATATTGAATAAAATGGAAATTATTGCTATTGTGGCAAAATGAGACAACGCTCTGGAGCACCAAAGATCGGAGGTGAAAAAGAAGTCGGCAGCGTCAATTGGTGTGTTTGTAAATTTATCTTGTTACGAAAATTATAAATCGAATCAAACACGACAGACAAGGGAGATAAAGTTTATTAATTACCACATTCTTGTTTGAACGTTTGGTTTTTTTTTCGTTGGTTTTTTGCCTTTCTTCTCATCGTCGGAATGACTATAATGAAATTCAATTTAGTATTTCATCGCACAATTTTTGCATATATTTGCCTAATTTATACTTTAACACAAGAGGTCTATTGAATCAACATAAATTTCTCTATCATTATGCTTTTAAATCAATTAATTAATGGATTAATTTTGTAAGTTTAAGGAAGGGAAATCCACGTGTGTATCATACGAAATTGTACTTAAAGAATAAAAAAGAAAGAGTTTCACTTGTGCGAATTCTTGACTTGGGACTTGTATTTTCTAAAATATAACAAAAACAAATTATTTTAAACTTTAAATTTGCGAAATTATTAAAAAATGTGATCCCTTGAGCAAACGAGGAGCCAAAATAAATATATTTAGAACAAAATTTCAAAATAGATCTAATGTTCTATCATTAGAATTTGAAGAAATAAAATAAAAATGCTATCGCAAAACTATATTCGTATCATCGTATTTTTTATTGGCTGGCTAGGCTAGAGCATGTATTCTTTAAATCTCTCATAACTAAAAGATAGCCTCTCATAGATCTTTAAAATTGCTTAAAAAATCTACCTGTTTTAATGAAATCTGCAATTTCAGTCACTTAGAACTTATAAATATTTAGAATGAACCATGATTATGACTTACTAGAATATCGACGACTCAAATAACTCGATTTTTTACAAAATGCATTATAAAAATGTGATTATTATTACACTGAGTGAGTGAGAGAAATCCGAAAAAGTTAAAAATGTCCGGAAATGTTAATTTTACCGTGAAACATTGATCCAAAATCGGTGTAAATATTACCCTTTTTAGGTGTGTTAAAAAGTGTTAAAGTTCTGAGGAAAAAAAGTTGATCCCACCCTCTTTTTTTCTCAGTGTATGAAATTATAAAATATGATAAGACGGCGGTGGACACTATAAGCGACACGGGATCTCAGTAAAACGAAACTGTACTTTGAAAGCATTGTTGATGAATAAATTTATCTATCTGTCTTTATACCTTCTACCTTTCCTGTGAATATTAAACTTGAAAGATACTTATTTTCAAAGTTATAGAGATTTAAAACCTTTTTTAAATTTGAGAAAATTCTAAAGATGGTTTTAGACAGCTTCCGAGGAGTCCATATTCTTGCACACCAAACTATTCTGTAGAGATGGAAACAAATAATAATCTGAAAGGTCAATATCTTAAGGATATTCTAGGTTTGATTCTAGGTGCTATAGAATTTTCTATGTGGCTTCTGTATATTTGGCAGCGTCTGTTGTTCAGCGCATGATTTTGTAGACAGCTTTCTTTTGGCCAAAATCTGGTGTTTTAGCTGAGATTCCTTACAATCTCAGCTTCTGTAGTCCGAATCTGACTTCGTCAGATCGGACCCAAATTTTGGATGTATACGATATTTTAGGGGTAAAGAATCGCGTCGCGCTAATTTTATCCGTTTCAACCGCCGAAAAACGGCCTTTTAGACTAACAAAATTTCCTTGGTCTTTTAGACCAACAAAAACAACCAAGAAACAACTTTTAGACCAAGAAAATTTCATGAAATCAAAATTCGCATCACTTTTTTTTCTCACACGTTTTGCATATGTCTATCTCATTCTTTCGCGCTCAAAATTAGATTGAACTAAATTTAAATTGATCCGATGTTTAAATGAAGAAGAAGAGTCGGAACGAGTGGGATAGATATATGCAAAACGTTTAAGAAAGAAAGATGTATGAATTTCGATTACATGAAATTTTCCTGATCTAAAAGGTGTGCCGGAGCCATACCTCCGAAATTCAACTCAAAATCGAATATTCACGTATTTTGAATTGCAAGCACTTAGAGGTGTACGCATTTCTAAATTGACTTTAAAGAATTTCAGCTACCATAGACTTATCTGGACCTATCACTGGTCATTTATTAAATAGGCGCATTGAATTTAATAAATTGGTCATAGTGTCAAACAAAGTTAAGAAATTCCCCTGGAATCTCATCAAACTTACAGAATACTTTTAATTTATTTAAATCAGCTTTTGCTACAAGCTTGGATATTTTGTCCAGGATCTTTTCCCGTTGTATTCGATCCATTTCTCATCATCTGGTACCATTTGATACAGTAATGGGTACAATCACACAAAATTCCCTTTATTCCTTTCAGTGAAAAGATGTAACACCCATGTATCAAACTTTCAAACATTAAAGCTTTTCTAAATAGCGAAGTACGATCGAATTATTGTTTTCTAACATCTTAACAATCTCTTCAATCATTATCCACAAATTTTCTTTCACTACTCACAATATTGCCATCAATATTAGATGTCATTTAAAATGGAGTTGATGTTTCGAAGAATAGATCCCTATTTATAAATTTTCCAAGCCACTTTTTAAGCATCCTGAGAACAAGGACACGGTCTTAATAAACACCCAAATTCTATTTTAGTTCAAATCATTTTGTAAAAACCGTCTAAAGAATATATTGACTTATTTGAAAGATACTTCACATTGAAGGGATGTAAGACACTATAATCTTTTCAGAACATGCAAAAAAGAAAACAAGAATGAGAGGAAGGCTACAAGATATTCTTTACAGATATTCAGAATTACAGATATTTCGAATTACAAAATATATGCAACAATCACTAGGGTAAGTGTGCCAAATTTCGGCATAGTTGCAAATAAGCACCGAAGTCCTAAGTTTGAAATGCAATATTTTTAATTCATATTTCTATTCCTTGTTCCTTCCTATTCAGGAGGGTTGTGTGGAACCTTGAATACTAGTTTATCATCTTTGTTTTCTTTAAATCACTTCCTTAAATATTGAAAAATTAATAAAAATGTAGACATTGCTTTTGGTAGTATTCCGGCCACTTTGAGTGAAATACCGGCCACCTTTTTTCTGACCACTTTTGTGACGCAACGGATAGAAAATTTCAAAACGTCAAACGGAACGAGTTTAATATTTAGTTTAATACGTTTATATGACCCACAAACCCTGAGATCTTCCGTGTAATTTGTCCTGAAGACCTGAAAAGTAGCATCTCAAATTTATGCGCAGATTCCCGTAGCAATTTGTTCTTCCTGAACTCTTCCAAGGCCTTTTCCACATCATCTTTTTCATAGAAGCGATGCTTTTTTTCTATGGACATTGGAGAACTCAGAAATTGGAAAAAAAAAACATAAAATGAATAAGAAATTTAGAAAAGCAAAAGATGTTGCCGGAATAGGCAACACTACCTCACCACAAATTACAAGACTGCTAGAAACAGAAGTGATCCGTCACATTTATTGTAAGACTTTCCACACTGAGTTTTTACAACATAATTCAAATTATACCTAAAATTTAACGATCTTTGTGTTACTACATCCTAAAGTGAATAAATATTTAAAAGTAAAATGAATTCATTGACTATTCGAAGATTACATACATAATTTTAATTAATTTATTTGCTTGGTCAAAGTTACACTCAAAGTGGCCGAAATTAGAAGCTGGCCGAAATTTGGCACACTTACCCTATATATTTCATAATTCAAAAATATCGTAATTTTGAAAAAAGACCCTTTTTTTCAAAGTGGCATCAAATGGGGTAGTGACATCATTTGGGGTATCCACACTAGCCTTACAAGGAATAAAATTATTGGCGAACACAATTAAAGCAAATTATTTGGTAATTCGAATTATGAGGGGATTATCCAAAGGTCCAAATTTTATATCTCTAATCGACTAATCTAACCAAACTAACCGCTTGATCTCTAAATCTAATTAAAGCCCAAAAGGGCAGACTGAAAAAAACAGCGTGACATCATTTCTCATAAACTGTCTGAAACGCGAAGATATGTTAAGAAAAATGGTCCCCAAGGGCTGGAAGGCGGAAATTTTGTGGAGTGAAAAAATCGAGGAATGAACTACTCCCACTGTGGAGCTCAAGTAAAATTAAATACCTGCCCATGTTATAACACAATAATATTTACAGTAGACTCTCTCTCAATCGGGAATATGGGGCAAAATGTCATCCGGTTTAGCGATAGAATTGAGCGTCAAAGTCTTTGTAAATTCCACAAAAAGCGCTCAATTATAAAGAATCACGATAAAATAGGAAAAACTACAGTGAATTTGAGCAAATTAGCTTCATAATTAAACGTGAAAATTGTCAACAAAATTTGTCGCCCTATTGAGAAAGAGCCGATTGAGCGAGAGTCTACTGTATAAGTTAGCTCTTTGCTTGCCTCTTTAACTTGTTGCATTTCTGTAAGGAAGTTTTTGGCGGGAAACTAGAAAACAACGTGGGTGTGTCCTTACAAATCCTACCTTATTCGATTAGTTGTACGTTTTTCCCTGATCTCTTTCATCCGTGGAGGATTTATTGGGCACTTAGTGTGTATCTGTCGCCTTGACTTGTCCTGCGGTGAGGACAGTAAAAGACCCAACAATGGAGTGATTTTTAAAGTCAAAGTAAGATGGGGTGTTTTGACAATGTCTCGCCTTTGAACTCGTCGGCTATCCTTTATTTATTTGGTGCGGCTCCTTTGGTCAGGATCTCATTTTTCTACGAAAATGTCACAGTGCGAGTCAAAATAGAGTGGTAATGCTCTTCCACAATCCCAAGATGAAATATGATGGGTGCGATGATCAAAAGGTGGAATAGATGGAAAAAAAGTTCATAAAGTTCACAAAAAAAATCCTACCAGTAGCTTCATGTGTTGAGTGATCTTTCTTTCCTGAGAACTTCCTCATGCACTGAGGCAGTGAAAAATAGTGATGTTGACCTAGGTCAAGGAATCTTTCTTTGTATGATCTCTAGGTCACTCTGCCAATTGTCTGAAGGAAGCAGGAGGTAATTTATTGTAGGGGGATTTTGCGAACCACCCATATCGTATTTAGGGGTACTGGGTAAATTGAAGATTTTCAAGTGGAAAGCATAACATTTTTTACGTTCTGTGGAACATTCAATTCACTCCTCTGGGATGACTGATTGCGTCTCTTTACAGTGTTATAATACACACAAGAACCTTTTTATTCAGAAGTCTGTATGAGCGTTTAAGTTGAAACGAATTAAGAAAATCAGTCACTTCGTTTGATCTTCACCGATCTTTTTGATACTTTTTTTTACCTCTATACGATTTATTTTCCTTTTCGAACTCAATATGTATCCTTCATTAAATACTTGATAAACCCTAGAAATATTCTCAAATTTTCCCGCCAAAATCATCCCCTTGGTTTTTCACTGGCAGATTTTCTTTTGCCATAAGACTAAATGCGCAAAGAAACCACTTGTCCGTACCACTTGATGACAGAGAGAAGTGATCCTCTCGCTCATCTCGAGATGAGAGAAAGAACCAGCTGCATCAGAGATTTACGACAAGCGTATCATACCGACAAAGTTGTAAACCAAATCAAACGAGCCGACTTTTGGGACACCATCCAGAGCATATGAGAGGCAAAAGAGAAAGAGGAACTTCAGGCATCAGTCAACCGAAGATTCCGCCAAGACAACCCCGAAGATTTGGTTGCAAAAGAGGTACAATGAATTGCCTCTGTCAAAGGGGAACTAACTAATCACTTTAGTGGTGTTACAAGGAGATCAATTTGCAATTTACATTAACAAGGCTCTAAGAAGGGAATTTAACTTTATTTATTGACTACTTTGGGGAAAAATGAAATAAATGAATAAAATATAAGGGAAAGTGCCCATGCTTTGCACGGTCCTAAGCTTCATATTGACTAATTTTTTCTATATTTTTTAATAAATGTGACTCATCGCACCCGTATTTTAAAAACTAGGAGAAAGTCGGACATAGGAAAAATGGAGTCATTATGAAGCTTGAGTTCGTGCAACGTATGGGCACTTTCCGCTAAACTGACCATTATAAACTTTAGAAATGTGCAAACCCACGATGTGTCTCTCATCTCAAATAACATAACTTCAAAATATAACCGATTTAAAAGAAATTAGTTTCACGTATTTGACCATTTTGAGTAAGTTTTACAAATGTGTCAAGAAACTTTTGGCTGATGAAAATTGAACAAACTTTTTTAAAACAATTAGAGGGAAGTGCCCATGCTTCGTACGATCCCAAGCTTCGTAGTCACTAATTTTTTTCTATGTTTCTCAATAAATGTGACTCCGCAATATATTTTAAAAACTGGGCACTTTCCCCTTGTTTTTAAAATATGGGTCCGAAGAGTGATATTTGCTAAAAGACCTAGAAAAAATTTAATCATTATGAAATTTGTGTTTATACGAAGCATGGGTATTTTCCCCTACTTTTGATATGAAATAAAATTTATTAATTTTTTAAAACACATAAGTAACATGGATTTATAGGCAACTGACTTGGAAAAAGAAACATTTAAAAAAATATTGTTTTCCATCATATTTTCCACCTGGTTTCTCGAACATAGAGTTTTTGTCAATAAACTTTTGGCTGGCATTGTAGGGTAAATGCGCCAAATTTCGGCATAGTTGCATGCAAGCACCAAAGTCTTAAGTTTGAAATGAAATATTTTTTAATACAAATTGATTTTTTGTTATTTCTTTTTAAGGAGTATTGCTTGGAACCTTGTATATAGTTTATCGTGTTTATTTTCTCTAAAATCATTCTTAATACATTTTAAAATGAATAAAAATTTAGACATAGCTTTGATGGCATATTTCGATCACCTTCATTCTCACACTGAGAAAAAAAGGAGGGTGCGATTAACTTTTTTTCCTCATAACTTTAACACTTTTTAGGTGTAAAAATATATCAACATTTTTTAATGTTAATTTTACACTTTTTAAGGGTAAAATCAACATGAAAAAAGGGTAATTTTAACCCCCAATACACCTAAAAAGGGTAATATTTACACCGATTTCGGTTCAATACTGCAGAGTAAAATTAACATTTCCGGAATGTTATTTTAACTTTTTCGGATTTCTCTCAGTGCATAGTTCCTTGTCCTTCCGGAACTCTTCTAAAGTCTTTTTCGCATCATCTCGTTCGTCGAAGTGACATTTTTTGTTATTTTTTTTGCATTGTATAATCTCTAAAAGAGTATGCAAAAATTAAAAATTCATGGAAATTTGATGAACTAAAAAAGTGGCCGAAATTACAAGCTCTCCGGAATTTGGTACACTTACTCTAATTCCAAATCCATCTGTTTTGAATTCAAGCAAAAAAAAATACTGAGTCAGAGGAAAAGTCCTCAAAAATCTCAAGTAGCCCAAGCAGAATTTTTTTCTTAAAATAATCTTGTAGAATTCCCTAAGTAAGGCACTATAGAACCAAAAATCTATTTATTTACTTATAACGCTCTTGCATTCATCACTGAGATTACTATAAGTGGCGCACTCTTAAGAATCTTAAGAGCTGCTATAGGAATTTCCACAGAAAATTTTCACTTTAAGTCTTTTAATAGTGCACTAAAAGATTTGTCTAATAGGGGAGACCGGGGTAGAATAAGCCGCGCATGGTATTAGACAGTGAGATGTTATAGTCTGATTAGGAAGGAATATTGAGAAAAACACTACTTATTCGAAGTAAACACATCTCTTCCTATTCATTGAATTATTTTTCAGCCTGATACAAACATTTTTTGTACAAATTATACGCGATGAAAAATTTTATTTGCTGGCTAATTCTACCCCAGTCTCCCCTACTTTGTTCTATAAGGCAGATATTTTGCTTCTTGGGAGATAACCTTCACCCTTTATCCCTACTCAAAATTCGAATAAAAGAAAAGATTATCTTTGAGAGGTTTAAAAATAAACATAGAATTTTCTTTTTATTACAAAATTTTCAATAATTTCTCTCTCTCTCTGGAGGAGAAGTCCACATAGTGCAGTTACAGTTCACTGCTTATCCACCCCTTGGCTTTGATGAATAAAGCAAAGATTGGATGAAATGACCATGCATTTTTGCATGCAAATGCCTTTTATATCTCCCATAATTCTGCATCCAGAGATAGATTTGTATTTATGATCACAGGAATAAGTTCTATGGGGCACAGAGAGCATCGTATCTCGTGCTGACGGTTTTTCCAATGCTCTCGCAGCCTGAACAAGGTGATCCTACAGTGTAAACTGGCCGATGGAGGATGTTTGTTTTTGCATAATCGCACGTGAGCATAACTCCTGTCCACACTTCGGAATCCTCCTTGTAGTTGTATGTGATCATTGCACAGCCAATACGGCAATTCTCTTCGCGAACCATCACAGTGAAGTGACCGGCCTTCAGGTCGCTCTTCTCGAATTTATACACCACAGATTCATCCACTAGGGCATGTTCTGAGGCCCATTCGTCAATCATGAACTTTGTGATATTCGTCAGGGATTCCAGGTGTCCTGTTGTCCCGTGGAAACCGAGATTCTGTCCAGCATAGGGAAATTCTGCGGTTGCTCGGCATTTATCGTGCTCAAAATTGCAATGTTTAACATGTTCAGTGGCCAAATATGCTAATTCCTCATCCCATGCCATTTCCTGCATCTTGGCAGCTTTTGGATATCTTCCCACAAGACCACTGGCTACATCATTGCGATAGAGATTGTGCCTGTGGAGGATGGTTTCCTTGAGGATGTGATCCATTTTTACAATTTCCACATTAAAACACTGTCCAACTGGGAATTTTGTGGTTTTGCAAGCAATATGCTGATGTCCATGACAAAATGCTTTTTCAATCTCACAGTAATCATTACAAATTATCCGGACAGCCAATGAAAAAAGTGTTGCGAGGAAAAATAGTACTTGTCCCTCAATTTTGGCCATTTCTTTGCTCACAGATCACCCATTAAAAGAAACACTAAAGACTAAAGTGTCACCAAAAAGTGCTTCATCTTATAAAGTGCGAAGATATCAATTGGATCATTTGATATTGTGCATAAAGTCACGTCTTGTTGCGAGACACTAAAGGAAAATATTTCACAAAATTCCATTCAAGAATTGGAACAAAGCTTTAAAAAGTCTTTATTCTGTTGACAAATACACTTTATCACAATATTTAACATGTGTGGTGTGAAAGTATGTTTGGAAAATTTATATATTTTGCAAAAAATAGCTTTGCACGCATAATTCTCATGTACATCATCTGCAAATCTCAGCAAGAATTCTTCAGCATGGTTTGAACGTTACATTTCAAAATAAAGGTCATTTTTGGCGGGAAAAGAATTGCCTACTTTTCGGCGCTGGAAGTTTAATTTTTGGAATCATATTTTTTTTATTTTTTTATTTCTTTTGAATAACTAAATTTAGAACTTATAATCAAAGCAAGAGTAATTAAATATTGCAGAAAGTCTATAAATAAATTAAGAAAGCATTATTTTCAAGGGGGAGATATTAGGTTGGAAGTGGTGTACAGCTAAAAAAGAAGTGCTTGGAAGTCTTTAGAAGTGGGAGTGCCCGAAAATAAAATCTTTTCTGCCTAATTCCGAATTTTGCAGGCTATACGTTACTTATAGCTCAGATATTAAATTGGAGCGGCCAAAAAAGTTTGTTAACATTTTACAAGTTCGGTTATGAAAAGAAAACGGAGTAAATAATGCTAAAATTTATTATAGATTAATTTGTGTTGTAATTTCTCCGAAGAAATATTCAGTTGAAGAATATAAATTTATTCATAATATTCATGGTTTATGAAAAATGTGTCTTCTTCATTACAATATAATTTTCCTTAATTTTTACAGGAGTTGCAAATTCATGTAGTTGCTCGGAAAAAATGATTTAGCTGTTTCAGTTGACTTTGAATCAATTTGATTTTTTTCTAATTTATCGTAAATATATAATGTATATTGGATGATTGCATAAGTTCGTGGGACTTTTTTGCGAATGTCATTACTTTATGCGTATCCCGTAGGTATCCTCGAGCATTTATGTTACTTTTTGGCTTTTACTGGTAAGATTATATTATTGTCTTACATTCCCCTAATGCTAAGTATCGTTCTAATAAGTCGATACGTCCTTTGAAGGACTATTACAAAATACATAAAGAACGCAAAGATGCCTTTGTTGTATTCAATGTTAGTCGAATTTTGGAAAGGTCTAAAAGTGATGGACTTCCACAAAAACAAAGCATTTTGTGGGTTTATTAAGATCGCGTTTAAATGATTTAGAAAATTTCAATTTAAGGATTTATTATTGAAAAGATCAACTTTATTTTAGACGTTCTCTAACATTGAAGGCAATATTGGGAGTATTCGAGTGGAAAGAAAATTATCCAATTGAAGAGATTATCAAGATTTTGGAAAACAATAATTCGATCGTATTTCGCTATTTAGAAAACGTTGGATGTATTTAAAAGCACGATACATGGGTGCCACATCTTTATACTGAAAGGAATAAGGGGATCTGTAGGAACTGTATGAACTGTATTACGAGTTATTACGGTACTTTTTGCTCGTAACCTTTTCAAAGACCTCTCTAGTCAATTCCGGAATACACGATTTGCCGGATCCCGTGCTGTGTTAAAAACGAGTATGAAGTCTTTGGGGATAACGGCAATGAAGTAAGAGCGTGCTGATGTATGGGTTTTTAAGAGTAATCTTAGAGACATCTCACTGATCTGACCGCTATCCTGTCGGATAAGGTCAGAGTAACTTAAATAATTTTTTCAAACGTAACGAGATACTTTTAGCCGATAAAAAATGGTCTACTTTTGGAAAACAGGTTTTTTGATACAATATTAATTTTTTTTTTTTTTGAAATGTATGAATAATATTTACGGATTATAGGAATGAAAAAAGAAAAATGATTTTTATCATTCTTTCCACTTGATTTTTCGAATATAACTTTGTCAAGAAATTTTTGACCGATACTGTACTTCTAAAGTGCTAAATTAGGCACTCGTACTTTTGGTCTCTTAGAGACTTTCCAACACAGTTTCAATAAATTAGAAACGACAATACATTTTTTTTTAGAGCAGAGGTGTGCAAGAACCGTTTGAAACCGAACAAACGTCAAATGAAACTTGTACGTTAATGATCAAAACGATACTTGGACAAACTTATTTTGACGTTTATTCGGTTTCAAACGGTTCTTGCACACCCCTGTTTTAGAGCCTCTCTTTTCCAAAAGTAGCTTCACTGGTCTCTCAGAAAATCGAGAAATTCTGTGGGTCGTAAAACACAAGTAATATTAAAATATCGTTAGTATGCAAGAATATCTGCTGTAAGAAATTCAAAATATTAGCAGAATATAAGAAAAATATACGTAAAAATAAATTTCTTGAAAATTTTTTAAATAGAATTTTCATAATATTAAACAAATTATTGATTCCTAAGTATGAGAATTGTATGAAGTGTAAGAAGTGCTGGAAGTATTGCAGCATTTTCGGCAATTTTCCGAAATGCAGGAAGTGTAAGGGCTCCATACAAATTGTGGAAGTGTCTGGAAGTGGTGTACATATTTTCACCCTAATATCTCCACCTTGATTATTTTTTATGAATGAATAAATTTTTATTGTATAGCAGCCGCGAAGGCTTAATATACATGTACAAAAATCATTTGATGCTCACTTCACTTTACAAAGAGAAGGGGAAATGAAAATTGAGAGAGAAGAAATACAAATTTTTGAAAGTAACGACGTTCTGACTAGATACCTCATCCTGAAACACGAGTTTGAATTAAACTAATATTAAGACAAAAAAAAAATAATAATAATAATAAACAAAAAGGGGGGGGCTTAAATCTGGAGATCTGTGAGCTTCATGAAATCCAATGTTCTCTTGAGTATGTTTTTACTTTCCCCGAGTAATTCTGATAGTGAGAGCCCACTAATTCCGCAGGTTCGACGGAAATTCTCGAAGGCTACACACTCGACTAGAACGTGGGCAACCGTTTTTTGGGTCCCACAATGTTCACACAGAGGAGGAGATGTTCTGTTAATGAGGTGAATGTGAGAAAGGTAACAATGGCCAATTCGTAGACGAGTCAATTTTACATTCTCGGATCTAGACTGGAAGGGGAGGTTCTTTCTTGGAGAACCTCCGAGATCTTTCAGTTTATTACCAGAGATTTGATCCCACTTAATTTGTTCAACCCCAATAGCTACATCCTTAGTCCAGTTATTTAAATCTTTCAATGTAACTTTGTGAAACTGGACATCGTTCTTAAAACATGCGTTTTTAGCAAAGGTGAGAGCAGTTTTGCTCCCTATTAAGACCCCTGGGTCCCAGATCAATCTAATTTTGTTCGGATATTTCGCAATTAGGCTTCTAATTTCTGAAATGAAACAGTTGTTTTGGGACAGGGAGAAAATTGCTTGAAGAGTATTTAGACTATTTGAGATTACAGCTGCTTTCGGAAAAACAAGTGCAGTTTTGATTGCTTCAAGAGTAGCTTCTGCTTCAACGGTAGAGATTGAGGATATGTCGGGAAGTTTTTTCTCAATTATGGCTCCACAGGATGGGATCCATATTCCGCAACCTGCTCTGTCTCCTATCTTTCCCCCATAAACATATATGGAAGACCAATCTTCAAGGGAGCTAAGAATAATATTGAGGCGGTTTACAATTGCAGATGAAGCCCTGCTGCTGTTGTGACGGGTTAGACCCTCCACAGAAGTGTC
This sequence comes from Phlebotomus papatasi, assembly GCF_024763615.1. NCBI lineage: Eukaryota > Metazoa > Arthropoda > Insecta > Diptera > Psychodidae > Phlebotomus > Phlebotomus papatasi. The sequence continues at coordinate 97,882,091 of NC_077223.1, forward strand.
GACCACTTCTTCCCTAACATCCCAAAAGGGATAAGGATTGGCAAATGTTACAGAGTGGGGAGGAGTATTGTTTTTCCAGTGCCATAGATTGACTGAATCCGTCCACGAGCAAAGTCTATATCCCGGGTTAACTCCGGTTTTTAACATATCATATACAGAGCAATAAGGGTTATCTTTGACTCTATTCCAAAATTTTACGAGCAGGATTTCCCTTCTGATTGAGAGTGGAAGAACCCCGGCCTCGGCGAGGACACTAATAGTTGGAGAAGTCCTAAAGGCTCCAGTGGAGACTCTGACACCTGCGTTGTGGATTGGGTCTAGCTTATTAAGGGACGACTTGGATGCCGCGCCGTAAGCCACCACTCCATATTCCAACTTTCCACAAATCAACGCGTGGTGAATTTTTAGAAGTTGGGAACGATCTGAGCCCCAATTTGTACTGGATAGAGTTTTGATTATGTTTAACCGGGTTTGGCAACTTTTCTTAATTTCAGTGATATGCCGGTCAAAACTAAGATTTTTATCGAAGACGACTCCAAGAATTTTATGGTGAGAAACGGTTTCAATGCTCTCATTATTAAGGGTAAAACTGGGTGAGGCACAGCCCCTTTTTCTGCAAAAGTGTATGCTTTTAGTCTTGGGAGTAGAAAAGGAGAAACCAAATTCCAGAGCCCAGTGTTCTAGTTGTCCTATAGCCATTTGGAGTTTTTCTTCCAAGTCGCTTGAAGAGTGACTAGAGGAAAAAATCACTAGATCGTCAGCATATATTAGATGGTCGACATTTATGGATTTTAGTACTTCGGAGAGACCGTTAATAGCAACGAGGAAGAGAGGCACGGAAAGTACACTACCAGTTGGGGTTCCGTTGAGTTGGGTGTGGAGAGAAGAAAGCGTGTTTCCTACAAATACTCTAAAAAGACGGTTAGTTAAAAAGTCTCTGATATAATCAAACAGATTACCTTCTAACCCCCATGCCCTTAATTGATTGATAATCACTACCCTCCAGACTCTTTCGTACGCCTTTTCAAGATCAAAGCTAACTACAGACACGTGTTTTCCGGAATTAAGACTATTGCCAATGAAGTGTTGCAAAAGAGCTAAGTTGTCATTAGTGCCTCTTCCTTTTCTAAAACCTGATTGGAAATCCGATAAAAGGCCAAATTCGTGTAGCCACCAGTTAAGCCGGTTGACCACCATTTTTTCTAAAACTTTTCCCACACAACTTAAAAGGGAGATTGGCCGGTAGCTCTTAGGATCGGTAGAGTCCTTATGGGGTTTCAATATGGGCACAACGTTGGCTATTTTCCATAGCTTAGGAAGAGAGCCCTCAGAAAAAACTCTGTTGAAGATCTCAAGCAGCATTTGTTTACCCTGAGGGGGCAGATGTTTAAGCATGCTGTATGAAATATCGTCAGGGCCTGTCGACTTGCCCGTCGAATTGCTAAGGGCGTATTGCAACTCAAACATTGAAAGAGGGATATTTAATTCCGGAGGAGTTGAGGATGAAGGGACAATGTTAGAGGCTTCCAAACTATTTTTGTATAACTGGTATTCTTGAGATAGGTGGGAATCGTTAGAATTGTTTTCGAAAGAAGTCGCTAAACACTCGCTTATATCAGCCTCGGTGGAAAAAACAGAATCTCCCAGGTAGACTTCTCTGATATTACTGGGTTTAAAGGTCCCGGAAATTTTCCTAATTTTATCCCAAACGACTTTTGGGGGAGTGTCTTTTTGGATGCTACCAACGTATTGCTTCCAGCTTTCGGATTTAGCTTTTTTAATAATTTCTCGCACCTCTTTTTGCTTTTGCTTGTAATTTTTGAGATTGGGAGCAGTGGGGTGGTAGAAAAACTTTCTATACAATCTATTTCTGGCCTTGATAGCTTCTTTAACCTCATCACTCCACCAGGGAACTTGCCTTTTTCCCGAGAATTCCCTGGTTTTCGGAATGCTTAGATTAGCAGCGTGTATAACCGACTGGTTAAATCGATCTAATAACTCTACTGTACTGGCGTTTTCATCAAACTCAAATTGTCCTAAAGACTTTTCTAAAAATAAATCCCAGTCAGCTCTGTCTTCTAACCACTTAATTCTTCGTGAATTCATGAACGTAGGGCCTAGACTGCTAATAACTATAGGTGTATGATCGCTACCGTAAGCTTCTTTGGCCGTACCCCATTCTAGGAGAATATTCAAAGATGGTGAGCAAAAGGTTAAATCTATAGCAGAGATGCTACCGTAACCAGGGTGAATGTAAGTTGGATCACCATTGTTCATCAACGAGAGACCACTGTCCAAAATAAAAGACTCAACCTCACGTCCTTTCTTTTGTGTACTTGAACAACCCCATATTTCATTGTGGGCATTCATGTCACCCCCTAAGACCAGAGGAGATGGCAGACTTCGAAGTAGACTCTCAAGATCATCGCGAATTGAGTTTAACTGTGGTTTAAAGTAAACAGAGCAAAAAGATAACTGTCTGCCATCAATCCGGCAGGTGATAGCTACTGCATCAATGTTAAAGTTAACAACGATTTCAGAGAACATTAGATCTTCCTTGACTAGAATGGCCGAGCCACCGTGTGCTGAATCAAACAGATCTTTATTGGAAATAATGTGATAATTTCTAAAAGATGGAAAGTCAGTAGTTTTAAGATGTGTTTCTTGAAGAAGTACAAAGTCAGGATTGTGTCTTTGGACAATTAGCTTTAAGTCTTCAAAATTATTGAAAAATCCATTAATATTCCATTGTATTATGATCATAATGTGCTTAGAGGTTTAATGTGTAGAGAAAAAAAAATTTTTTTTGACAAAAAAAGAAAAGAAAAAAAGAAAAATATGAGGGGGAGGGGAGTGAAGTGAGCTTACTTGTATTTAATCAATTCCAATTCCGATGACTTTTTCGATGTCCTCGAGAGAGATTTTTTGCGGAGTTTTTCCGGAACCAGTAACGGAGGTGCCGGTTGGGGCGTCCTGATTGTATAGAGTAGGCTTCGCTTTCTTCGCCTTCTTGTTGTTCTTCTTGGGTTGACTGACTTCGAGTTTGCTCTGTGGGGTTTGATAGAGCACCTGTCCTGCTCCTCCTGCCGCTTCTTCCTCACTGATCTCATGAGAATCACTTGATTCAGCCGGTCTTTTTGCACGTGTCTCAGATTGAGGCTCCAGTTCTGTCTCAGTTGCATCCATCTCTTCCAAAGATGACACAGAGAAGGAGGAGACCTTGCTTGACACGTTGTTCTCGCTCTCCAGAGTACTTGCTTCCAAGTCTTTGGGAACTGTTCCTGGAGGTAGCATCCCAGCCGATCCTGAGCCTGATGGATCACATGCGAAGTCGTCTTGGTCTATTTCAATCCGATTGTCATGGATCTCTGCTTGATGGGTGATTGTATTCTTCTCAGTGGGTGTCTCAAGATTTTCAGCCGGCACTGTTTTTGAGAGACACGGGCAGTTACAACCGGAACATCCAATTGCCTGCCTTTCAGTTGTAACCTCTGCGAAGGTTTTGCCCTTCTTAACAAAGGCAGTGAAGATCTTTCTGGCCACGTGATATGGGACTCTCTGCTCAACCATAACTTTCCTTATTTCCTTTTCCTCTTTAAACACTGGGCAGGATCGCCATGAAGCGAAATGGGCAAGCCCACAATTGAAGCATCGGGGCCCAGATTTGCACGGATCAGGACTATGTTCCTCCTTCGCACAGCGCACACAAATGGCCAAGTTTTTGCAGGAAGTGCTTAAATGTCCGAAACGCTGACATTTAAAGCATCTTATTGGGTCTGGAATGTAGTCTCTGGTTACCAGGTCCAGGTAACCGATTCTCAATATTTCGGGTCTTTCGGGGAAGTTGAAAGTGATGATGAAAGACGAAGTGGGGATCAACTCTTCTGTAGTCTGGTTGTTTCCATCTTTTCCCTGATTTACAATCTGCCTTTCTTGTGGGCTGAGCTTTTTCCGTGTCTTGATGTTCTGGATGGCAATTACCCCTTGAGGGGCTAGATACTTGAGTAAAGCCTCTTGATCCCAGTGAATCATTTCAGGGTCACGAACTACAGCTCTACAACGGTTCCTCCTTTCATCAAAGGCAATGGTGACATCATGGCCGCTGATCTTTTTGACCGTCTTCATGAGCGTCTCGGCTTGGTTTAATGATTTAGTGAGTGCTGTGATTGTCCCATCTCTCTTTCTGGTGATTTCAGCGAGTTCACCAGCGCTGTTGAGCAGTTTTTCAACCTCAAAAGGGAGCACTTTCCCGAGACTCTTCCCATCAGTGCGCGAGATGACCACGTGTCTGCCACCTTTTTTCAGACATTCTGTCTCCCAATTATCGACAATTTCTCTTCTGGAGGATTTGTCTCCTCCTTTGCCGTCTACCTCATCCCCTAGCGCGGGGAAGTGGGCCCCATTTTTTGGGGGCACCATGGAAGTACACACCATTGTGTTAAACGTGTTTAACTGTTTCGATAACGGTTTTTTTCAACTCTTCTGCTGGACGTGCTGAACTTTGATCCACACTCTAGCAAGTCTCACAACGAACTGTGATTATTTTTTATTTATTTTATTATACAGAATAACCTGGCAGAGGCGCTAGCATCACTAAAGAGGCGATTGGCAGTATCCAGAAAGTGAAGAAGAAGAAGAATTGGTATTTCTCTGCTCAAGAATCAGTTTCCGCATATTTTTGGGTAGAATAGTGGATAAATTGATAGGATTGCGAGTGCAAGTGAAATGTTCCGACCATTGGGATCACGATTGATTATTCTTGGTAGGATTCAGTTGGGAACTTTAGGCACAAGAAGGACTTTTTCCTCAGAAGCACCTGTTGCTGCCCCAGTCAAGGTGAGACACTCCAATTGTTTTCCTAGTCAATTATGGGGCTCATCTTGCATGATTTAGTGTTTTTGGGCTATTGTGCAAATTAGCTGAGTGGACAGAATAAGCTGGAAATAGCCACAAGGTCAGAATTAAGTGGGATGAATTGGAATTTTTTTTGTAGAAAACTGTTGAGCGGCAATTGCCAACTTTGACGGATACTTTTGGGAGGGATCACTCGTATCTGAGGATCTCTTTGACTGAAAAATGCAATCTTCGGTGTCAGTACTGCATGCCCGAGGAGGGGGTGCAACTGACAAAACGTGGGGAACTTCTGACAAATGAGGAGATTTTTAAATTAGCAGAGTTGTTTGTGCAAGAGGGTGTCCGGAAGATTAGGCTGACTGGGGGCGAACCAACTGTCCGTAAGGATATTGTTGATATTGTGGGCACACTCAAAGCAATTCCCAAGCTCGAGAGTGTTGCAATCACAACAAATGCTCTGGTTCTCACGAGAATTCTCGTGCCCCTACAGAGAGCTGGTCTCGATGGTCTCAATATCAGCTTAGACACCCTGATTCCCAAGAAATTCGAGAAAATCACTCGCCGGAAAGGCTTTGAGAGGGTCATTGCGGGTATTGACTTGGCCATACAGCTGGGATATCGTCCCAAAGTCAATTGTGTGGTCATGAAGGGGCTCAATGAAGAGGAAATTGTGGACTTTGTGGAGTTCACAAGGGATCGCAATGTTGATATTCGTTTCATTGAGTACATGCCATTTTCTGGGAATAAATGGGAAACGGAAAAAATGATATCCTTCAGGGAAATGATGTCCCTAATTAAAGAAAAATATCCAGATTTTCATGCCCTACCCAATGGACCAAATGACACTTCCAAAGCTTTCAAAGTACCTTCCTTTGCTGGCCAAGTGGGCTTTATAACTTCCATGACGGAGCACTTCTGTGGCTCCTGCAATCGTCTGAGAATAACAGCCGATGGCAACTTGAAGGTGAGCCCCAAAATTGTCTTTCAACTTGGTTTCTGGTAATTTGAAAATTCTCTTTCTGGGTAAAAAATAGGTTTGTCTGTTTGGGAATACAGAAGTCTCCCTGAGAGATGCTCTCCGGGCAGGATGTTCAGAAAGTGACTTAGTCGCTCTAATTTCTGCAGCTGTTAACAGGAAGAAGAAGCAGCATGCTGGTAAGTTTCTTTTTTAATTTTCCATTTTGCCTGATTGTAAATACTCTAGTTTTGCTTCTGTTGTTGATTAGTAAACAGAGTTGAACGTTAACGGGATTTAGTTTAGAGATTGCAGATAAATTTTCTTTCACATTTGAATTTGGGATAGGGTTACGGTTTAGGGGAATTCCGAATCGGATCCAAAATTGTATTTTGAAACTTTTCTCTTAACTCTTTCGTCTCTTTTGGGACTCTGAGTACCCAAAGCAGCATATTAATATTCAGTGAAAAACATTTTTTTTAATTATTCAGAATTGATAAAAATCAGATTCTTGTGAATGATTACAAACTATAATTATGTCCAAATGTAATATATTTTTTGTAGGACCTCAATTAATTCCTAATGGCTCCGGCACGCCTTTTAGATCAGGAAAATTTCATGAAGTCGAAATTCAGATCCCTTTCTTTCTTACATATTTTGCATATTATGTCATCTCATTCTTTCGCACTCTTCTTCTTCTCTTAAACATCACTCCAAATTCAATTTAGCTCAATCAAATTAGGTATGCGAAAGAATGAAATAATCATATGTATGCGAAATATGTGAGAAAGAAAGAGTTTCGAATTTCAACTTCATGAAATGTTCCTGATCTAAAAGGTGTGCCGGAGTCCTAAGCTTAGATATTTTCGAATAAAAAATGATGAAATTGGCTTGCACCATATGCTGTGGTCCGGAAAGAGTTAAAAAATACCCGAAATATCCTGTTCTACCCTACGCCTCTCTAGATGAGCGAAATAGCACTAACAATTTTATAAAGAATTTCACTTTCTGCACATTATTTGATAAGATAATGGCAATTTAATTTCAAGTGATAGGCAGATACTTGAGTTTCTGATTTTTTGCGTTACAGATAATTGTGGAGCTCAGAGGCAAAATGACACATATCCTATGCTTTAGCCATAGGATATGTGTCATTTTGCCTCTGAGCTCCACAATTATCGATCAGAAGATACAATTAATTAAACACCATTAGAAAATATCGTCAAACTTTTCATTCAGCAGTTTCATCTAATAAGTCGAATGCAAATGTTCAATATCTAAACAGGAAAGTCCCATAGAATGTGTAAAAGCGTTTATTCAGATAGAAAGTATTTTAAAATTGCTAAAAATAAATTAAAATATTTTTAAGTTAATTTGTTATCACGATAAAAACATTTGAAATTTGAATATTAGAAAGGCTTTTTTTCGAAATTAAATAATTTCGATTTTTGAATTTTTTTGTAAAAAATCTTTAAAGTGTTTATTAAAAAATAAATAAAAACTACATTAGACTCTCGCTCAATCGGCTCGATTTCATTCGGGCGAAAAATTTTGTTGGAAATTTTCACGTTTGATTTTGAAGCAAATTTACTCAAATTCGCTGTAGTCTCTTATTTCATCGTGATTCTCTATAATTGACTGCTTTTTGTGGAATTTACAATAACTTTCACGCCCAAATTTCCCGACAATTTGAATGACATTTTGCCCTATATGCCCGATTGAGAGAGAGTCTACTGTATATTTGAATAACAGAGCAGATATCATTTTGTCTCTGAATTATCCGAATAAGAAAACGGATAATATACTGATTTGCATCCGTTCGAACCGGATCAAATTTGTCTGGAATCTATCTGAATAAACGCTTTTACACATTCTACGGGACTTTCCTGTTTAGATATTGAACATTTGCATTCGACTTATTAGATGAAACTGCTGAATGAAAAGTTTGACGATATTTTCTAATGGTGTTTAATTAATTGTATCTTCTGATCGATAATTGTGGAGCTCAGAGGCAAAATGACACATATCCTATGGCTAAAGCATAGGATATGTGTCATTTTGCCTCTGAGCTCCACAATTATCTGTAACGCAAAAAATCAGAAACTCAAGTATCTGCCTATCACTTGAAATTAAATTGCCATTATCTTATCAAATAATGTGCAGAAAGTGAAATTCTTTATAAAATTGTTAGTGCTCTCAATTTACTTTTTTTGCAAGACCTTTCATTTTATTCCATATTTACCTCTATGGGCTGAGAAATACGCTTTCTAGAACAGTTTAAATTCACACTTTGAAAATCTGGTTAAAGGAACAATTTCTGTTCCTTTAACTGTTCTATCTCACTAGGGTTATTCGAAGTTATCTTCACTTTCTTCATTGCAAATTTGGATTGTGGCGAACTCGAACGATATTTATACATAAATAATGCAAATTCCGTTTAATAAAATCTTAAACTGTTATGTAACTTATTATCGTTATTAAAGAGAAAAATTGGATGAGAAATGCATAAGTGTCTGAAAATCTTTAAAGTCGATTATCTCGGAAAGTAGTCAAATTTTGCACATCTCAAGCCTAAAGACAGATCTAAAGAGATGTAAAGTTTAAGGCCTCTATTCCTGATAGTTTCCGAGAATATCCACTTTAAATTTTTTCAGATATTTTTATGCATTTTTCATTCATTTTTTTTTCATTTTCAAGTGAAATTTTGTACATATCAAGCCTGAAGGAGGCTGTAAATATATCTAAAGTTTGAGGCCTCTATCTCTCATAGTTTCCGAGATAATCGACTTTAAAGATTTTCAGACACTTTTATGCATTTCTCATCGAAATTTTCTTATTATTTAGGATAAAATATCGTTCGAGTTTGCCACAATCCAAATTTGCAATGAAGGAATCGCACCTCTATAAGCTAATCTAGGCTTATCACTGGTTTTCTTTGTTATAAATCAGTTGAAATGATAGATTTTCACCAATTTATTGATTAAAAGTAATTATTAATCGTATCGGACTGCAAGGGTCTCAATATAATCAGGCTCATTCTTAAAAATATTTAGCCTTGAAAATTTAAAAGGAAAAGTTTCGGTTAAGAAAATTTATGCAAAGGACCTCTGATTAATGATTCTAAGAACTTAATGTGTGGCAGTTTGGGATAAATCTCTACTATTATTATTAATCGCATCGGGCTGTTTGTTACGATGTAATCATGTTATATTGTTGTTGTATTCCGTGATGGAAGAATCTGCTAAAGTTCATTGTGGTATACCACCCAGGAGCACGTTGCCTGTAGTATGGATGCTTCTTTGTTGCTCCCGGAGTTGTTGGGCAAAGTTAGTGTATTTTTAAATTACGTTATAATCATAGTGAAAATGTCTTTTTCTAGACATTCAGATCTTTGCACCGGACAGAACTCGAACTCACAACACTATGAGTCAATCCGGGGATCTATCCGCCCAAGAGCCAACAGTCTTGCTTATTGCGCCTCTGAGATCCCCAAAATCTTTACTGTTAAATATTCTCGAGCGAGGATCAGCCACAGCCTGAGTCTATTTAGACCATTTAAACCTTTACCAAGTAATCATTTTTATAACTGTTAGATCTGATCAGGAAATCATTAAGAGCGAAACTTCTAAGACCAGAAATTCTAGAATTCATAAGGTTGCTCCTATTGATAATGCTCTTTACAAGACCCCACCCATAGGGATAACAGGCTAACATTAAGAACGCCTTTTTTGGAAAATTAACATTAATAATTGACATGTCTTCATTTCTCCCTCCAAAATCATATATTTTGGGATTGCTCGAAAACACGTCATGCGATTTGTAATTTTTTGATATATTTCAGAAGTTTCAGAGATTAACGAGGAAATAGACATTTCGCCCTTATAGTAAAGTGGGCTAACTGGATCGTTTTCCGAAGAGTGCTACTTAAACTCTTGTTTTTGGACTGATGAAATTCTTTTTTAATTCTTCTAAATCCATAGAATTATTCACTTTTTCATTCAGAAACATAATATTAAAAAAAATATCAAAAATAATAAAGAAAATTTGTAAAATAATGATAATACTGAAATAAGTCAGCATGCACTAACTGGGTCGCCTTTTCGTTAATTCACTTTTAATTAAACTTTTGGTTTTAAAATACTTTTTTTCACAAGGAAAAAAACAATAAATGTTTTCAATCAACCAGCTATCATTAGCGAAAATATTATTGCTAGAAAATTTTTAGTGAAGAACCCAGCTAGCACAAGATTGAAATGAGTCGATTAAATTCATTTATTTAATGGATAAAAATATTACTTTTGCTTTTTCTCAAACTTGAATAGTTATATTATGTTACTGTACTGACTATATTACGGAAATAAAAATAAAAATATTATTTTAAGTAGATTAGTCATAAACGAACCAGATAGCGAAGCGCCCGGATTAGCACACTTGACTATATACGAAAATCCCATTGAATCATTCCTAATAATAATGGTTTTTCAAAGGTCAAAGGTTAAAAAGTTTCTACAGAGCGTAGTTCTCAAACGAATGCTATCATGTTTGGGCTCGCTGGAACGGTCTTGGAGTTTCTCAAAAGTCTGAACTGGTTCCGGTCGGTAATAATCCGGTTCATAACCGCGGTAACTAATTTTAATCCGAAAATCTTTTTTTATTATTCCCAAGGCATTTTAAGCGATCTTTTGAGTAATTTATGAATCGGTTGAGAACCGGTAAACGGTAAATCATGCTAAATGCTTGTGAGGTATAACATCTAAGTCACGAATTCAAGTATAATTCCGCAAAACCTGGGAGGCTTTGCCATCCCCTTTTTGTGTGAAATAAAATTTATCTCTGTCTCTGCTCTAGTCGTATCACAACTCTGTGCAGTTCATTAGGTTAAAAGTTAGAACAAACAGAAAAGAAGCCCCTCTGACATCAAAAAAAAAAATAAATAAACGAATGAGTCTTTGGATGTTGCTCTATCCTTCTTCTAGGCATGCTGAATTTATCTAAAATGGAAAATCGACCCATGATCCTAATAGGAGGATGATAAATCCTCCTCCAAAAAAATAAAAAAAAAGCTACTTTTACCTTTAGTGTGATAAAAGTCTTGCCAGGTAGAACAAAACAAAAAAAAACAGATAGAATTAACACTCTAGTGAATATAGAAAATATGCTTGAGGTTTGTGTGTTCAATGCCCTATTCGTGTGATCGAATTGAAACTCTCTGCTGTGCCTCGATTGCAGATGCTGCAGTGGACTTTGGTGTCAGGAACGTGTCCTTGGGTCACATGACACGGGATCTCTTGGCAGCTAAGGTGAGTTCAGCCTATGCTGGTGGTAGAATTAGATTTATGTCGACGGGAAGTCTGTCCCATGTGACTCCCGAGGGAAAGGCAAAGATGGTGGATGTCAGTGGGAAGAGTGTGACACAGAGGGAGGCCAGAGCAAGAGCTGTGGTCTGTGTGGGTCCCAAAATTTCCCAATTGATCCGTAGCAATGAGATTCGAAAGGGAGATGTACTGTCAGTGTCCAAGATTGCAGCTATTCTAGCATCCAAGCGCACCTCAGAGATCATTCCGCTCTGCCACAATATTCCTCTGAGCCTGGTGGATGTCACCACGAAGCTCAATACGCAAACGCATGAGGTAATTGTGGAGGCTATTGTGAGATGCGATGGGAAAACTGGAGTGGAAATGGAAGCACTTACAGCTGTTACCGTGGCCTCTCTCACAATCTATGACATGTGCAAGGCTGTTTCTCATGATATTGTCATCAAGGATGTGATGCTAGTGGCCAAATCTGGCGGAAAAATGGACTATTCCAGGAATTCTACTGAAAAACCGGATGAAAAGGAAGGAGATCTCAAAAAGATCACCCTCAAATACAATCGAGATCCCCTTGAGGACAAGGATGAACGTTTCTATCCAACACCCATCTAGTCACTTTTCTACTTCCGTCAACACTCTTCCCCATAAGCCTTTTCCCTGGTCTTTCGAAGCTCATGGACTCTGTGATGGCACGCTTTTATTGTCTATTTCGCCAAGGAAACTCTGTGCATTCTCAAAGCAGCTTTTTTTAAATTTTATTTACAAGCCAATGCTGCAAGATTGGGGATTCAATTAAAGCTCGAAAATGTCCAAGTTAAGCCTCCTAATCTTTCATTTTTATCAATTGAAGTAATTTTATGGGACCAATTAAACTATCAAAAAGTGATTAAGAAGACTTGAGTGGCATTTTGAAATGCACAAAACGTGAAAAATTGCCACAGTAAAACGGTAATTGTTGAAGTGTTCAGAAAAGTGCCATTAATACCATGTGATTCAAAAGATTCTGATAGACATAAAAATAAATTATTTAAAAAAATATTTGGGCGTAGGGATTTTCTATTAAATTTTGCACTTTATGGTTGTAAAGTTTTTTTTTTATACGAGAGTCGTGGGATTTGAACGGGTTTAATGTGCAAAAAATGTTTAACATAAAATGTTTATTTACCAAAGAAACATCATAAAATGCTTTCGGATTATTTCTGACCTATTTGGCTGATTTTTATAAACAAAAAGCTTATTGGGATTAAAAAAAAAGACTTGCAAATTGAGTCATGCAATCCATGCAATGTTCTTATAGATTTTTAGACACTGTTTGCTATTTGCTATGCTTGAGACTGCTTGACTTTAATTAAACAAGAATTGTTCTTTATAAAGATTTTGTAAGTAGAAATCCTTTATTTGAAGTCTCGGTTAAAAAAATATTACCCCAAAAGTGGAAATGGTAAACGGTATTAATCTCAATTTCTTTTCTACAAAATTTTTTGTGATATGTCAAATTGGATTCTTCATTGAATCACATTCCTAGAATTTAAAAATCTGATTGGGGATGATTAATATTAATCTGATGTTCAATTTGGCAAATTATATTACCAAAATATTTGAAGATCTTTTGAATAAAAGTAATAAACATCTGAACAGAGAACTTAGAACTTATGATAATAGATTGAATTCATCGTATCTCTTAAATATAAAAATTATTTAAAATAAAACTAAAATTATGAAAAAAGACATTTTTGAATTAAATTCAAAACCAAATAAAACAAAAAATCCAAAAAAAGCAGATACGAACGACAGAAGTCGATGGAACCTTCAAAATCTCTTTATCAGAAAGTCTATGCTTATGGATATTTTATAAAGTTTTTATGATTTTAAAAATCAAATATCGCTACTGGTGTCGAGTAAACATTTTACATATATTCTAAAAAGTTGTAAAACCTTTAATTATTCTCAATTTAAGTCAAATATTTGGGATCAATATGTTCAAAATTTTTAGATTTCCAAAAATTGTGCTTTAAAAATGATAAAACTCGGTTGACAAGATTTTCGGAAAGTTTGAACAAGGAAATGTAGTTATGTATAGTGCCAAAATAATTATCTGTTGAAGAAATATAAAGGTTTTAGGTCTCATTTTCTAAAATTGCCAGTTGGAATTTGCTTTCTTCGATGATGCTAAGTCTGTAAGGTCTAACCTCAAATCGATCACTCAGAATAACTGTGTTATCACACTTGCACATTAAAATTTTAATAGGATTCACATTAATTGTCGCTGATGAGAGTCCAAATGTGTAATTTGTGTATTTGAATCATTTTATATTCAAAATTTGATCTATTTGTTGATAAAAAAGTAGACTTGGCCCGCAAAATTTGATATAAATTGATTTATAGCATTAATGCGAAAAATTAATGCGATTTTCTCTTTAATTTTTTAAAGTGAAAAATATTTATGCTTTAGGTAAATTTAAACTTATTTTTGCAGGTCAAGTCCACTTCTTTATCAATAAATAGAAAAACCCCAAATATTAAGTGACTCAAAGACACAAATAACATATTTGGATGCTCACAAGCGACAATTAATGTGAATCACATTAAAATTTTAATGTGCAAGTGTGATAACGCCGTAAGTTTAGCAGGATTTTTTTCCATTTTTCTTTAAAATACGCTTTAGAAACGCCGAAAGATATGTAAAATATATTTAGCGCTAATTTCTCGGGGTATTTTCAGCGCCAACGGTTCATAATGTTGATTTTAAATTTACCGCCTCAAAAATTGCATACATTTAGGGATTGTTTTTTTTTTAATTATTTCACAAATTAGCTCCTAGTGGTAGGCAAAAATGCATAGATATATCGTCTGTTGCGTCTACCTCTGTCGTATCTGCATGTCTTTTGTGCCAGCATTTCACGCAAGAGGGTACGTCTGTATTGTAGCTTGCACCGAATGCAGATACAAAGCAAATGCAGATACGACAGAGGTAGACGCAACCGACTATATGTTTGCATAATCCCATTTATGCATAATCCCGGGACCCCATGTATGTTTTGAGCTAAATTGAAATGGATTAGCATTTGATGCTCGATGGTTAAAGTAATTCTAATTCAAGTTATATTCAAAATTGAACGTATTTACTTTTATTATTTTCTAAAATGAATAAATATTTATACGGAATATACTATTCATTAAATATTGGAAGAAAATTCCATAATTTTAATCAATTGATTTGTAGTGTCCAACTTTACCCTGAGTGTCCGAAATTACAAGCTGTCCCAAATTATGAACACTTTCCCTATTCAATTTACTTTTAATAGAAAAATAAAACCCAATAAATTTTCTTAAGGATACACTTCCGTCCTTTAAGAGTTAATTTCAGCTTGGTTATACAGTGCCCGCTTCGTAATCCGGATGATTGGGAGACAATTTGACAGATGTCCGCTTCGTAATCCGGATGGATTTTTTGAATTTGTTCAACGTCTTGAAAATATAATACAAGGTTTTTTTCCGAGAATTAGAATAAAAGTTTTAAAGAAGTTTAAAAAGACAAAATTAGAGAATTCTATGCTATTATACTTCATGTACTTCATTTATTGAACAAAAACTTCACAGGATAATTTATTCTCATTGCTGAACACACATGCATACATAACCTCAAAATGATTTTAAAAGTAACCGTCGATAACTCGTCCGGATTACGGCGATCCGGATTAGAGAGCGGGCACTGTATTTGAATTAACCTCAAAATCATGGCGGCTTATTGAAAAGGGAAAAACATGTTTTTTTAAGCCTTTATTTCCTGTTCCGAACATCCTAAAGCCAAATAAAACGATTGAATCTGTTTATCCTGTTGAGATAATTGAGAAATTCAATCAATTATCATGAAACTGATAAATTTAACCCAGGAATTTTAGGTTATCTGCTACATCTTTGAGGTTAGACTTGAAATAACCTGAAATCCAAAACTTGGCTCAGAAAACATCCCCTATTTTACTGGAAATAAATCTCTATGATTCTGAGATGAAGTGCAAAATTTAAATAGAAGTCTATCCCTTATGTTCAACACACAATAACATTTGTTTTGTAAACATGTTTTTGACATTTCTATTAGAGTGAGTGAGACCTAGATCTAGACATCTTGCTCACTCTCATAAGAAATTTTGAAAACATTTACATACAAAAGTTATTGTGCGTTGGGCATTAGTCAAAGAAAAATAATGCAGTTATTCTTTGAAAAGGCTTTGTTAATCTCTTTTATCTAGCTCTAGCCTTCTGTTAACTATTGTGACTTGAACTTTTAGCCATCCCTCGTCTTGCAGCAAAGAAAATGAAGCTCTCAGAGAGCCTATTTTTGTAATATCTCTTTTTTGTATATTGTTATATTGGAAAATAAAAATTTAATCTATTTTTTTTCATCATTTTTACTTGGAAATAGCTGATGGATCATGTGTTGTGAGAAGCGATGTGAAAATAATAATAGTTAAAAATTCATTTTTTTTTAAGTAAATCATAGAACAAGAGGTATTTATCGGTAAAGACAGTGGAGTTAATTGTTCACCACAAGGACGTTCCTGCTCTGTTGACTCTCATCTGGCTTCGTCTCGCTGTCTTCTGGGGGCGCACTTGAGGCTCCTGGCTGTCCAATTCGTATGTTGTTCTCCTCTTTGAATTTGTTAATCTCTTGGCCCTTCTTCGTCAGCTGCTCCGTTACAGCTCCAATCAGCTTCTCTAGCTGCTCCTTGCTGTCCGTGAGTTGAGGCAGAACCCCCTGAACTGTTCCCTCACAGAGCACCCCACCAATCAGCCTGAAGCACTTTCTACTCTCATCCACTGTCTTTAGTGTGTCAATGACTGTCCTGCAATGCCAGAATGGAATATCCTCAGCGTCCGGGATGCGGCAGTTCAGCGGCTGCACAAAATGTGCAGAGATTGAGGTTATGCTCACCTGTGCTCCTTCAAATCCATCTCATATTCTGCTATTCTGTTGGCCAGGCTACGCTGTTCATTGCGCAGAGTTTGGAATTCTGCAAAGATCTCTTCGGGTGTCTTGGCCTTTGGGGCCTTTTTTGACGATTCACTTGCCATATTCTCACAGGGAAAATTCACGGAAATTTCCTGTCTGCAACCCACACAAAAACACAAAGTACACTGAGAAAAAAATCTCAGGAAAAATGTGACAAGTGAATACCCTATAAAAAATTATCCGTGGAAATTTGTTGGACAGTTGCACTGTTGCCAAATGGGGATGCATAAATTTTATGCGATTCGCTCTATGTTGGATGATTAAAATAGTTTTAAATGATGAAGAATTACAGAGACAGAAGTTTAAAATATGCTAAAAATAATTAAAGTTATGAAAAGAGTAAATATATCGGATAAAATCATTTAGCAGCCGAAGAAAATTTTTCAGCGCAGATCTCAGAAACCCTCCAAAATCAAATCTGTTCCTATCATGAGCGCCTCTGGTGGTAAAAAATCAGAGTTACTTTCTGCAAATTGTGCGAGGTGTTGTGGCTTTCGGCGGAAGTGTTCAATTTGTGGAAAATTGTACTTATCTCTGCAGTAGCACGAGGCCGTCTCAAGTGCCGGTGATAGAGCCACAGAGATTGCCTGTGGGGTTGTGTGTGCAAAACAAGGAAGACAACAGACTATGGCAATGGAGGCAATTTCGGGTATTTGGAAGTTCATCAACTACTGGTGGTTCAGGTGAATCTCTGACCTCTTTCTCATCTTATCCCATCAACTGACCCTCAAAATTCTAATCTCTTGCAGATGGTGCCTCGTCACGGAGATGTACATGGTGGAGAAATGGGAGAGAATCACCATCAGTATCCTTTTTTATTGCAAAAATTTTTCTCTTTCAGCTCGAAAAAAAACAAAACACCCGGCTGGGTAATATTCCTCAATATAATTCCCTTTTTTCCCAGACTGCCTGTTTGTTGTCCTGTTTCTAGCCTTCTGGTATTTCAACTACAAGGTCATCCTGTCCTTCACCACACACCTCACTTCAGCACTCTTTTGGGACGAAAGCAGCAGCACCGGAAACAAAATCACCGGGAATCTCTGAACTTCACAGACACTCCAAATCCACCTGATCAGCTTCTTTAACACGCCACCTGAGCTCCACATTTCCCCTCTTTTAGAAAATGCTCTAATAAACCCCGCATGATAAAGATAAAGACATTCGATTCTAGACAATCCGGCGCTTTTGGGCTCATAATTGGGACTGATAAGAGACATCCATCAATCATGATTTGGGGATTATCGTTTTAATTCTATTGCAGTTTCATCCCGACCACTATCTTCTGGGACGTCAATTGAGCTGATAACGCAAAGTTCATGCATTTATTCAGTAAACTCAGAGTCACTGACCCGCCACAAAACTTATTGATGATCGAGGTGATTTTCCAAGGGGTTCCGCAATGCAAAGAACAATGTCCTCGATTTTTTTTTTGTGGAAAATTTGTGATTTTACGCTAATGAAGCAAATTAATTTGAATTTCAAAAAAAAAAAATTGTTGAGAAATTGCTACTAGAAATCAGCTAAAGCCGTACGAAGCACCACACAATAATCTCAGGTAAACAGGTATTTTCCATGGATTTCTGAATTTTTAGTTTATCTTAAAAGAAACAGTGATTACTAAGACTTGAATAATATTTTGTCTACGACCGTGGAGAGGAAATATAGTAAATCTTAATTTTTAGATTTCTTTAAATTAATACATTATATATTCGTTTAATATTTACTCAGAACATTTTATTCAATATTCATAAAAATTCTGATTTTAATAAATAATAGATGTAGCAATTGAACGACTTTCATATAACTTGCCTATTGTGAGCCAATTTATAAAATCGTTCTAGAATACCCCTATACACTCAGTCCCGGTATTAAGTCATTCGGGATTATGCACCTGACGGAATTACAGTAGACTCCCTCAAATTCGGGCATATGGGACCGAAATGTCAGCCGAATTAGACAGAAATTTGGGCGACAAACTTTTTGAAATGCAACGATTTTTTATTCATCTGCACACTCATTAAGTTTACATACTCATACTTATTCTGAATTGCATGAAAATCCCTCAATAATGCAAAATCACATCAAAACTAAGACAAACCATGCCAAATTTGAGCATATTTGATTCATTTGATAATCATAATCAAACTTGAAGAATGACAACAAACTTTTTTCAAATGTAACCGCTGCCCGAATTAAAAAGTAGCTCTATCTTAAAAGAGCCGCGAATTAGCGAGAGTCTACTGTATGCACATACAATTATGCTAGTTTACCTACCATTGGGGGTAAATTTGTGAAATCATTTTTGAAATATGCCTGAATGTGTACTATGTTTCGACTCGGGACTCGGGAAATTTGAAAACATTTTGCTACTTTTTCAGAATAACTTTAATTTCTTTTATTAAGTTTTTTTTTTTCAATATTCTAACGGGAAAAACTTCCCTGAGAGCAATCTCCCTCGCTGCCAAATGTCAAAATTATCGGCCATATTGGGAAAAATGTCGCTCCCGCTTGGAATTTTCTTACAAGGTTGGTGTCAAAAAGCAAATGGCGGGCATTGGCGGGATAACCTTACATTTGACCTCTAGATTTTTGCGGATGAGAGTTCCCATAAAGTTTGAACAAGTTTTTTGAAAATTTAACACTTCGTAGAAACCTAACTAAAAGTGTCACGGAAGGACCAAGTGGCAGCCGCTGCCATTTATCGAATTTTACATAATATTTTGATATTTTTACTTATATTTAAACATTCGGAGCTTTAGTCAGTTCTTTTCTGGTGTCTGAATCAGAAATTTCATCTCCTTGGGTACTGTATTTAAAGATTTCTAACCATTCGAAGTTT
This sequence comes from Phlebotomus papatasi, assembly GCF_024763615.1. Classification (NCBI taxonomy): domain Eukaryota; kingdom Metazoa; phylum Arthropoda; class Insecta; order Diptera; family Psychodidae; genus Phlebotomus; species Phlebotomus papatasi. The sequence goes on from NC_077223.1 coordinate 97,901,062, forward strand.
TCATCTTTATCAGAATCATGGAGTAAGGGAAAGTGGTCTGCCTTTGAATGCGGCAGCCTTTGAATATTTCAATTTTACTCTTATTTTTCAAAGCAAAATTTCTACTTTATGAACAATAGTTAATACTATTAACTATTATATATTAACTTCGCTTAACAAAATGGATTTTTAGCTTTGGGAAATAAGAAAAAAATTGAAGCATTCAAAAACTGACGCATTCAAAGGCATGTCACTTTCCCCCATAATTCTTATGAATCATTTGCAAAAACACTCTCAATTTGTTCTTTAAAGGCTTTTATACACTAACAATCAAGAAAATTACATCTGCAGAACGTCAAACTCCCATATAAAATGCATATGGCAGCAACTGCCACTTGGTCCTTCCGAGTGCAGTTTTTTGTTTTTGCAATATATTTACATTAATATTTAATTTTTATTAAAACTTTTAGAACGAAAAAATAGCCAGATAAATTCTGCACGCATTCAATCAGGCCTCCAGGCGAAATGATATATTCTTCACTACAGTAGAGTCTCCTAAATTCGAACGTTCGGGGGGTATTTTTGACATTTCTCACCTCCCAAATTCGAACGATTTTTTCAAAACTAACGAAATTTGTGTGAGATTAAATTGTACTTTGAATCAAATTCACGTACTTTCTCGCAAGTCTTAGTGGTAACATACTTCCTTTTCATTTTACACGACCTTAATGTATGTAAACAATCAGGATGAAGCACATAAATATGATTTTCATTCACCAAGAATACGAACTTTCTAACATAACCTCACAATTGACATTTTGAATCCAAACGGCGTTCGAATTTGAGAGATTCAGATTTGAGAGACTCTACTGTATAAAAAATTGAATTGAATACAAAATTGGCAGCGGCTGCCACTAGGCTCCTTCCAAGTGTTAAGAAAAAATTGTTTTTTCGAATTTATGTAATCTGTAATTGTTAGTTATCATACTTATTGGCCCCGAGAGGTTTTTCCTTATTCTGGTCTAGAAATATGAAAAAAGTCACAATATCTGCAAGGAAGCAGAAAATCGAAAATTCACGATTTTTGACCAAAAATATCTAAGCTCAAGAGCTAATTAGGATCCTGCAAAAAGAAGGATTCATTTATAAGAATCGGATTTTTATCGATTCTAAATAGTCCAAAAAATGTTTTTTTTTTCCATGGGTACCCACAGTCCCAAAGGAGACGAAAGAGTTATGAGAGTTTTTCTTTCTATTATGTCTTTTTGGCGCAAAAATATTCATCATGGCACCGTGAATAAGCGGGATTAGTGTTACCAACACGTTAATCTGCAATTTCCATTAGAACTATCAACACAATATTTCCGATACTACACGACTTTTAATAAGCACAGCCACAGGTCTGTTCTAAAAGCCAGAGGCAATGAGATATGGAAATAAGTTACCCCTTGCGTTATGAACATGATTTTTGTCAATTTTTTTTACTGCATTTTTCATCTAAAAAATAATAATTTTCCAAAATCCTGCGACAATTGAAGGGACCAAAGAGAAAGGGGAGGCAACACTTCAAATTTATTTCATTAAGATTTTTTAAAAAATTACCCAATTTTTTCTGAGTGCATTCAGCACCCTGAAATTTTACGAAAAAATATTTTACAGAACTTCGACAATCTCTGCATCAGCGCCAACAAGTGGCAGTGATGAGCGCAGTAACTAAAGAAATTATCAGCTGAGAGTTGCGAAAAATTTTCTCAAAAAATTCCATTAAAATTAGGCACTAGAAAAACTCTCAAAACGCACTAAAATATTATTAAATTGCTCGTACAATTGTAAGATAATTAGTTGTGGTGTTTTCCTTTGTGGGAAATGCAAGGTAATTTGAAGTGAAAGTTAGTCGCAATATTTTTTCCTGTGTGTTGTGTCACTTGGGGTCCGTTTTTCAAGTCTTGTCTCCTCCTCCGCGAATTGCAGTAAATGATAACTGAGAAGTAGAAGAGTGGGTACTGTCGATTGAATTAGGGAAGAATAACGCTATGGGATGGGGCAAACTGCCAGCCCTTGCTCTAGTGGAAATTTACGGGTATCTTGAGCATCCGGATCGCCTTCAGGCGTCTGCGACATGCAAACACTGGCGCCAGACACTTTTCCATCCAAGGTGAGTGTGATCAGGTGGTATGCTAAAGTGTGCAGATCAATAGATGGAATTGTTCCCAGGTTCTTCGAGAGAGCCACTTTCGTTGTGAATCGCAAACATGAGGCTCGAAATGCATTTTATCTGCAATCCCTGGGCCATCTCGTCAGTGCCACGTCCATCATCTTTGACTCCACCAACAGCCATGCAGTTCAGCGTGCCACTGATATTCTGGTTAACATCTGCACCACCAACAATCGCTTAGTTTCTCTGACCCTAAGACCCAGTCAGAGTCAATTTGTTCTGCCCAGGCAGTATTCTGCGGAGAATTTTCTCCACAGTGGCCTCATTGAGCCCATTAAGAGTCTCCTGGGTCGCAGGAATCCAGCAATGGCACATCTCAATGTGGGTTCCTGCGAACATCTTACCATCTACTGCCAGGACTTTCTGCGATCTCTCGCATGCCCTCAGGAACTTAATTTGCTCGCAATGGCTTCTGTGAAGGAAAATCCTGCCTTCTACTACGTCGGCAACCTCGAAGCCAGTCTCTTTGACAAGTGCACCAACCTCAGGCTACTCTCAATTGACTACGACTTCCTCAGTGATGAACTTCTGAGGGTTCTGCAGCTGCTCAATCTCAAACGACTCATTTTGCACATTCATGCCTTTGACAAAAATCACGCTGGCACATCCGACGAGGCCTGGAGGAGCTTCCAGGAGCACAATCCACAGGCTGAACTTCGCATCAATCTCGTAAGTTGCGCAAAAGTTTAACTATCCTTGACCTCGTGGTAATTTAATGGGAAAGTTTTTTTTTTGCACAAATTCTCACAGATTTTTAATTGCCTAATTTTGTTGGTGCAATTTAGATGAGAATCAGACTTGAAATAATTACCGAAATAATTTAGGCCAAAATGCAAAAAGTTGAAAACAAAATCCGTGAATGAAACGTAAAGTCATTTGAAAGCAACAACGGTAGCAAAACAAATAGAAAAAAAATCAAAATTGAATAATTTATTGTAATTTAAACGCGTTGGAAATATTTATGCTGTTGATACTTACGTAAGTATCAAACCTTTCACTTTTAGTTTGTGTCAAAAAATATTTTATACGTTACTTTTTATCTACTGAAAAAAAATCTCATCTGAACCAAGTCTAGTTTAATATTATTAGCAGAACCTTGGAGCTTTTTATTATTTTGTGAGCTCTCATGTTCTGTCTAAAATAGACGAGATGAAGAGTTTCGAAAATTGCTATTATTTTTGTTCTTCTTCATTTTCCCACCTTATTCAAATATTTTAGTCCATCCAGTTTTCTGCACAGAAAAAAATATTTTGTAAAATTGTTCGTTAAATGTTTATGAATTCTTATGGAGGACTTACGAAATGCTCGTGAAACCCACAAACAAGTTCGTAAAATTTTGTACTTTTTTCACAGACATTGTTCGTAAAATGATCATTTGACGAACATTTTTTTGTACTTTTACCAACATTTGTTCGTAAATGTTCGTAAACACACAAAAAATGTTCGTAAAATTTTGTCATTTGTTCGTATATTTTTGTTTGTCTGGAAAAAATTTACGAACAAATGACAAAATTTTACGAACATTTTTTGTGTGTTTACGAACATTTACGAACAAATGTTTGTAAAAGTACAAAAAATGTTCGTCAAATGATCATTTTACGAACAATGTCTGTGAAAAAAGTACAAAATTTTACGAACTTGTTTGTGAGTTATACGATTCACGAGCTTTTCGTAAGTCTGTCATAAGATTTCACAAACATTTGCGAACAATTTTACAAAATATTTTTCTCTGTGTGATTGGTTAAAACGGTTAAAACTTTGAATACATTCAACCTCAAGCCAATCAACCAGAATAAACTAAAAGGGACAGATAATCCTAACCGGTTTATGTAGGTGAGATTCTTAACTCGGAATGCATGCAAATTCGATTTAGACCTAAAGTTGGGGGACGCCATTCAATTATCTTGAATCAAATTCGTGCAATTATACAAATTTTGTATTTGAAATTTGAACCAAAATATCAAGGATTTGGATGGTCTGATGGAAAAGTGATATATGGATGAAATGTAGATTAGAATGTTCTCTATAATTTTTCTGTAGAACTTGATCTCATCGATTACTCAGAAGCCGAAATAAGCGAAGTTATTTCTTTCTGAACTCGTTTTTTCACCTAGAGCGCCCCAAGTGTTCATTTGATGAACTTCAACTATATCAAAGAATTGTTGCATTTTGTGAGACTTTCCATTTAAAACCCTATTTTAAGTGTCTTGGTGGAGTAGAGGCAGTCAAATTGGCATCTAAATGGTTTCAAAGCGTTTTTATGGGAAAACTCAATTTTTTCACACTTAAATGGCAAAATCGGACAGATAGCGTAGTCTGAGCAGAAAATGATGTATGGACGAAAAAAATATCCTCTACAATTATGTCAAAGCAATCATCAAAATCGGTTCAGCGACAGTCGAGATAATTGAGGTTATGTGAAATTGGTTTTTCGACTGTGGCGCCCATGGTGTTGATCCTACGAAGTTCAAATGTTCTAGAATCTAGAAAGTTGTAGCATTTTGTGAGATATTTCGTTTGATCTCAGAGGTATTTTGCAAAAAAATACCTCTGAAATTCAAGTCTTCACGACTGAATCTTTAAATTTTTTAATAGAAAATTTCAGAAAATATAGTTTAAATGTTGAATTTTTATATACTTTAAATTAAAACTAGAATTAAACAATTTTCCTGATCTATTGATTGATTTTAATAATCTTAAACGCAAGTTAAATTTTCAAACTAAACATGAAAGATTGAATTGAGGGCAGTAAATCTCCGTCAAACAAAATCCATCTGTAAGATAACTAGGAATTTTTTCACGATAGTTTGCAGACACTTCACTGTAGTGCACCTCTTTTAAAAACACAAAGTGAATTTTTCTTTTTAGATAATTGGACATTGCAAATTTCTTTGGCCAAGTTTTCCTTCAGAAGGACTTTAGTGTCTGATACCTCTAGAAAACAAAAAACTCAACTCCAGTATTCTCTTTTAGATCTTCAGTGTAAATTCTGCCAAAAACTAATTTAAATTTAGGAGAATTTCAAGAATTTATATAACTAAAGCTAAAATATACAGTGAGTGTCAATAGTTTGTTGCCTAATGCATGTTTGAGAAAAAAATTTGAAAAAAATGAGGCGCTCGGAGCAAAAAAACTCAAGTCGTATGCATTTCCCTATTAAAATAGCTTTTTTTTGCTCTGAACTCCTCAAATGATAGAAAAAAAATACTTTTTCAAATTTTTCTTTTTGTAGATGAGTTCTCTGTAATGCCCAACGCAAAATAACTTTTGTTTTGTAAATATGTTTTTGACATTTCAGTGAGAGTGAAAGAGAACTAAATCTAGTCATCTCGCTTACTCTCATAGAAAATTTTGAAAACATGTTTACAAATAAAAATTAATGTGCGTTGGGCTTAATCCGTAGATATTATTTATATTTTTCAAAAAAAAATTATTAATTTTATTTCATATCAAAAATAATTGTTTTCCAAAAGTCGATCATTTTTAAAAGTCAAAAGTTTGGTGCCTCATTTAAAAAACTAATTTAAAATGATCAAAACATGTAACCAACTTAATATAAATCGGATACATTTTGAGTTGTACATTTTTGTCAATTGTAAAACTATGTGAATAAGAGTGATGATAAATAACAAGATATAATCTGTTTTTGATAATTTATAATTTAGGTTAAAATGGCAAATTACACAAAGTTAAAAGGTGGGGAATTGTCCAGAGATACTATCAGAATGAATATGCCACTTTTTCACAGTGGCGGCCAAAATAATAGAATCACTTTGCAAAACTCATATTTTTTTTTAACTTGCATTTTTCCCAATTTGTTGATATAATTCTGAAGTAGAAATCTTCTTAGAATTCTGAAGTAAAAATTGGTATTCTCTGAATACCAATTTTTCGCAGTTACGATTTTTCCCTGTATAGTATGTAAATGTAGGGCACACAATGGGTCAAGTGGTGGAGCACTAGCTCTATTATGCAACTGTCCCGGGTTTAAATCCCCTTTAGGTCACCAGGAATTCTTCTCTCGTTAAAGGTGTTACACTAGGTAACATTGTGCCACTATTATTATTATTATTATGTATACACTAACGGCCAAAACATTAAATACACCCTTCGTAAGCTTAAATACACGTGATTTGGACCGGGAAAACGCTGTAATATCCAGTTCTATTGACTGAAATAGTTTCATATTTATATAAAACCTAAGAACGGTTTTAAACAAGATTTGAGAAAATACATGAGCTACAAAATTTATAATTTGAGGATCAGTCAAAAATTAGCTTATTGAAAAAAAAATGCAAAAGTAGCCCCACATTCTAAAACTGATCTAATCTTTTAATATTCATTTAATATAAGCTAAATACTATTAGTAAATATTATTAAGAGTCAGAAAAAACTGAAAATAATACCGAGGGAATATTTTTGGTACGGATTGTGGTCGGTTTCCGGTGTGATGTGTTCTGAAAGAAATTTCTTCTTTGAATATTGAAATTTTCAGCCCAAATTCTACTTTTTCATATATTTTTTTATTATTTTTCAAATTTCTTCTTATTATTGTTGCAATTTCATTTGTTTTACTTCATTATTTTATTTAAATAAGCATGAATAAAATCATCAAATTCAGTTTTCCTCGAAGAATCCTCCTTTAACTTTGATAAGCGCCTCAAAAATTCGGGGCATCCTGTTGATCAATTTCTCCAAAATGTTAGAAGGAACATTGCCCATATATCCTGAAGTGTTTCCACCAAGACTGGAACTGATGTCGGCGCCTTCTCTCGAACCATCTGGTCTAGAAAATTCCAGAAAATTTCGATGTGGTTACAATTGGGTGATTGGGGTGGCTAATGCATGTAGTTTAGGACCCTGCGTTTCTCTTTCTCAAGAAGGAAACCTCTACAAAGCTTTGAGGAATGCTTGGGATCGTTATCCTCTTGGAAAAAAAACCCACACCCAATAAACCGAATGCATTAGCCACGCCAGTCACCCAATTGTAACCACATCGAAATTTTCTGGAATTTTCTAGACCACAAGGTTCGAGATTAGGCGCGACATCAGTTCCAATCTTGGTGGAAACACTTCAGGATGTGTGGGCAAAGTTCCTTCAGCCATTTTGTAGAAATTGACCAACAGGATGCCTCGAATATGTCAGGCGTTCTTCAAAGTTAAAGGAGGATTCTTCGAGGAGAACTAAATTTGATGATTTTATTCATGTTTATTTAAATAAAATAATGAAGTAAAAGAAATGTAATTGCAACAATAATAAATAGTAATTTGAAAAATAATAAAAAATATATGAAAAATTAGAATTTGGGCTGAAAATTTCAATACTCAAAGAAGAAACCCCTTTCAGAACACATCACAGCGGAAACCGACCACAATCCGTACCAAAAATATTCCCTCGGTATTATTTTCAGTTTTTCTGACTCTTAATAATATTTACTAATAGTATTTAGCTTATATTAAATGATTATTAAAAGATTAGATCAGTTTTAGAATGTGGGGCTACTTTTGCATTTTTTCCAAAAAGCTAATTTTTGACTGATCCTCAAATTATAAATTTTGTAGCTCATGTATTTTCTCAAATCTTGTTTAAAACCGTTCTTAGGTTTATATATGAAACTATTTCAGTCAATAGAACTGGATATTACAGCGTTTTCCCGGTCCAAATCACGTGTATTTAAGCTTACGAAGGGTGTATTTAATGTTTTGGCCGTTAGTGTATATTGAGAAAAAGAGGATATAATTATATTTTTTTTTAGTCATAAACGGTGCACTTGTTGAGTATGTCAACATTTTTTCATGTTAATTTTAAAACTTTTTTGTGCATTTTTTTTCTTCAAAAGGATAACTGTTATTCATAATGTACCTAAAAAGATAATATTAATAAAAGAGCTATTTCGGGCAATGTTTTGAGTGATTTATGAATCGGTTCAATTCGGTTATGAATCGGTAATAAACCGATTAATAATCTATAACTAATTTTTATCCGAAATTTACTTATGTTATTCCTAAGCTATCTTAGGCGATCTTTTGAGTGATTCAATCTGTTCAATAAATCGTTTAAGAACCAGTGAACGATAAATGCGATAAATGACGCAAAAGTGTTTTGAGGTATAGCATCTAATGGCCTCTTGTAGACTCTTTTAAATCAATTACGCACTTTACCTTGCCGTAATAACGAACGTAATTTTGGATTTATTTTAAAGATTTTCCGTCTTTTAATTCTTTTAGATAAAAGCCTGTGAGGCAATAAAATACCTTCACAGTCACATTCTGCACGAAAGCATGCCACTGTCTCACATGAAAGTGCTGTTCTGCAAATATATGAATCCCCAAGCAATTGACTTCATATCGCAGAACTATAATAGTACTTTCAAGAGCCTCACGTGGATTGACTCAGCTTTTGACAATCAAGAAGCAGAATTCTTCTATCTCACCACGGATCAAGATCCGCTTGTGATGATGGCTTGGCGTTGTTCGAAGTTGGAGGAAATTGTCCTGCATGGATACCTTCTGGATGTCCACAATCTCGTTGGTATTGCAAGATTGAGGGGAGAAAATCTAAAGCGTTTTGAAGTGGCCAAAATTGACCTCTTGCCCAATACTCTTCTTGTATCATTTCTCAATGTGAGTGTCTCTAATGAAGTCTTTCGGGACTATTATTCATTTGATTAATGTTATTGCATTTGTATGGCAGGAAATCAATCGTTTGATGATTTATGAGTGGCATCCGAAGAAGGACAAGGAACTGCCTCCAGCTGTTTCAGGTTGTGGCTATTCGAGCGAAAGTGCACGAGATAAGTATATAATGGAAATAACTCAAAATGATATAACAGATTTACATTGAACTCTCAAAGACACTGCAACAGAACTAAGTCGACTTGCTGCCACTTAATTATATATATATTTTTTTTAATCGTAATGGTGGACCTGTTTTTATTTATTAGTTTATATTTGCAAATTTAGAAAATCAACATTCACTCATATTTTTTTATTCAGATTATGCAATATTTAATGCACTTCTCTGAATATTATTAAAAAAAAAGAAGTGGAAATTCTTTTAGAATTTCAAATGGCAATTTTAAATTGAGTTTCTCTCTCAATGGCCTCTATACACTAGAGAAATTTATGTCCATATTGAAGCAAATTCAATTATGTAGGAAAAACTCTAAAATATGGACATATTTTTCGCTAGTGTGTAGAGGCCATCAAAAAAAGAAGTGAATTTGATGTATCTCTTTTGAGAACTCGAGTGATTGTGCTTATTCCAACAACAAAAAAAAGAAATGAAAAGAAGATTTTTTCAAGAAAAGAAAACATCTTTGAAACAATGTGATACATCTTTACAAAAGAAAAAAAAACTATGGCAAAAATGCAACATAAGCAAAGCTGATACAAAAAAAATACCATGCGATTACAAAAAGAACTGTAGTTTATATTTAAAAAGATTAAAAAAAAGTGAAGAAACGTTTTGAAATCTTAATAGAAATTAACGAATAATCCATGAACGAATATTTACTAAGAAGCGTGAAAAAGGGAAAATACAGCATCTAAATGCGTTTTAATATCCAAACGTACAAAATTTTTGTCTTAATTGGGAGAATATGAAGTGCAAGAGGCAATTTTATAGAGCATTTTTGTCCAGCACGAAAGAATAAAAAAGTCGACAAAATCGATCCTTATCATTTTTTCTAATTATAATGTAGTTGTCTCTATGTAGTCTTTTGATGTCGTTATTATTGAAATACATCGTCTGATTTTCTTTTCTTTTAATAATGAATTCGTAATAGTAAAATTCGAGATCCTAAGAATACAATGATGAAAAAATAAAACTCATTTTGCGTAAAATTCAAATTGAAATATTTTTGCAAAAGAAAATGTTATACTGAAGTACAGGGGAGCGTGAAAGAATCACGCGTTCATGAAATGAATTAAATTTCAGCGTCAATTCTGTCTTTGAGTTGACCTCTTGTATGGCCATCGCCGTCTTAGTATCAATTTGAACCTCCAAAACTAATTCATTCATTTATTTTCAACCGCGATACCCAGAAACCTAGAACACCCAGGTTAGCAAGTCCACGCCTGTCGATCCTCTGCAACTTCATGTTCGCAGACGATCTCAAGGCGCTTCAAGGCAAGATCCTGAATTTGTTTCAGCTCCCTGTCCTAGTCCTAGCTCTGCCAGAGATCGACGTCTCTTCACAATGACTTGCAAAGCTTACCTCCAAAATAAAACTATCAAAAAGTCCCTTTCGTTTTGTGCATAATTTATTTGAAATAAAAAGAAGCTCATATGAAACACGAGGAGCGCGTAGCAGCCACAAATCTAAGGATAAGCTTCCTCTTCCGCTCGTGAGGCAAATTATTCAAAAAACCTATTCCTTCAATAAATAAGAAGTCGCGTAGAGAATGCGACAACCCAAAAACGCTTCTGATAAGGAAAAAGCGGAAGACCAAGGAGAAATATGATCAAACTTATGGAGCCTAAAAACATACCGCGCATACCGTTACAAGAATTAAACGTCTCGTTTACAGTTCAGGCCCATAAAAAGGGACAATTAAAGCTCTAATTAGAGAACCCTTGATTCATGTGGCATGAACTACTGAAGTCCTTGCAAAGTATGCCGGGCAATGAAAACTTTCTTGTCCATGTTCTCGTTTCTGGAAATGAAAGGAATCACCTCATTTGAGAAATGCAGTGGATGAGGGTCAGCAATTATCCCGTTGACAAATTCTTGAAAAATCACCATTATAATAAAGTACATTATAAAATGTACTAATCAAATTCTTTAATTCTGCAATGCTAATGTTCCAAATTGGGGATGGCCTCAAAGGCATCAAATGATTTCTCTACCGTTCATGAGCCTGATATTATAAATTTATCTATTCGTAAATTGTGTATTAATATAGTCAAGCGTGCTAATCCGGGCGCTTCGCTATCTGGATCGTTTATGACTAATCCACTTTAAATAATATTTTTATTTTTATTTCCGTAATTTAGTCACTACAGTAACATAATATAACTATTCAAGTTTGAGAAAAAACAAAAATAATATTTTTATCCATTAAATAAGTGAGTGTAATCGACTCATTTCAATCTTGTGCCAGCTAGGTCCTTCACTAAAAATTTTCTAGCAGTGATATTTGCGCTAATGATAACTGGTTGAATGAAAACATTTATTGTTTTTTCCTTGCGAAAAAAGTATTTTAAATCAAAAGGTTTAATTAAAAGTGATTTAGCGAAAAGGCGACCCAGTTAGTGCATGCTGACTTATTTCAGTATTATCATTATTTTATAAGTTTTCTTTAATATTTTTGAATTTTTTTTTATATTTGGTTTCTGAATGAAACAGTGAATAATTCTATGGATTTAGAAGAAGTAAAAAAGAATTTCATCAGTCCAAAAAGAAGCGTTTAAGTAGCACTCTTCGGAAAACGATCCAGTTACCTCACCTTATACTATAGTACGTGTAGACTGTTAATATTCTTCCAAGTAAAGTTAATCAATATTGATATTTTCTGTAAGAAAAATATTCTAAAAATACGGCTCAAAATTTCAATATTTTTTATCTTCCTTTTCTTGAATTTCCTTACTCGAATTCCTAAAAAAAACCACGTTTAAGAAGGTTCATGTAAGCTATCTAGGGTAAATATTTGAAGCCTCAGGCTGCTATTCTGCCATCTTTATAATTTTGTAAGATTTTGCGGAATTTGGAATTCTTGTTAGAGTTAATCCAAGGTTGAGCAATTCTGCCGCCAAGAAATTTTATAGCAATAATCGAACAACATATAAAAAAAAATTGGAAACTTGTTGTGCAGCATCATCTGCGGAATTATTTGACACTGTGTGTTTACAGTGGTTTGTTATTTTTCACGAAAAAAGCAATAAAATATCTTTAACGGTAATTATATTCAATTCAACCTTGACAAAACTTTCACTTTACAAAATTTAAAAGTTACCTCTAAATTTTTCTTGGATCGTACAAGAAACTGTATGGAACTGTCAAAGAATTTGACAATTCTTTGAATATGGTAATTTGAAAATTTTGTTGGAGACTTTATAACAAGGTCTAAAATATTTGGAGAGTACTAATATTTCAGAACTTTATATTTTTTCTGTGAGAATACCAAATTTCTTGGATCTTGCTCAGTTACAAAATTATAAAGATGGCAGAATAGCAGCCTCAGTCTCTTTTATTTTTGGAAATATTGAATTTCAAATTTTCAATTTGAGACATTTTGCCTCAGTCTCCCCTGGCGACTGGCGAAAAGTGGTTAAAGGTGGCCAAATATAGGGAACCGAAACTGGAAAGTAAAAATGTGTCGAAAGGCAGCACTAAATCAAAGCTTTAAAAAATAATTTATATAACAATATTAGAAAAATCTTTTTAAACCAGTATTCAAATAATGAAGAGACAATCTTTACTTTCAATATTGAATAAAATTAACATTTTTGTTGCTTTAACAAAATAGAAACATTTTCTTTAGCAAAAATGCTTTCATTTTTGTGAATAATATGGGATCTGTATAAAACATTCAAAGGATCTCGAATTGAGAAAAATAAATAAATTGCGATAATATCATATTATATAATATATAAAATTATAAACAGTTTTTTGATTATATTTTTCTAGACATTTTTTTTTGCTTTACTGTAAAAACTGTTAAATATTTTTCAGTGGGGTAGTATTTGATTTTCTACCTGCTCATTACCTAATCGGCCATGACTGCTTTATTAGCTATAACTATAACACATCGTTTTGATTTTTGAAACAAAACTCTGACGTGAGGGGGTGTGTCTTATCTTACATAGAAGATCTTTTGGGCACCTCCCAAACTGAATTGATGAATGTAGTTTCTTCTAAGTACAGAGAGTTTCGCTTTAGGAAAAATTCTCGGGACCGAAAAGCCCACGAATTCATTCATATGATACAGAAAAATAGCATACTCGCAGGAAGTGTATTTGAAATAATTTACGGAAACGCCGTGATGTATGAAAAATATTATTTGCGTCAATTTTTCAGCCTCAGCGCAAAAGGTCCATAAGAAATGCAGTTCAAATTCACCGCGTGAAAAAATGCAGACATTTAGGGGAGTTTAAAAACGATTTTTATATATTAGCTCCCAATAATGAGCAATCCATTTAAAATTCTTTTTGTCCATTTTCCCCCAAACCGAAACTCCCTGTATATTGAGGATCTTCCCTCTAAGACTACAGTCTACAGGTTTAGCCCAATTTCCGAAGGTCTCAAAATCCTAAATAGCAACCAATTTAATTAGTTCCTCAGTTTCAAATAGATTAATTCCCCTTAATAATCCATTTCTAAGTCAAAATTTTCCATTCGACTGATATGAGATTAGAGAAGTTAACCCTTTAAGGACAATTGGGTCACCGGTGACCCAAAAATTAAATACGGCCATCTAAAGTTATGTTTTTCTCTAAAAAGCCAGAAAAAGTGATTTTTTGACCTTCTCATCCTTAAAGGGTTAAGCCTTATGCCCTAGACACACTCCTCTCGTTCAGTAATAACCTTCCCGATTTGAGAGCTCTCTTCGGTTGAGGTTTTTCCTTTACCGATTAGAAGGTATATCAGAGAGAATTTACCTAAAAAGCCGTTGGAAGTTCGAACGTTTAAACCGACGAGTTACACAAAAGTGAGCAAGTTCATGAAAAGATCATTTATATTAATGAAATTGCGATTAGAAAGTTCTGCCATCCTGAAACTCCACAAAACTATACAAAAATTCACTTTTTTGCAGCAAACGTTTGCACACTGTTGTTGACATTGTTGATGATTGAAGTGTCAAGAATATCGAAATTCGAAATTTCAGAACTATCAGCGCTAAAGCGGCGAGTACGTGAACTTTCATATTAGGCTTCCGGTAGATTTTCGAATAGCTTTGGCTGGGCTTTGGAGTGGCTTTGTCTCTTCGAAAGGTTTTTACTGAACGAAACCACTTAGGACTTAATCCGAGAGGCGACTTAGTGGAAAATGATGGATATGCACTTTAACCATTATTTCTAATATAATTACGCTAAGCCGTCTCTCGGCTGATCCTCATGTCTGTCAAGGCCCTTAGGCCTGAAACCCGTATAATAAACATAAGAAGTTAAATCTTTCAATTCACGTTGATCCTAATTTTTTCGGGAGTGTGGCCAATCTATGGGCGAAAGATATCTAGCAAAGAAAATACTACCGCTCTGCACGAAAATTAGGAATATTTACAGTAAAGTGTTTAATATTTTTCTTTCTAATCATGCTCAATTAAAATACTAAAAAAAATCGTTGGGCATTAGAAAAAATAACTACTTCTAAATATTGGTGTAGGTGAAATTATTGTCTGCAACACGAAATACACGTTGTAATTTTAAAAAGAGTTTTTGGAAAAGAGAATTTAATTCTAAACTCCTACGATTCACAGTGTTATTCGTAAGTAATAAAACGGTCATTAAATATTTTAAGTATGCGAAAAAGTCCTCAATTCTGTTTGAACACAATCGTAGTATCTCCAGAAGAAAAGAAGTTGAAGATCGGCTTTGATGCCTCGAAAGTGGCAGCTTTAGTTTGTTGAATTAATATTTGTTTAAATATTCGAAATTACTTTATCTCACGGTCTAACTAGGGTTCGGTGCCCAGTAGGAGCAGAAAGCTTTCTTTCTTCAGTACGCGTTTAAATAGGGATGATTCAAAATTCACACCTCTGTATTACTCATGAATCTTAGGAAATGCCCCATATTGGTTTGTGTCTGAGATAAAAATTTCCTCTTCTGTTCTAATTCCCTTAAGTATGTCTTGGCTAAAACAAAAGGTCAGTCTGATTTTTATTTTATTTTGAAATGTTGTTTAAATATTTTTTATTAGAAGGAAACATTTTTTGTAATGAGACTATGGGAAGGAACAGAAACGGAGCTACAGCATTGTAAGAAGAGATCCTAGCTCAAGATTTTCCCCTAACGCTGTAAAGAATTGAAGAAAAATAGGGCTTTCGAAATTGATTTTTTGCGTTAAAACAGGTAAAAATGTATCTTGGAAAAGCTCTGTGGGATATTTTTATTTCGAAAAGGACATTTCGAATCAACTTATTCTTGTTTAGATTGGCATTCTGTGGCCTACAATTTCTTGGTATTTTTCCTTCCCAACCATATCACTTCCGCACACTTATTATTATTTTTTAATGACCTATCAAAAAAAATAATAATGGTGGCACAACGTTCCAGAGAGGAAATTAGGCCTTCATGCAAGGGGATTTCTAGACGTGCATTATTATTTTTACTTAGGATACGGTTGTCAGTCCCATGCCCGTGGAATCAAGTGCAGTGAAGTTCAGTGATGGATGCAATTCAAACATTTTTAACGTCAGAAAAATTCCTGTAGACCTAAAGGGGATTCGAACCCGGAACACTTGCATCGTAGAACGAGTCCTCTATCACTTGACCCATTGAGTGCCCACCTTCTTAAAATATAATGGCCCTTATAATCGAAATTCAGTTCGAATTTTCGAAAATCAACGGCATTTTGTCGAAATACAGTGCCATTCACATTTTAGCCGAGACACTTTTACATAAAAAAAGGAGATATCTACTACGACTGTGAACAGGCAAAATTCAAGCATCCTAAAATGATTTTCTGTCAAAAAATTTCATATTTTCTTTATCTGTGATGCGACTCAAAGTCCCAATATAGTTTTTTTTTATTTTTTTCAAATCAATAATTTTTATTATGTGTGCCGTGGTATCATTGTAGTTGAACACTTGCCATTGTCTAGAAAATCTTGCAACAGCATTAACAAAACAAAAACACTTATATCTTATATAAATAAATAACTTCGGCAATTGAATATTTGAAAAAAAAAGATATAGATATTTATTAAGACAAAAAAAAATTAAAGAAAATAATATTTAAAAATCACTAAATGTGCAGGAAAAAATAATTATGTAAAAGAATATATTAAAAAAAATCTAACAAGTATTGTAATTTAATCGTCAAGCATACATATTTAATATTAATATTATGGTAAATTAGCTAATTAAAACAAAATGGTAAACATCAAGGGAAGACGATCGTAAAGGAATTTCAATTTTAAGATAAAATCAAAAAAAAGTGAAGGGAGTGTCACAGGAAGACACTCACAAAAAAAAGAAAGAAATTAATATCCAAACAAAATTTTAAAAGTTTTATCTAATTTAATAATTCCATTTTATCTTATTGAGTAAAATTGTATGGTGAAGAATAAAATCAGAAATAAGATATTGCAAAAAAAGAACGTGTGATAATACTTTGTATTTAATATGAAAAAAAAATTATGAATCATTTGAAATGATTAAGAAATATTCATTAACAATGCACCATAATTTTTCATAATATATTAAAGAAAAAAAAAAACAACTATAATTAGACATATTTAGCAAAGAAGAATTTGCAGTTTTTTCAACAACTCAGAGATGGTAAAATGAAGATAAAAAAAGAGAAATATTTTGAAATAACTACCAGCAAATGAGGAATCTTTCAATGATATGCGAAATAAGACGAAGGAATATTGAAATAAGAACAATACATGAAGCTGTTAAGGGTCGTTTATACAACTCTCTAGTCACCAACACTTCCAGGTTTTCCATCGAGTCATAATAAGAAGACAAATTGTGTGAAAATGAAAGGTGAAAGTAGTATATTATAAGGAAAATAAGAGGGAATTGTATAATGTTATCAAGTGCCAAAAAAAAAAACATTAAGAGTGAATTCTGCAAACAAATACAACAACCACAATGTTTTTTTAATGAATGAGAAGTGCGAGGTGTGTTTTACTACTAAAAGAAACGGTGAAAAAAAAAACAAATAGAAAACAACAACTTATAGAGAAAGAAAATTAATAAGAAGAAATTTAAAAAAAGCCTGATGTGATAGCAAAGTAACAAAAATGAATTTGCGATGAAATAACAACTAGAAGAATAACTATATATTTATAACGAAAAAAAAACAAAATGAATAGACAAGTTAAGAACAAGTTAAATAACATCAAGACAATTAGAACATTAAATAGATAAAATGTAAAATCTTACGAAAGACCAAGATCCAAAACGACCAAATTGCGTGAATAATATTTAATGAAGACAGTGAAAAAAAAGAGTAAATGAAAGCAAAATAGTGAAAAGTCATTTACGTTGACTACCATCATATTTATTTTCTTTAAGAAAAAAAAATTGTTCCTCGCATTTTATTTATTTATTAATATGGAGTAGGAGAGAAAGGTCGTTACCCAATTAACTACAATTTGTAAGTTTTACATGAACGTTATATATCGTATAGAAGGGTTAGTGAGGAAAACAAAATAACGATTAGGCATGAAAATGTGTCACAACTTTGAAGAAATACAAAAAAAAAATCTTTTTTTTTTGCAAAATTACAATTAACAAAAAAATAACAAATATCATACAAAAATACGCCTTGAGAAAGAATGCAAAAAGTACACAATGAGCAACACACAATTACTAAATCCTTTCCTGAAAATTTAAGTTTTTTGTAGGGAAGTAATATTTAAGCACCTTATCCTTAGAGCCTAAATAGACTCAGGCTGATCCTCTAGAATATTTAGCCTGTTAAATTTGGCAGTAAAGAATTAGGTAAAAGAGATTTATGCAAAGGACCTCTAACCCTTTAACGACGAGACAGTTTTCATTGACGGAAAATCAGCAATAAAAATAAAACCAATAAACAAAACTTGTGAAACGTCTTACATCTAACCTTCTAAAAGCCAACAGAGCAGGGGCCTCTCGACATTTTATTTTTCCATACGTTTTTGCATAGAGACACTGAAGACTATTGGCAAGTTTTTTTCTAAAAAGAATTGACTTATCAGTCTGATATATTTCGAAATCGCGCATAAAGGGCTATCTAAAAATACATATTTCATAATGTTCACCAAAATTATACAAGAACTACGAGCAAAGTGCAATAGCTGCAACATTTTTACAAGGAAAAGTGAAAAATAGCTTCACTTTTTATTAGGCTTGATGAGCCCCTGCAACAGAGTCTGAGGCCCAATTTTTGAAACTCTCACTCGCACCCGCGAGCTTTTTAGTGGCCGAGAGAAATCCACTCGCACACCCCGTAGATTCAAATCCTTCTGTAGCGACTTCTTTATAACATAAAGTACTCGTTGCACGTACTCAAGAATTTCCGGGGTGTGCGAGTCAATTTCTCTCGGTCACTAAAGAGCTCGCGGGTGCGAGTGAGAATTTCAAAAATTGGCCCTCTGATTTGGTATATTTGTTGTCTCTATGAACGATAGGGACAAAAATAGCCCAAAAATTTAAGTAATTTTTCTGAAAATACCAATGAATAATATTTTTCGCTTTAATGAAAAATATTACGTATGAGTATTGTAGTTTTTATTTCCAAAAGGGTTTCGCTTAAAAAAAATTGGAAATATAAAAAATAATTAAAATTAATTTTGAATATGAGAATTTAAAAATTCGGTATTTTTCAGCTTAAATATTTACTACATAGCAAATAGCTGTAGAATTGCAAAAAATATCCTAGATTCCTTCAACCTTCTACTTTGCAATTACGTACAACAAATATAAGAAAAAAATAACTTTAGGTAGTCAGGAAAAATTATTTTCTTTATGGGACACCGGGCTAATCGATGATCCTAAAGGCCTAAATAGACTCAGGCTGATCCTCGAGAATATTTAGTTTTTGAAATTCGAAAATAAAGGATTAGGTAAAGAAAATTTATGCAAAGGGCCTTTAACTGATGATCCTAAGCCCTAAGTAAATGACAGTTTGGAATAAGTCTTTATTGTTAAATTTTACAGGCTAAATATTCTCGAGGATCAGCCTGAATCTGTTTGGGCCCTAAGTCGCCAGTGTATGACAATTTAAGATTAAGAAGATAAGATAAGATTGTGTAATTTGAAATCATGTCTAATTTGAAACTTTGAGAATACCTAACAGTTTTAAATGACAAAAGGAAAACAACGAAGAATTACTCTCGAATGTAAAGTCTTGTACTTCTTCGTGGTTTTCTTTATTTTATTTTACTATTTGAAACAGTGAGAAAATCTCAAAATTCCAAAATAGACATGATTCTGAATTACTCTATCTTACCCTACTGCCAAATAATACGGGCTAAATATTCTAGAGGGTCCGTCTAAGTCTATTTGAGCCCTTAGACAATTCCGCCTATCAATAATAAATATTAATTGCCAATATTTTATTTTGTGCGTCTGCCGCCGACTTCATGACCGACCTCTTCAGGAAAAGGGTAGAAATTATCAACTTAACCCTTTAAGGTCCCTACACATTGGGAGCAATTTGCGTCAAAAATTCTTTTTTTTTTTCTTTTTGAAGGAAATTGTCTCTCTCTCTCTCTTGTTTTACGTTTTGGTTGTCAGACTCAATCAGGTCCATATAGCCATTTCGCTCACTCTTATTTACATACGTTTTCCATCTGTTTTCTTTTTTCCCATGTTTGTTCCCCTCATCTCTCCATACCATTTTTCTTTTTTTTGCTCCATCACAAATCCTTTTTTGCTCCCTTTTATCATACTTCCTTCTTGATATTTTTGCGTTCCGTTTGTAGCTTTTAAGGACGGTAAAAAACTGTTTTCGAATTATTCACCGGACGCGCTTCGATCAAGGATCGAACCGAAGGCCTTTGCGTCAGAAAGCCAACAATTTGTCCATTGAGCTACCGAGACCCCTAAGGAAATTTTCTGCACTGCTGTAGGTGGAAATGTCAAAATTATGTCAAAAATGCAATTTTTGACTGCTCCCAATATGTAGAGGCCTTTAGGAACGATTGCGTCAACTGTGACCCAATTTTTTTTCTTATGGCCCCTTTACATTAGAAGAAGAGTTTTTGCCTACACAAGCGTAGAAAATTTGCTTCAATATTGACGTAAATTTCTCTAGTGTGTAGAGGCCATTATAGCCATCTAAAATTATGTTTTGCTCTCGAAAGCCAGAAAAAATTAATTTTACATTCAATTTTTGACCCTCTCATCCTTAACGAGTTAGCTGGCGAATTCACTTCAGTGACAAAAGAATTGCATACCTGCAGGAGAAATCTGTATAATAAGTTACATAAACGCCGTGATTTATGCAGAATTTGTCGATACCAATTTCTTCGGCCTTTTCTTAACGCCAACTGTTCATGAGAAATACATTTGAAATTTACTGCATGAAAAATGGTCGTACACATTTAGGGCGTGGCTTAAATTTTTCTATAATTGAATATTATTCAATAGACCAAATATGACTTCCCTTAAAAAATTATCAAATGATAATCAATTCCTATTGTAAATATATTTTCAAAATTGTATATTTAGAGGAGATCAAAATCCACTAAACAAAACTCTCATTTAATAACTTGGATATTAAAAAAAAATTAATAAAGTTATTCTGTGTTGCTCATAAATTAAGAAAAGATACTCAAAATGACACAAATAAAACCAAGATCGAATCAAGAATATCAATAATGCACTAAAGAATTAATTAATAAAAAAAAAAACATTCTTATGTACTAAAAGTACATATTTTTACCAACAATACAATCACTCATAGATACTTCTCGACAAGAGTATGATGTAGTGAATAAGCCTGTGTTAAATAAGAAATCACTTAAGAAGATCCAAATATAGAATTCACCATATAATGAAAAAAAATAAAAACTATAAAGCATAAGAAAGAAAAAATACAATTTTTTGCGCGAAAAGTTGAAGAGAGATACAAAAGCATGCAAAAAAAAACAACAAATAATTACTACAAAGCTGTGATATTGTGAAGTACGAACATCTCTAAAGAAAAACAACAAAACACACAACAATTTACTAGCTAATGCATCGTGATACAAAAATAAGAGAAATAAGAGAGGAAAAAAATGTGTAGTATCCTGGAGAAAATTAAGAGAGAGTGTGTGAATAAAAGTATTGAGCAAAAGAGAAAAAAAGTGTAAACGTGAAAAGGAAGACAAAACTATTTCAATTTTTTTTTACATCAATCCCTTTTTTTGTACAATCATTTGAAGATGACAAAAATATTTTACTTAGAAAGAAGAAAAAAAACGGGAAAAGTGTAATTGTCATGAGTGAAACTTTAATTCCATTTGAGAAAAAATAATGAAAAGAAAAAAAGGAAACGCTTATAAGAACTAGAAGTGAGAGAGAAAAGATTCTTTGAATAAAAAACAAAAACCAACAAAAAAGAACATCAAGATCTTACGAATACTAATAAAATATTTTATAAAATACACCGGTGTCAATATCTGATATGTACTTTATATATAAAAATTTCAAATATTACTATAACAAAATAAACATCTAAACTAAACAGCAGAACGAATTTTCAATTTACCCAGTGTTAACTATATAGCAAGACTTTATTTTTTAATGGTTTCGGGCGAGCGCCTGACAAGTTGGCCTTTTCATATGAAGCTATTTGAAGCCAATTCCTAAATTGATCTCGGACTCAGCTCACAGTGCTCCAAAGTAAAAATTTATTTAAACAAAAATTTAGTATATTTATCCCTCCATACGGAAAGGTATCTTATAATACGGAAAAACTTCTCACTTTTTAAATATTTAGCATAATGATCACGAGTGCAGAAAAATTCCCATACGCATTCGTATGTGAAAGTAAGAAATTGGCTTCAACTTTGAAGGCCACTCGCCAGGGACTAGGTTTCGGGGCACACCTTTTAGTTCAGGAAAATTTCATGAAGTCGAAATTCGAATCTCTTTCTCACGTGCTTTGCATATGACTATCCCTAAATGACTCCTAAATTCGATTGAGCTAAAATGCTAAATTGAATTTGTTGTGACGTTTAAATGAAGAAGAAGAGTTCGAAAGAGTGCGATAGACATATGCAAAACGGGTGAGAAAGAAAGGAATGTGAATTTCATGAAGTCGAAATTCGAAACCCTTTCTTTCTCGCATGTTTTGCATATGACTATCTCTTTCTTCCGCATACTAAATTCGATTGAGCTAAATTGAATTTGGAGTGATGTTTAAGAGAAGAAGAAGAGTGCAAAACAGTGAGATAGACATATGCAATAGTTTTGAGAAAGAAAGGGATGCGAATTTCGACTTTATGAAATTTTCCTGATCTAAAAGGTGTGCCGGAGCCATTATGAACGAAATTCAGTGAGCGAAATTCAAAAAAGGGCGGACCTATAAGTGGGTGATGTGTAAGTGGGATCGACCTAATATATTTTTTGTAGAATATTGGCCTATCCAACAATCCTTTTTATGGTAGTGACCCGCGTGCATTTGCGTTCGTGCGTGCACGGCAGCCAAAATATCAGATTTTTGGGTGATTTTTGAGCGAAATTCAAATAGGGACAATGCTAATTTTTAAATAAAATTGGAAAAATCTGATCAATGAGAAAGATTCCAATAATATGGACTTGATAGGGGAAAGTGGTCTGCCTTTGAATGCGGCAGCTTTTGAATTTTTTTTTTTCATTTTTCTTTAAAGCATAAATTATTTTCTATTAACTATTAGATAGCTATTGCTATTCATAATCCTCAAAAAATGCAGACCCTAGCTCTTATTTTCTAGGTGCTAGGGCAAAAAACGAAACTGAGCTCTAAACTGTAATTTTGATGTTCCACAAATCATGTGTTATTTCATAATCAAAATAATTTATCAAACAAATCTTCTATAGTCATAGAAGGTTATTCTTGGGTGGTATTTCTCCAAATACATTTTGATTCAGATGAGACAAATTTTGTGGGTGATAAAAGTTTGGAATTATTGCTCTGCGGCAGCCTTTGAATCTTAATGTTGTGTGCCTTTAAATCCTCTCTTTCCATACATTGAAACATCTGACAGCTTCCTGTCCGGGAGCAGAATAGAACTCCTACTTTGGTCTGACGAATGTCATACAAATACTATACAGTAGAGTTCCTCAAATTTGAACATTTGGGGGGTTCTCACTCCTCAAATTTGAACGATATTTTCAAAAACGTAACGGAATTCATGTGAAATGCACTTTCCCTAAATTAAGAAAGATAACTTTAGGGAATATATCAATGTGATTTATTGTTAAAGAAATGGAATTTGTTGAGGAAGTTAATATAATATGACAATATTGTGGAAGCAACAGAGAAAAATAATTCCAATTCAGACTCCACGCAAAACTTTCTTCACATAACCTCAAATTTTACATTTTGAACTCAACCGTCGTTCAAATTTGAGGAAATCGACTGTAACATGCTATCTTGCTCCGGCCGGGATGTTTCAAACTAACAATTGTCTACTTCAATGGTGTTTTCTTATAAATTTTCAAGTGAAAAACAGTGCTTCAGAAAAATGTAAAAAATGTTGTTTTATAATGACTTTTGACTACAGTGGTGATTTTATTGAGTGCATTAGGGTTCATGCTAATCAATTATGGGTCGTTTAATGTTACAGCCCTAATATTCTCAGTGAAAAATTAAGATCCAAAGGCTGCCTCAACCACATTCAAAAGCAGACCATGCAGGCTGCCTTTGAGTACATCGACATCACATTTTAAAGTTCCTCACCAGGAAAAACTGAGGACTTGCGAGTCCTGAATGGGGTAAGCATAGAAGTTCAATGAGCAAGAGAATTTTTTGGTGTAATGCAAAGTAAAACTCATGTTGTAGTTTACTTTGATAAAAATCTCAAATTTTGAACATCATTTTTCAAGAGCCTGGCAAGTTGGCCTTTTTATATGGAGCTATTTGAAGCCAATTCCTAAATAGATCTCGGACTCAGCTTACAGTGCTCCAAGGAAAAAAATTATTTAAACAAAAATTTAGTATATTTATCCCTCCATACGGAAAAGTATCTTATAATACGGAAAAACTTCTCACTTTTTAAATATTTAGCATAACGATCACGAGTGCAGAAAAATTCCCATACGCATTTGTATGTGAAAGTAAGAAATTGGCTTCAACTTTGAAGGCCACTCGCCGGGGACTAATCATTTTTCGTTCAAAGGCAGACCACTTTCCCCTACCTTATTCACAATGGCGAAAAACATCTTTTAGCCATATTTTAAGACCAAATCATGAAGAGTTTCTTGCTTAATTTATTAGCTCCATGCGTATTGGACCATTCTTTATTTCTATTTTTTCATTTTCTAAGATCTCGGTTCGATTGAGGATCCAACCGAGGGTTTCTGCATAACAGAGCTAGTGTTTTACAGGTTTTACATAATGCAGTTTATTGAAAATTCTGAGAGGATTCAATTAAAAATTCTGAGTTTGTTGATATCCGTGAATTGCACTTACAGAGCTAAATTAACAAAAATATGAAAATTCCAAAAATTCCCAAGAGCGTAAGTTATGTATAATGTGTACAGCTTAGAGTTCTATATCGAATAAGACTTACGATAGGCATTACGTGTAACACGCATCACTCCATCTGGGGTATTATGTGGGACGTGTAGTATCTCAATATTATTGGACGTCCGGTCCCTTAATAATTTTAAATAAAAGATATTTGTGTTTTTTTTTTACCTGTGACAAATGGAGTTTGAGAGTCCAGACGTTGAAAAAGAATTCCCAGGGTTATTTGCATCCCAGATGCGCGGAGCCCCAGAGGCAGAGCCTGACGATGAGGCTCGTGGACGTCGACGAGACCGTAAAGAGCGCAAAGACAAGGGCTATGCAGCACTGTCGGGTGAGAGCAGTAGCCCCGAGAAGGACACCAAGAGCCCAACCAGGAGTGGCAAGAAGAAGCCTTTCAAGTTCAAGAAGGAGCGCCGCGATAAATCCCGCCCAAGGCCCCCATTACCAGTATTTGGAGTGGATTTAGAACTTGCAGCTCGACGTTCTCCATGTCTTGATGGGGTGACATTGCCCCTGCCAATGCGACATGCCCTTGACTGCCTCAGGACACACTCAGACGGTCGTCAATCACCTACTCCAGCTCAACGGTCAGCTGTGGCTGATCTTCGGGCTGCTTATGATGCCAGGCGTCTCGATGCACCACAAGGATTGTGTCCGACCGTTGCTTGGGAGCTACTCAGGCTTTTTCTAGCATCACTGCCACATCCATTGCTGCCCACGGCAATGGCGCAGCAGTTAACAGCTGCTCCCACTGCGAGTGCCGTTGAAGCACTTCCAGAAGTTCAGCGAACTGCATTGGCATGGCTGGTGTGTCACCTAGATGTTTTAGAAGCCAAGCACTGTCCTCTTGCAACACTGACAGCAGCTGCACGGATTCCATCGCGTCTTTTGAGTCGTCTGCACTCCCAGTCTAGTGATTTCTTTCCCTGGTGTCATCCTGAGGTTCATGTGGCACCTCTGGTGGCTGCTGGAACCGCCACTCCGCCCCTTCCTGATCATCCGGCCGAAGTGGCAGCTGAACTGGGACGCCAGGAGCGTCTTCTTGCACTCATTCATTCTGACATGAGTGAGGGTTTGGTGTGTGAGCAGCGGGAAGAGCAATTATGGTGTGTCCAGCGCATTGTCACTCATCTGAAGCGTCGGCTGCGCTTAGGACGCCTTCAGTGGAACTCTGAGGCCTCTATGTATCTGCCACATGCCACACATCCCGAAGCTGATGAGCTCATTAAGTTGCAAGTCGAGCATAAGCATCTGCTGCAACTGAGCGAACGACTTCACCAACGTCTCACGGAATTAACTGAAAATACCATCCAGATGGCTGGAGAGGAATCTTCAATTGGTCCAGCTGCTGGCCAAACTGTAACTGAAGAAGATACTCAAGTGGAAGCAATTGTGGCAGAAAATCTCAAACTAATGGCAACTGCAAGTAATCTTGCAGAAAAAATTCAACAAATCACCATGGAAAATCTGCAGCTTCAGGTGGAGGTCACCATTGAGCAGGAAGCTCTCACACGGGATACCGAGTGACAGAGCAAGGGAGAATGAGGATTATTGAGACGGAAATTTTTCAACTAATAAGAAATAAACTACACATAAAACCTTTCTCCACTAAGGAAATAATTTAGCTTTAAGAATAGTACCCATAAATGCTTATATGAAATATTTTATGCCATCCCTTTCTCTGATTGGTTAGAGATGAAATGCTTTATAAAACTTGAGCCAATCAGAGAACGAGAAAGGCTAAAAAATTAAAGAGAAATAAATGTGAATCTTCTCTAAGGGCCTTGACAGACCTGAGGATTAGCTGAGAGACGGCTTAGCGTAATTATATTAGAAATAATGGTTAAACTACATTTCCATCATTTTCCTATAAGTCGTCTCTCAGCTTAAATCGTAAGTGTGTCTAGGGCATAAGGCTTTTAGAAACTACCCTGAAAAAATAGTTTTGTCAAATTAACATGTAAAATTTTGTCAAAAGGATCCATACTACTGCACAGAATATGGAAAAGTTTTGTCAGATTGGTGAACAACATCCTTTAGTTTTAGATAAAATTTTAACAAAATCCATTTGTCCGCTTAATAATTTTTTCCGAATAGGATCCATTTTCGAAAATTCTCTGAATAGTATTTTTTGCAATTGCGATTTTTTTTCCTATATTGTAAATGTAGTTATTGGAATAAATTAATTATTTTAAAATGGTAATTGTATTTAAAATTTAAAAAAAGTAAAAAATTAAATTTGAGCAGGAAGTTTAGGAAAAAGAGATGACAAAGCGTCCCAGCTTTGCAGTATGCTAGAACTCACGAGATAGAGCTCTCCGTGAATTAGTTTTTGCATGATCTTTTGGTGCTTGCTTACTGGTCTACTAGAGATGAAATTGATACATAAATCACAAAATCATTTGAAAATCAAAAAAATCCGTAGTTAACCGATTCATTACCAATGCAGCCGGGGTTAGAAATTACAATACTTTTCCAAAAAATCAAAATTTAAACAAATCGGTTGAAGAATGGGCCCTCCAAAGTAGTATGATGGGACGACATGTTTGCCTGGACTATCTCTAACTAAAACATATTCGAAAATCATTGAAAAAGCTTGGGCCAATTTTGAGAAAAACCAAAAAAATATATTTTGAAGGGGATAGAGGGAGGGTGGGAAGGGGGAAAAACATCTAGAGATATTGTTTTTTTTTTATTGGGGGTCATCGAAGACCAGAAGTCGATATCTCTCACCGTTTAAGCTCCAGAACGCTGAGAAGTTGAAAAAAGACGATTATATAACGGCTCCGTCTTTGTGTTCGAGCAGTAAAATATTTGATTAGAAGAAAAATAAATTGATAAATTAATATGTAAAATAATCAATAGATAATAAATTAGAATGAATATACAGTGGTGGCCAAAATAATAGGACCACTTTGTAAAACTTATTTTTGTTTTAATTTTTGTATCTTTTCCCAACTTGTTGCCATGACTTTGATGTAGAAATCTTCAAATTATTAACATCTCTCTATATTGCGCAGAATAAATAGTGAAATTCAATTCGGACAATAAAGAAAATGGTCATTAATAGTTTCTAAATACAGCTTAAGTTCCACTTATTCGATTTATAGGTCACATTCATTTATTTAAATGAAAGTGGTCCTATTACATTGTTAAAACAGAATTTCACTATTGACATATTCTGCGAAAAATAGAGATCTCTTGCGGTCAAAACAATATGTATTCGACGTAAGGTAATTATTTGAACATTTCTACATCAAAATTATTTGAAAAAATTGGAATAAAAAAAATACAAAAGAAAAAATATTGGTTTTTGCAAGGGCGGTCCTATTATTTTGGCCACCACTGTATTTATAGATCAACAAAATACCGCATTTTGAGGAGTAAATGGTCAGTCTAAATCTACTATTAGATAAGAGGTAAATATTAAAAAATGTGTGAATCAATGACGTTTTTTATTGGCAAACTTTAAATTTTTGAATACTTCTAATTTTTTCCAAAGCAGACAGAAGAATTATTTTATTGACCGAATAAATTGAAGTTATTCATTAAGTCATGTATAGTATTTTACTGAATTATTTGAATTATTACACGAAATTTTGCTTTTCTCACGACTTCAATTCTAAAATTATTCATGGGGCTGCTTGAGACAGTCAAAACCTTGTATAAATGAAAACCTTTGTAAAAAACTTTACTTCCACAAGAACAAAATTAGCCTCCTTTTAGATTTATATTACCTTAGTCCGAAAAAAATTTTTGTCAAGTTAACAAGTTTGTCAAAAGCATTAGGGGGAAGTGGGACACCTGTGAAATTGGGATTTTTATACTACATTTAAGTGGAACTGTGTCATATCATAATGTAATTTAGCTTCTAAATCCGTTTTTGCAATCAAATTATTGTATCACGATGATGCTCAATTTTATTGAAAAATAGGTGAAAAATCCCAATTTCAAAGGTGCCCCACTTCTCCCTATTTTCCTTATGAGACAGTTTTGCCAACAACATCCTTTATACGAAATTTTAAGATCTATTGGTTTCTTTTAACAAAACTTTTGAAGCACACTTCTTAAAAATAATGATCTTGTTTTTGTGGGCTACGGCAAGAAAATCGTAGTGAAAGTTAATTATAACAGAAATGAACTACCTAAGGAAAAGTGTAAATCCATTCCTAAAATAAGTTAAATTCATTTTATTTCAGTGCTTAATAGATTTATAAAAGCGTCATTTTATTATTAAAAAAAAAATTAAAAAGCATACAAACAAAAAATAGGAGTGATATGAGTGAAATAATTGTGTTAATGAGATCCTTCCGGGAGTGGCCAAAATGTTAGTCTCCTCTGGGAATGTCTCTCTCTCTTTTTCTTTCACAGGCGCATCCTTCTAGTCTGAGTCTGAGGAATTGCTGCGACCCCTGATGATCTTGAGTGACTTCGCCTTGGGCTTTGCATCCATTCCCTCACTTTCATCTGCCTCAATAGCACCCCCCACAGCTAGTCGACGCTCCAGAACAACCGTTGGAAAGTCATCTCGACCTCCAAGATCCCTGAGAGACACTACATAGTCCCTGGTTTTGCCGTCCTTCACTAAGGCCACTGTCGGTACTGTACGGATGCGTAAACGTTCCATGAGGAAGGGTGCTCGCTGAGCATTGAGACGGCAGAACTTAGCTTCGAGATGCTTTGGCGCTAGCCGACCCAGATGCATGTCAAATACCCGGCACAACTCTGTATCATCTCTGAAGAAGTGACAGATGACCGATGAAGATGCCTTGGACACTGCGAAGAACTCCTTCTCATCCGCCAGCTCTGTGTATGTTCCATGACCACATTTTCGCCATTCCTCCAACTTCACCTGACGCTCCTTGAATTCCCGCA
This sequence comes from Phlebotomus papatasi, assembly GCF_024763615.1. Classification (NCBI taxonomy): domain Eukaryota; kingdom Metazoa; phylum Arthropoda; class Insecta; order Diptera; family Psychodidae; genus Phlebotomus; species Phlebotomus papatasi. The sequence continues at coordinate 97,930,450 of NC_077223.1, forward strand.
AGCGCCTCTGGCGCAATGATGCCAATTCTTCTTCTGGTGTGGCATCCAGACGATCAATCTGGGCATCTATTTCAGCCTCAAGACGTCTCGTGGCTGAGAGTATTCCTTGCTCCAGATGGTCCATGCTGAGATAATGACACACGACTGTTTTTTTTGTCCCACTGTTACCAACATTCGAAAGTTTCCCAGTCGTGAACAAGAGTCTTACAAAATGCCCAGAGTGAGACCATTTTTTGTAAGCCTTGCCTTTCACTACTCATGGGCACTCCGTACCGTAGCAGTCATAGGAATCTTTGTATTCTACCGAAACAGGGAAATTTAGAAAAGAGAATGGTACAATCAGGGGCCTCTCGACATTTCATTTTTTCATACGGTTTTGCATAGAGGCACTGAAGACTATTGGCAAGTTTTTTCCTAAACAGAATTGACTTATCAGTCTGATATATTTTAAAATTGTGCATTAAGAGCTATCTAAAAATACATATTTTATAGTGCTCGCCGAAAGATTACAAGAACTACGAGGAAATTTGTTTAAGTCGCGGTGCAATATCTACAAAATTTTTACAAGGAAAAGTGATTTTTCATTAGGTTTGCTGGGCCCCTGCGATTAACGTAGAACTGCAAAATTTTCCCCGATGAGGGCTTAATTCCCTGTATAGATTTTTCTTGTTTTCTGGTTTTCAATTACTTTCAACATTTGAATTTCTTCTTTCCTTTGATCCTCTATGATTGTAGATGTTAAAAATTTAAATCCAACTGAAAAATCGCATTCGTTTCAAGGATCCTTATCGTATCCACATTATTAGGTGCAATATTTTCGATTTTTTTATGTTTAAATTATTTTGGAATTTTTTCACAATGTTTTATTTTGCTGTTTTATTATAAATTTTCAGGGAGGTCCTACACTGTCTACAGGCTAAATGTTTAGAGATAGCGATTTATGGTTTTCGAGGGGCTCCCCATAAGTTGAAATTCGGATCTTTAACACGAGTATTGTTTGGCCTTTACATGCCACAGTAGATCTATAAATCTCTCCATTTTTAATTTCTATGACCCCTGTCAGCTGTGATCTCGGGTTTGAAAATTGTTCATATTTTTTCTGGTATCATATATCTATAAGTCTGGAATTCGTACAATAAATGAGATGCTCAGAGCAGAAGTTGTCTCCTTTGCATGCATTTCCCTATTAAAACAGTCCACTTCTACTCTGAGCGTCTCAAATAAGAAAAAAATCTCACGCATTTACAAATTAAATGATTTAGTCGATGCAATGTTCAATTGTTCAATGTTCAATTTGTCTAAAAAAGCTGTTCAATGTTCAATTTATCTAGAAGCATCGTCTCTAAAAGATTTCACTCCTGGACAGTCAACAATATGGACTGGTTTAATACATCTAAAACGTGAATATGGGAAAGCGCGCTACCTTCGGACGACTCAAGCTTCGCACAATTCTATATGTTCCTTATGGATTTCACCCATAGCTCTTTTTTGAAATCTTGAGGCATTGGACTAGCTATTAAAATATAATATTACAATGGGCCAAAAACATTTATAACACATTGAAAAAATGCTTTGTGTGAAGCATAAATCGTCCGAAGGTAGCGCGTTTTCCCCTATTTTGGAACGGATGAAATCTTATTTGTCCGTCTGGCTGTCGCCAGCTCTAGAGGTCAAACGGTTAGAGATAACGACTTGGGACCTTCGGGGGACCCCCCCCCCCCATAAGTCGACCCAAGGATCGTTAATATGCCCCTCATTTCCCCTCACCCCTCCCCTTCCCCACCAAAACCATGTATTTTTGGGATTGCTCGAAAACGCGTCGTGCGATTTTTTTTCATTTTTGGATATGTTTTAGAGATCACCCAGGCGGACATTTCGTCCTTATACAAAAATATCGTTGAATCACTCCTAATAACGGTTTTCAAGGTCAAAGGTTAAAAAGTCCCTATAGAGTGCATTTATCAAGCGAAAGATCTCGGAATTTCCGATAAAACTGAACCGGTTCCAATCGGTTTTGAACCGGTTCATAACCGATAACTAATTTTCATTCGAAATTGAATTAAGTTAGTGCAAAGTTATTTTGGGCAATGTTTTGAGTGATTTATAAATCCGTTCGAATCGGTCGTTAACCGGTAATGAATCGGTTATTAACTGATAAGTAATTTTTGTCCTAAAATCAATTTTATTACTTTTAAAAATTGTTTGTGGGATCTTTCGAGTAATTTACAAATCGAAATCAGTTGGGAACCTGTAAGCATCCGGTAAACGGATAGCATCTAAGTCACGAGTTCAAGCACTTCGCACTGGGATGCTTTCCGTGTAAATTACAAATTGATAAAATGTAAATAGACTAAAAATTATCAAAATGGCCCGGTACAATCGAATAAATAAAAAAAAATATCTGAAAGTAAAATTATTTATTTTTACTGCAACTGTTGTATTTTTTTCCAAACAAATTTTATTTCCCAATAACAGAAATTTCAATAATGTCGGAATCGGATATAATTATAAATGATAATAAATGAATTTTCGGCTAAAAGAAATTGAGAAAAAATAAAATGGCGTCAGTCCTACAAAGCATAAAACTAAAATTCCCTCTACTTACATTTTAAAGCAATTTGCTCCTCCTATAATAATCCTATCCTTTCCCTGTCCTTGTCCTTTTCCTTTGTATCCCTAATAAATTTCAGTGTTATTACTTTTAAATTCAAAATTAATTCTTTTCCTGTACTTACAAAATATATGTCTTGCTTCATCAAAGTTTGGACACAAAATGGCGTACGCCTATTCTCTGTCTATTCAATATAGTCCTTTCCAAAAATTCCCATATTCCAATGTACTTCCACTAAATTTAAACTATTTTAAAATCTAACTGACTGCCATTTCAAATATTAATTTAATTAACAACAGCAACCAAGACCTTGATCGAATTTTGACTATTGGTAATATAAACGATTCATCCTTTTCGCAATCATAAATTTATCTTTTATCCTTTTGCCTTTTTATTTATAATTATTAAGCGTCTTAATTAATTTAAAATTTTAGTATGTTAGTGAAAATGAGGTAAATTTGTCTTTTGGCGAAAAGAAGTGATTCAGTTCTAATCCTAATATAATTTAATGTGATTATTTTTATGATACAGTGATGGTCAAAATAATAGGACCACTTTGTAAAGCTTATTTTTGTTTTCATTTTTGTATCTTTTCCCAACTTGTTGCCATAACTTTGATGTAGAAATCTTCAAATTATTAACATCGTAGAATAAAAGTTGTTTTGTCCGCTAGAGGTCTCAACAATATGGAAAATAATATGTATTCGACGTAAGGTAATTATTTGAACATTTCTACATCAAAATTATTTGAACAAATTGGAATAAAAAAAATACAAAAAAAATAATGGTTTTTGCAGAGGTGGTCCTATTATTTTTGCCCCCACTGTATATGAAATATTTTTTATTAATTGCCTAAAACAGCTCAAAACAACAATTTTTGAAATTTTGACTAAGAATAAATTTGGCTAAGTGGAGGCGTGAGAGGCGCATTTTTATCCTGAACCCGAATTAACTGGCTGCTGTATTTTTTTGGGGAGACTTGGAACATTCATGCTGCACAAGTGAGGCTTTCCTAATGAAATCCTGACCACATTTGGTGCACACGTACCCATTTGTGTGAATGGCACTGTGAGATTTAAGAGCTTCCTGGGAGGCGAAGCATTTTCCGCATCTGTCACAGAGATGGGATTGGCGGGAGGGACTACCATGAGCTTCAATATGCCTAAAAAGTTCATTTCTATTGGTGAATTGCTGAGAACAAAGTCGACATCTATAGATTGCACTATCGCTCTCCTCCACGGCATCTCCATGGATGGAAGATTTGTGATTCTCCAGATTGAAGCGATTATTGTAGGTTTTACCACATTGATCACAAACGAATGAGCTTCGATCACGATGACTCAAGCTATGCTGATAGTATTTCTTTCGTTTGTCGAAAATTTTGTTGCAGGTATTGCATTTATAGATGTTAATCTTCTTGCACTGTCCAGGTGTCTTCATATGGTTCGACAGGGCATCGAATGAGTCAAATCTCTCCCGGCAACCCATACAGAGAAAAGACGAAGGGGCATTCGTAATTATTGGGACTTTCTTCTCTACAGTCCCAGAAGCAGAAGAACTCGGAGGTCCAATTTTTACCATGGTAAGGTCAGAACGTCCAGACAGTTTCTTTACAATCGTTGTAACATCCCGCTTTACAACACCCTTCTCCTGCTTCTTATTCAGACCATCTGATCCTTTCCTCTTCTCATATTTCTGATGCACAACTTTAGCTGTGACATCAGGAAGTTTCTGTATCTGTTTCGGTATTTCCCGGAGTTCCAGAAGACGTTTTTCCGTTGCATTAGCCATAGAGACAAAATTGGCAAATGTCTCGAGGGTATCGCGACAACTGGAACAACATGTTACTGGTAGCTTATCCCCCATGGACACCTTCGGTAAAACGAAATCTGTAAACTAATCTCCTGTTATGCATAAATTATTTGGTGACTCACCTTCCTGGCCAAGCACACTTCAACATTTGTCATCACTGAAGGACTTTCAAGGATATTCACGGTATCTGGATTAGAAGAGCCGCAAAAGCGGCACACTTGATTCATTTTATTTACCTTTCTTTGACATGTAAACAAATAATAAAAGCGAATTTCCAGCGACATGGGCGAATGTGATTAAATCGGATTTAAATTTAAACCCATAAAAAAACCGTGAAAATGTATTCTGGAAACAATCCTTACACAATTTTGAATTTGATTTCTTTAATTAAATAAAAAGTTGTAATAAAACTAACTTAGTTTATAATAAAGTTGATTTTTATGTGAGCCAAATTCAGAATATTTTTTTCATATAAAATGCATAGCATTGAATTCCATGAAACCCATGAAACAGATAATATTAAAAAGAAATTTATAATTATGTAATTATAGTTCTTTAAACTAGAATATCTGTGAGGACATAAAGATTATCTTTTGAGCAATATCCCATCTTTAAATGAGCTAATAAGAACCTTTAATTAATTAGCAATATTTGCAGTGGTGGCAAAAATAATAGGACCACCCTTGATAAGCCTACTTTTTTAACTTTTGTAATTTTTTATTCCAATGCATTAAAAATAATTTTGATGTAGAAATGTTCAAATGATTTCCATACATCGAATAAGTGTTATTTTGGCCATTAGAAATCTCTACAGTATATTCTCTCAAATTCGGGCATTTGGGACCGATATGTCACCCGAATTAGAGAGAAATTCGGGCATCAAATTGTTTCAAATGAAACGATTTTTTTGTTTACCTGCATACTCATATTAAGTTTACATGCTCATGTTAATTGTAAGTTTCATAAAAAAAAACCCTTAATACACCTGCTCTTCGTTATCCGGCACTTCGTTATCCGGGTGACAGCTCGTGACAGCTGCCAAACACTGGCGGTTGATGTATTCAAAATTATTTTTATTAAACATGAAGTTTGTCCAGAGTGAATTAAAGTATTATTATCATTGTATCGAAGTTTTTAATACATAATTGTGATAAAAAAATGAAATATAAGTATACCATGAAGAAAATTTTCTTGTTCTTTGTCAGACAGAAAATAAATTCACACAGAACAAAATAGAAAAACCGTTGATCATTCAAAAAACCTAAATGTCATTTTGTCCCCCAGTCAGCCGGATAACGAAGAGTCGAGTGTAATGCAAAATCACATCACAACTGAAACAAAGCATGGCAAATTTGAGCATATTTGCTTCATTCGATAATTATAATCGAACTTCAAAAATGTCAATAAACTTTATTCAAATTTAACTGCTGCCCGAATTAAAAAGTAGCCCGATGTTAAAGGAGCCGAATTAGGGAGAGTCTACTGTATTTTGACATATAATACGTGAATAGTGATAATCTCTTCGGACAATAAAATAGGACCACTGTAATAAACTCAAATTTATTTCAAGCATTTAAAAAATAACAAAATTTTAGTGAAATGTCAATAATTATTTAGTGTCTTAAGAATTAATTTTCCAAGTTCGGGTAAAGGCAACTACGAGAAATTGGAGCAAATATAGAACTTTCTCGTTAGAGACTCTATTAGATTTTTTAGGCTACGAAAGCATATGGAATGACCGTGAATATCATAGCTGATTACATTAAATTAAGAAAATCAATAATCTATAACACAATATAGTGTTATAGACTACATAAGACTCGGAATTTTGGCGGTCACCAGTTCCACGGGCCAATAGTATTAAGAAAACAACAATTCAAGATTTTCAAATGATTCAATGTGTCGAAATCAGTCTAGCATGTCATCGTAAGGTATTCTATAGGAAAATTTTGGTTAAAAAGGTCCTCAGATAAGTCCTAACTAGAAATAGATTTTGAACAACAGGGTTACTAGGGTTACTTGGAAGGACGAACATGATAACGCGGTGAATTACCTTAATGAAAGAGGGGAAAGAGGTTAAAATTTTTCATTAAATAATAAGTCTAGAATGAAGCTCATCATCATAAAAGAATCTTCTTTTATGATGAAATTTTAATTTGTTTAACATTTTTTCGAAGTGAAACGAGGTTTTTAAATGCTTGAAATAAATTTGAGTTTATTAGAGTGGTCCTATTTTATTGTCCGAACAGATTAAAACTATTCACGTATTATATGTCAAAATAGAAGAGATCTCTAATGGCCAAAACAACACTTATTCGACGTATGGATATCATTTGAACATTTCTACATCAAAATTATTTCAATGCATTAGAATAAAAAATTACAAAAGTTAAAAAAGTAGGCTTATCAAGGGTGGTCCTATTATTTTTGCCACCACTGTATATTGAAGGTTGAGAACAGTAAAGTCAGTAAAGTGCTTTAAAAAAATTCTAGAAGAAAAAATCAAGATAATGTTCCAATAATAATAGCCGGAGTTGGGCTACATTGAGCTGAAGCTACATTAAAAACGCTATTTTTTTCGTATATTTCTAAAAGAAGCTAGACTTTAATGTAATGTAGTTTAGAAAAACAAAGGAATTGTGAATCTAAATTAATTTATGGCAAGGTCAAGCTTCTTTAGAAATATGTAAAAAAAAAATAACTTATTTTATGTAGCCCTACCTTTCCATACAATTTTGATCAATGCATAGCTCAAAGTTGATTAGAAATGAGTTTAAACGATTTCTGAAATTCCAAGATGGGCCAAAAGTTTCTTAATTATCCTTTCATTAACAATATATTTTACTAATATTGACACATTAAAAATTTCCAAATTCTTTTTAAATTATCTACTTACCAAATTAAATGTTACTGATAAAAATTTTACAGCTTGTATTGTGAGGAATTTGTGTAAAAATTTTTTGACATAATTTATTTCAAAATGACTCATTTTGACGAAAATTTCTAACAATGTTTGATCGGTTTGATCAGTCGTTCGTCAATATAAAGCCTCTACAGCAGAGGTGTGCAAAAACCGTTGAAACCGAAAAAACGTCAAAATAAGTTTATTCAGGTAGCGTTTTGACCATTGACGTACAAGTTTCATTTGACGTTTGTTCGGTTTCAAACGGTTCTTGCACACCTCTGCTCTACAGTTATTACAGATTGGGAGCAATTTTCGTCAAAAATTACCTTTTTCAAAAAAGTCGCCTGTGCTGCCGCAGAGGAAAATGATAAAATGCCATTAACATGACAGCTATTGACAAAAATTGCTTCCGATGTGTAGAGTCCTTAAAAGGTACTGAAGTCTCAATAACACGCAATGGAGTTTATTTTAAATTTATGCAATAGAAATTGAGTTTTGATCTTGCAATTCTTAATTACAATAGGCTCTCTCTCAATTAGGCATTTGGGCAAAATGTCATCCGGTTTATCGATAGATTTGGGAGTCAAAGCCTTTGTAAATTCCACAAAAAGCGCTCAATTATAAGGAATCACGATAAAATAGGAAGAACTACAGCGAATTTGAGCAAATTAACTTCATAATTAAACGTGAAAATTGTCAACAAAATTTTTCGCCCGATTGAAAAAGAGCCGATTGAGCGAGATTCTACTGTATAATGGGTCATTTGCCGAAATATCTAACTGCAGTCCGATATAAAAGAAAAAGTTTGCTGCTGTTTTCGTTAAAAGTTTGTCGAAGTGATTTTTCTTCACCGATTTGACGAAAGTTTCAACAACATTACAATACAAACCTTTTCTTTCAAATTAAGGTCTCTACACATTGGGAGCAATTTTCGTCAAAAATTGCAGTTTTGACAGATTTTTAACAGTGCAGACAATTTCCTTCAAAAAAGCAATTTTTGGCGAAAATTGCTCTCAATATGTAGAGGCCTTTAAGGCCTCTACACATTGGGAGCAATTTTTGTCAAAAATTGCATTTTTGACAGAATTTTGACGTTTCTGCCTATAGCACTGCAGCCAATTTCCTTCAAAAAAGCAATTTTTGACGAAAATTGTGCTCAATGTGTAGACACCTTTAGAGGATAGGATGATATTTATTGAAGAGATTGGAGACTAAAAAGGGTAAGAATATTTAATCTTACGTAATTATTCAACTGAATCCAATTACTCCATTAAAATTTCTTTATTCAGTAAATAACAAAATTTACTTAAAAAAATAGTTACTTACTTTCGTTTCTTGCCGACCTTTCCGCTGGGCTTAAACTTTTTATGGGCTTTGAAGGCTCTCTTTTTGGAGTTCTTGTTGCGTGTTTGCTCCCACTGCATTTGCTTTTCCGAAGATTTATCCTTGTTGGCTATTTCCCCGAGAGTTCCGTGATTCTTCAATTTACTACTCTCCTCGAGAATATCAGCAAAATCATCCGCAGCCGCAAACAGTGAAGACATATCCGCTTTTTCTTTCAACTTTCTCCTGAATTCCTTATCATTCAGCATCTTCAGTGTTTTGCCCTTCTTCCCACTTTCATCTCCAGACTCATCCTCTTCATCACTTGAAGAGAATTCCATTGCTTCATCCAAATCGTCACTATCATCACCCAGTGATAAATCATCATCAGAAGAATTATCAATATCCGATCCTCCTGCGTCTTCCCAATCATTTTCTTCCTTTTCAGCATCACTCTCTTCATCTCCTTCGGATTTCCTCTTCTTTCCTTTCCCCTTCTTCACCTCTCCCTCATTTAATTCCTTCATATAGTCAACATCCAGATTCTTTTCAGATGTCTTGGGGCCCAAACTATCGAGATATGCCTCAAATTCATCATCATCAACCGATCCATCAGATTCTGAGCCTTCCTCCTCCTCTGCTCCACGCAATTCTCGGCGCTTTTTGAGAAATTCAAAGATGAATCTTTCATTTTCCGTACAATTTTCCTCAGATATTGCCTTAATTGGCTGCCCTCGACTTCCCAATGGCTTGTACTCACGACTCTTCTGATAAGCTTTCTGTACAACTGAATGCACCTCTTTGTCACTCTTCTTTTTGGGATTTTTAAAAGCAAACCGATCGAGAAATTGTGTCAGAGAAAAATCTACAAGAGGATCTCCGTAGTAAGTATTCTTGCGTCCTGAAATAAAGTTTATCCATCAGATCTTAAAGTGAAGAAAATACTCGTGCAAGGAGCATAAATCTTGACTTCGTTTCGCACAAATTTATAAAATTTAAATTAATAAGAACTTTGTTTCAACTGACTTCTACGATTTTCTTATGAACATTTTATAAAACAATGCTCACTTATGTTGAATTCTAGAATTTAAGATGCAAAAAATAAAAGAAGATCCTTCCTAAAATTTTCCCAAAAAAAAAATGATGTTAAGTAGAAAAAAATCGAAATGTGGTTCATTTTAAAAAGATCAAAGATTTCTTCTTTGAACTCAATTCTCATTTGAAACCTTATATCGAGATTTTCAAGGTTTCCAATACTAAAATTTTAATTGTTAGAAAACTTTACTGGCAAAACCAAAGAAGATAATTCACAAGGATCACGAACTATTTTTTTTTCTTGACATATCATCCTGCAATAAATTTAAGCATTTTTCATGATCTATCAGTAAGGCCCCAGGATTATTGATTTATGGCAATATGCAAGCATATTTAGGCAAAAATCTAATTTGTAAAATTATTTTTTCTAATAGGGAAAGACTTTCAGGTTTCGCACACACACTAGCTTCAAACACTTCATTATTTTACTGCTCGAACTCAAAGAGAGAGCCGTTATATAATCTTCTTTTGTCAACTTGTCACCGTCCTGGAGCTTAAACGGTATGAGATATCGACTTCCGGTCTTCGATGACCCCCAATAAAAAAACTATCTCTAGACGTTTCTTTTTCCCACTCCTCACCCCCTTCCACCCCTCCAAAACTGTTTTTTTTTTCTTCTAAATATTAGCCCAAGTTTTTTTAATGACTTTCGGATATGTTTTAGGTTGTCCAGCCGAACATTTCGTTCAAACATACCTATGACCGGAAAATTCTCCATTTTTATTTATTGAAGGTCCGAACTGGACATACGAACGCAACGCATTCCTACTTGATGAACAGAACGGATCCTCCCTCTTGTTCCATTTGTAACGTTCCATTATCAGTAGAGCACTTCCTAGTCAATTGTCCCGAATACTCCCATCTCAGTGAGAGAAATCCGAAAAAGTTAAAATAACATTCCGGAAATGTTAATTTTGCACTGCATTATTGATCCGAAATCAATGTAAATATTATGCTTTTTAGGTGTATTATGGGTTAAAGTTACCCTTTTTCATGTTAATTTTACACTTAAAAAGGTGTAAAATTAACGTTAAAAAATGTCGATATTTTTTTTAGACCTAAAAAGTGTTAAAGTTACGAGGAAAAAAGTTAATCGCACCCCCTTATTTATAACCCACAAACAAGTTTGTACTTTTTTCACAAACATTGTTCGTAACATGATCACTTGACGAGCATATTTTGTACTTTTACAAACATTTGTTCGTAATTGTTCGTAAACGCACAAAAAATGTTCGTAAATTTTTGTTTTCCTGACGAATATTTTACGAACATTTACGAACAAATGACAAAATTTTACGAACAATTTATTTTACGAAAAGTGACTAGATTGCATAAGCGTATCTGTATAGGGTTAAAAGGGTTGCATTAATTCGAAAAAGTGTTTTGCTAAACGATTATCACTTAGCTAAGTTTTCGTTCTAATGATGTTGAAAAATTTTACTCGAATTGACGGCTTTTTTTGCACCATTTAGTAAATATTTAGGGCAAGTGTGCCAAATTCCGGCCGGCTTGCAATTCCGGCCACTTTTTTTCCTCGAATTTCGAAGAATTTTTAGTTTTTGCATACTCTAAGAGATCATAGAATGCAAAAAAATACAAAAATGTCGCTTCGACAAATGAGATAATGTGAAAAAGACATTGGAAAAATTCTGGGAAGGCAAGAAACTATAAGAATGAAAGTGGCCGAAATAGACCACCAAAGCTGTGTCTACATTTTTATGAATTTTAAAATTGAATAAGAATAATTTGAGCGAAAATGAAGACGATAAACTGCCTATAAGGTTCCAAGAAACATTCCTTAAGAAAGAATAAAAAAATTAATTTGTATTGAAAATATTATATTTCAAACTTGAGACTTTGGCACTTGCACGCAACTATGCCGAAATTTGGGACGCTTACCCTAACAAACTTATTTAATAAAAAAAAATTATCAATAAAACCAATATTAAATGGGAAAGATAAAAAGATATTCTGAGTGTAAAGATTAGGAAAGCCAAGACACATTAGTAAAGTAACACACAGAAACCTTTCAACTTACTTTCCAAGACGCACTCCACGAACTTCTGCACAGTGGGATGAAAATGCTCTGAGAATCTCAGTAATTCCACAAAAGGCTCATACTGTGCTCCAGCTCCAGCTGGATTCCTGTAGAATGGATCGTAATTGAGCGGTAGCCTATTGATTTTTGGCTTTTTCTCCTCATCCTCCTTCTTGATCCCATTGATATCAACATGGCACCATGATTCACTGCTTTTGGATTTTTTCTTAGTCAGTTTCTTGGGCTTCTGCGAGGAATCTTCATCTGCATCGGAATAGTGCTCAGAATCGCTATCGTAGAGCTGCGCCTTGGCCTTATTCTTTGCAATATCTTCTGCTGTGGGCTTCTCTTGGATTCTATTGAGTTCCGGACGCTCCTGCAGGATTTTTTGGATTATCACAAAGACTCCACATGTCATTTGGGATGGGAGGTAGAAAGTGATCTGCAGAAGACGCTTAAGAAAAGCCTGAGCTCGTGGGATATCATGATCAATGGCCACAGCTCGATGAACAATGTAGAGAAACTGCGCTGACCATTTGTGTGTCATTGTCGTGAGCTCCATGGAGACAATTTTCCGGTAGAGAGCTGTGTAGAAGCGATCCCGTTTGATACTTGCACAGGTGATCATGACTTGGAGCAACAGCCCAAGAGCCTGGATGGCAATCCGGATCTCAGCAAAATGGATCAAGCGATAGATGATGTTCTGGAGTTCTTCGCTAAGGGGATTCATGGTGGCTTTATTGTCTTCAGCTGCAGCTGCAACAGATCTCCTGAGACACCGCAGAATAGCCTGCATTGTCCGATTATTGACCATGCCCTTGTCCACGAGGATTTTGAAGAAGGAGAAGCAAATGTTTGTGAGCTTCCGGGCCACTTCCACAGAACACAAAGTAGCTATTTCAGCCAAGAACGTCAGAGTGACATGCTGTGCGCGTTCTGAAATGTTTGGCCGGAAGATAACTCGCTCAGCTTCCTTGACAATCACCCCACACATATTTGGATGCTTATTGGCCACTTCTGTGAGATGATACTGTGCCTTTGCAGCTACCTTCACCGTTGGGTCTCCCATTTTATTTACAATCATCGACAGCAACATTGCTTCCTTCTCAGGACTGTGAATCAGGAGCTTTGCAGCACAAACAATAGCCAAACATTTATGAACTTCCTGACCACTTTTCAGAATACCCTCCAAGTTCTGCAGAAATGTGAAATAACGCTGCTTCAGTTCGGCCTCAAAATGCCAGTACGTGTAAACCTTCTCCATGAAACTTTTCTCTAGGTTCTTATCTCCTTTCAAATTCTTCCAATCACTTCCACGTTGATCCATTGCAATGAGTTTTCTATTGCTCGGCAGAATGGAAGACATAAAGAGATCTGTAATGACATCAACTACATCTACACTGGACTTATTTGCGGCTTTTGTGAGCCCAATGAGGACATCCAGAGCTGACAAATTGCCCAGAGGATTGCTCTGAAACAGAAGCGTTCCTGCATTGGCTCTATCTCTCAAAGTTCCACGATGCAGAGCTGTCTGAAGCCATTTAGCATCAGATGGATTCTCTGTGGACAAATTACAAATAGTTTATATTTTAAGAATCACGAGGAAAATCAAGAAAACCATACTTTTCTGAAGATTGTTGAAATTCTTGTTGAATGTTGATTCGCACGTTGATGTGAGTTCGCTGAGTTCCTCCTCACTCAACTCCACAATTTCACCGGAATTGTACTTTTTCACCTGGAAATGACAATAGTCAATAAATCTAAAATACTTTACAATTGGTTTTCAGTAGTTTTTTACCTCTTCAAACCACTTTTTTCCCTCATTTTCCATGATTTCTCTGAAAACAATTTCAAGATATCACAACAAAACCATGTGGATTGTAATTGCCTGTTGAGTCGAGTGGTGCCGCTGAAAGCAGTTTGAAGGTAAAGTGTCACTGCAATGTCACTGCATTTTTTGTTCTTCTCAAATAATGGCCGCTTGTTAAAATATCTTACTTTCTTTATTGTTTGCCAAAGATTCAGAAGTGGAAACTCCATCTGTGACTATTGTGTATCTATTTCGTTACAAAAAACACCCCGTGAACACTATTAAGTATTTTGAAGTGAAATAGATTCGTCGGATTGTGAAAAATTTTGATCTGAATTGCGCGAGGGAACATTTTTTCACGTTTTTTTCATCCAAAGAAAACGTATCTCCCCCGGAAAAATTGCGTATAAACTGATAGAAAAGAAGGATTTTATAGAAGTGTTGCAGGAAAAGATCTACAGTTTTTGGTGAGTAAATTGACATAAATTTGCGCATTGTCTACTTCCCAAGAATTACACGTAAATTGGGTTCCGGAGAAATCCCTGGATATGACTGGGGTTAAGGGTGTGGGAAAATTGGGTTTTCTGCTAGGTTTTCAGCATGTCTATGAGCCTCAATGAAAGTCATTTAGGGTGGGAAAACCTCATAAAAACCCTCATGTGCTTATGTAGAAGGGAATAATTTATCTAGGCAAAATCCCAAGACTTCCAACGAACCCTATTTCAATTAATTTGCATGATATCAACGTCGCCATATTTGATGTTAATCAACCCAGAAAATCATCAAGAAACCCTTCTTGTACTTCTCATACCCCCCAAAATATCCAGAGCCTCTGCATAAGGAGAATTTCACAAGAGAGGAACTGCTGAGCACATTGAGAAATGATGCATCACAACAGCCACCCATCGCATCATCCGCACATGCATCCTCAGATGCATCCCAGTCTCCAGCAACAACATCCACCGCAGCATTTGGGCCAGCAGATGCCACCCCATCACATGCCACCCAATATGAATCATCATTCAGCTGCCGGATCGCACCATGGCTTCCCACGCGACCAGATGAATAGGTAAGAAAGCCCTTCTCTATTTTGCCGGCTGAAAAAGAAAGCAATAACTCCCAGACAGAGACACCCCTCTTTGGCACAGCCAAGCGAGGAAGATGTCTTGAGCAATCATTAAGAAAGTCCAAGGGGTGATCGTCTGAAGAAGTTGGTAATAGTGTGCGTTGTGTAGAAAAGTTACGGGGCGATAAAAATGCAACCCAGGGGGAATTCAGGGGATATTGTAGTGTGTGCAACTATTTGAAGAAGGGGAAGATTGTGAATAAGGCAGGTTCATATACAATAGTGCTTGATGTTTTTAGAGAGCAGTAACTTTCGCTTTTTATGCTATTTCACATTGGGTCTCTCTTATATCGTCTCCGGACTTCAAAATAAACATACACAGCATCAACACACCATATACTTTAGTGTTAAAGATGATGCCCTGTTGTCTCTTGGCTAGAATTGTCCCTTCTTGACTTCTTTCTCATCAGTCTGTTTAGACAAAAAAGTTGCAGAAAATGAGGAAAAAGGTCTTCGATTTTTTTATTTAGAATTTTACGCACAGAAAAAAAAGATGCATCAGTTTGCAGTTTCATTTCGTTGACCAATCAAAAGTGATAAGCGTTATGCTTATTCAGCTCAATCGGTGGAACAATTCTAAACATTTTTTTTGTCAGGGTGTAGTCATTTTTTATTGGGACTGGAAGTTGAAACATTAGACATTTAGGAATAGTAAAAAAAAAAACTGATTAAATGAGATTTGCAACAGTCGGGAGATTTTGATTATGGATCTGTAATAAGTAAATATTTGTGGTATTAATTTTTTGCTTCGGCGTTTAAATAGCTTCAGATACAACTATTCAGATCTAAGACTTAGCCATATGGTTTAACTGCTCTAATTTCTTATCAATATCGATTTTTGGAAAAAAAAATTTAGGATTGGATTTTTAAAAGATAAGAGACCTATAGATTCTCAAAAAGCAATAAAATTGCTCGCTATTCAAGATTTTGAGGCCTTTGGGAACTGGGCTAAATCTCTAGTCTGAAGACCACCTTAGTATTGCGAATTGCACAGAATTTATAAAGTTTGGAACGTTGAAAGAAGGATATGAGGATAACTGTTCATAGAAAAAAGATTTTCCGTATTATTTATTATTCCATTTAGAAAACAACATTGAAGACTCTTCATATCCTCCCAGATCTACGGATTTTTTTTTGAAAACATGATTTTATAGCATTGCTAACTTTCGGACAATCGTTCTAAACTTAAAGCTATTCAAAAAAATATTAATTATGAGATAAAGAAAGCTCGAAGATTTAAGTTAAATATTTACTGTCCAAATTAATGATTTTCAATTCTGAAACTTTATTTATTAAAATTTTGGTTTGTCCAGAATTTTAAAATTACTGAAAACTTAAAAAAGTTCGACATTACCATATTTAGTTTATCTATTGCGAAGATTCTTACATTTCTGCTTAAATGTCTTGATAAATTTGACACTATATAATTAAAGATCTTTTATAAATATGAATATAAGCCTCCTTCAAAGGCTGAATTAAAGGTTTAATATTTAAAGGCTTATCTCAGAATTAAAAGGGACGAATTGGTAGTTGAAAGTGACTTTTGGCGAATTTTGAATTATTTTCGGATTAAATTATTTATCTACATTTTAGTATTTAAGCTCAAGGTATTTTAGGCCCCTCGCATTGTTTTATGTGAAAATAAAGGGTCCCGGTCAAAATCCTGAATGGGCCAAAATCCGAAAACCAAAATCCCGAGTTCCTCAAACGATTGGTCGAAAGTGAGCAAATGTGACAGATATCACGTGAAGAGTTCCTTTATACCTATAATATCATGTAGAAGGTTGAATATAAAGCGCTATGGCATTCCGGTCAAAATTCTGAAAACCTAAAATACCGAAGAGTCAAAATCACGAAAATCTAAAATACTGAAGAGCTAAAATTAAAATTTCGAATGGGTCAAAATCCCGATAACCTAAAATCCCGAAAATCCTAAATCCTGAAAAGTCAAAATCCCGGAAATCCAAAATCCCGACAATAAAAAATTCCGAAGAGCTACAATTAAATTCCAGAATTTGCCAAAATCCCGAAAATCCAAAACTCCGAAAATCCAAAATACCGAAAATCCTTAATAATGAAAAGTCAAAATCCCGGAAATCCAAAATCTCGAAAATCTAAAATTCCGAAGAGCTACAATTAAATTCCTGAATTTGCCAAAATCCCGAAAAGCCAAAACTCCGAAAATCCAAAATACCAAAGAGACAAAATCACGAAAATCTAAAATATACCAAAGAGCTCAAATTAAAATTCCGAATGGGTCAAAATTCCGAATATCCAAAATTTCGAAACGTTAAAATCCCGAAAAGCTATAATCCTGAAAATCCAAAATCCCGAAAATCTAAAATTCCGAAGAGCTAAAATTAAAATCCCGAATGGGCCAAAATCCCGAAAAGTCAAAATTCACGAATGGGCCAAAATCCCGAGAAACCAAAATCCAGAATTTTTAAAAGTGCGATTCCTATGCACTCGCGCTTGTTGTAGGTAAAGGGTGATTGTCTGTGTTTTAGGAAAGTATTCTACACAGAATACTCCATTTAATATTTCGTCCCTTTCAGGATCATTAAGTATTTGGGATTTTGGCCCATTCGGTATTTTGGCCCATTCAGGATTTTAGCCCATTCAGGATTTTGATCCATTCGGGATTTCGATTCATTCAGGATTTTGACCCATTCGGCATTTTCGCGTTCTGGGTTTTGGGTTAAATTCATTTTGTTAATGCTTGTAAAATATCTTACTGAACATTTTTAATTTTCCTATTTTTCAAATCAACATTCTAATGATATTTTTACTAAATATTTCTTTCTGTAAAATATAATAATTTCCATTACGCTCTCTAATTGGCTAAATTATTACAGTTCAAAGTTCTGAAAGCCTTAAAGATCCCACTCAAAAACGCCATGAGAACAAATTATTTTGTTTGATTGAAATTTAAATACCCATCGGTGGTGATATTTTACTGATTGGACTGATTGTAACTATTGACAAATTTAACTTATTTTAATAATCACATTTTACTTTATTACTATCCATCCACAAGATGATTTTTGCAAAATTCTAAATAACAAAAAACGTTTTCTTCTTGGATTTCTTAAGAATCCAAAAAAAGAGATGAAAGTGTGAATTTAAATCGCCTGCTCAAATAATAAGTGGCATGAATAGAGGATGACCAAAAAAATTGAATAAAACCTCTTAAATTTTAAAATAATGTTCCCCGTTTCCCTAAAAATGAATTGTTTCACTTAATTTTGTAAATTTATATTTGAAATCTTTTGTAGCGTGGATTGTTACCCCTTAAATTTTGAGATAAATCTTTAGACTTCTAAATCGACCTTTACGGATTCACTCGTATTCAGCGATTAAGATCTTCAATTTTTTTCAAGCTTTTTGAAAATTTTCTTTTAATAAAAGCTTATCGCAAGGACCTCTTAAAACTTTAAAGAAGTTATCAACAATAAATTTTCTAAAATAATAATAAAATATGCTTGGATGATTACTACGGAAAGGGCAAGTAAATTATTTTTCAAAGAAGTTAGCGAAAGCGGCTCTAAAAATCGAAATTAAAGGTCAGAAAGGACTCTTTAACAACTGGAATTGATAAATGTTTTGTAATGAAAATCAGTTCTAGTGAGTGCAAAAAAAAATCTTTCATGATTGAAAGGCTCAAATATCTGAATTTCTTCTATTCTACTAAGTAATTCTTGGATTTTCTTCTGGATTTACAAAAAATACACATTGTGAAAAAAATCCTCAAAATGGAGCATTTTGATTCGATTTTTATTAATCCGTAGTAGTGTTCTAAAGAAATCTTTAACCTTGAATCGTCCGATAATAAATATTAAGCTTATTTTTTTAAATTTAGAAATTAAATTTTACATTTTATACGCCAAATGTTCAAAGATCAACTTTCACTCCATATAGCAAGCTCCCTATTTATTTATTTAAAATTTCTAATTAGAAAAAATTATATTCTCATGCCTTAAAAAATAATGTTAACAACTACTAACATAACTGTGTTATCACTCTTGCACATTAATATTTTAATATGATTTACATTAATTGTCGCTGGTGAGAGTCCAAATGTGTAATTTGTGTGTTTGAATCATTTTATATTCAAAATTTGATCTATTTGTTGATAAAAAGGCAGACTTGGCCCGCAAAATTTGATATAAATTGATTTATAGCATTAATGCGAAAAATTAATGCGATTTCTCCTTAATTTTTTAATGTGAAAAATATTTATGCTTTAGGTAAATTTAAAGTTATTTTTGTAGGCCAAGTCCACTTCTTTATCAATAAATAGAAAAACCCGAAATATTAAGTGACTTAAAGACACAAATAACATATTTGGACGCTCACAAGCGACAATTAATGTGAATCACATTAAAATTTTAATGTGTAAGTGTGATAACGCCGTAATACGGATAAATTTTAATCCAATACAAGCGATACTTCAACGAAAAGAACAACGGGGTTCAATATAATAGTCAAAGTAACATCTGAGAGATCTTTTTAAATGAGGTAAATTCATCCAAATTGGATGACAGTAGACCCCTCTAAACGCTTATCCTTTGACCCTGGAAAACCACTAAAGCGAAAATGAATGGAAATGATTGGCACATGAACACATTTTTTTTATTTCGTTGTAATTTGCATTGTACTTAAAGAAATTATTTTGTCAAACGATTCTTAGTAAAAAAAAAAATCAAGGAAGTTTTTGTGGGTGCTGAAATTGACGTAACTGGAAGAAGGATTTTTATTCTAAGTCTACCATCATAAGAATAATGTTTTAAATAATAAAATGCAAATGAAATTGCTAAACAGTTGAGTTCATGAAGAATGTTGAATTTTTGAAGAGGATGTAGCTTTAATTGTGTGTGAATTTCTTTTATTTATTTATTATTCTGAAGCTGTGCACATTGCAAGATACGTAGAGATACAGAGAGGGAAAGAGAAGGATAGAGAGAGAACTTGTGTGGAAGAATTTATAAGTGAAGAAGATCCTGGACAGACAGGCAACAAAAATATAATTGCTTGTCCGTGGAATTTGATATAATAAATTGCGACAACTTGTTTTGCAATTTTGAGGCAAGGGGAGAGAATTAGTGGAAAACCTTAGGGATTACCTATATGTATGGAACAAAATATTATGGAGATGGATTAAAATATCCCTCTAAATATGGTTTGGTGTTGAAGAAACAAGCTTCTAAATATTATTGCCACTATATATTCTATAACACACCCTTATGTATTGCAAGGGTTTTTTTGTGTATGCTTACATCTATCGTCATTCTTGAATATTTTATTGTATTGTGAACAAAATAAGAAGGATATTTGTCATTGCCACTGAAGATGTTCACTGTATTCATTGTTCCAAGTGTCTCTATTTGCTATTTCACTCATGCTGGTATGATTTTGGAGGGTGCAAAAGTGAGATAGGCTGGATTTTTAGGAGGACTTTAGTACTATTTTAAAATTATACCTCAATAAAAATTCACATGGTTCACATAGTGTGTTGAGTTGGTTCGATTCACGAAGCACTGAACCCTTTTTATTGCTCGAACTTCTCTGAGACAGTAATATGTATATAGTAAGGCCATGTAACTCCGACGATTGCAAAACTCGGATGCCGCGACCGATTTAACTCCGATACATCCACTTAAAATATAATTTATATTTTTATTTCTGTAATTAATTACTGAAGTATCATATTATAACTATTCTACTTTAAGAAAAACCAAAAATTATATTTTTATCGGTTTAATAAGTGGGTAAAAGAAATATTTTTTAAGCTCGGGTCAGCTGGGTTGTGTACTAAAAATTTAATTTCTGAGAAAATTTTGCTGTTGACAGCTCGTCGCTGGAAAAAGTTTAGTGTTTTTTCTATATAATAAAACATTATTTGCAATCAAAATTATTAATAAAAGTTAGTGTAGTTATTGATCTACAAGGTGAGTAAGAGTTTATTGATAATATATTAATAATTCATACAGAAATAAGTGATTTTTGTGAATGTTTACATTTCGATGCATGTCGGATGCGGTGAAAGTCAATGTTTTGGTTCAGAATTTGCATTGTTCAGGACTCTTTTTCTGTTTCAGATGCCAAAGGGAACAAAAGAAAAGACCTATAAGGACAAGCCCGACTCTAAGGAAGGTATTAGGAATGCCTTGCAGTGTGTACGAGATGGTTCTACCATAGCATATGCATCCAAAACATTTAATGTCCCAAGAACAACACTGCACAACAAATTGTCTGGCAGATACCCGGAAGAGTGCCCCAATGGCAGACCAACAATTCTTTCAAAAGAACAGGAAAAAGAACTTGTCAAATGGATCCTGGGATGTGCGGATGGCTGGCATCTCATCGGGAAGGAACAAGTTCCGGACAGCGTTAAACTCATCTGTGAGGTCTACAAAATTCCCAACCATTTTACAGCTGGAAGACCCGGAGACGTTTGGTTCAGGAATCTTCTTAAGCGTCATCCAGAGCTCAGCATGCGCAAGCCAAAATCCTTCTCATTGGAAAGAGCTACTGTCACTGCTGAAGACCTCACGGAATGGTTTCTTGGATATTTCACAGAACACAACCTTCTGAGCATTTCACCAGACCGTGTTTTTAATTGCGACGAAAGTGCCTTCTTTTTGACACCGGAAGATGGAAATGTCCTGTCCAGGAGAGGTTCACGTGTAGTTCCATCTCTTAAAAATTCAGGACCGAAGCAATGTATCACAGTACTCTTCATGGTGTCAGCTACTGGCGAACTTGCTCCTCCAATGGCTGTTCATAAAACTGACATTACTCCAAAAATTGCCATTCACAACGCAGAAGGATGGAAAATGGGAACGTCACCACAGAGTGGCTGGATGGATGGGCCACTTTTCTATGCTGGTCTTTATTTCCCGAAAATTGTTTTCCAACATTCAGAGGAGTCCATTATCAATAACCAGCACGATCAGGCCACCGACAATAATCCTTCAAATGATCCAGTCATCCCTGGAAACCAACTCTCTGCAACTTCTGAGACTCTCGATCCTCCTGAAACTCAACCGATCTTCGACACACTAAAACAATGCTATTTCTGGCCAGGAGATATTCCAAAACGTCGTCAGAAGAAGAGGGTCAAAGCCAGCAATGTCAAACACCAGTATATTGTATCTTCCGAGGAAATTATCGCGGAACAGGAGGAAAAATTGAGGCAGGATTTACAAAAAAAGAAAGAAATTGCTGAACGGAAGTTGACCAGAGAGAGGAACAAAAAAATAAGGGCAGAAGAAAAGGAGATAAAACTAAAGGAGAAACACATGGTAAAGGAAAAGGCTCAAATGCCAATTGAAGCTGAAAAGAAAAAACGTGGAAGGAAGTCAGCCAAGAAAACCGAGGAAAAATCAAAGAATTGAGTGCAATCTTAAAATAAATAAAAATATATATAATTAAATAATAAATTAATGAAATGAATTGATGGAATAAAACTCTAAAAAATGTTTTTGAAATAATATCTTCTCATTTTTATGCATTAAACTTTTCCTTAAAATGAGCATCCGAGTTTGATCGAATTCAACGGAGTTACATAAAAGCGTCGCAGTAACATTCTTGCGCATATATTAATATTATCGTAATTTATTAATTTTCATCAATATTATTGCTAAAATTCTATTTCTATTATGATTCTAAATTAAACAAAGAATAATTCTATTGATTTGGAATGGCGAAAAAAATATTTCATCAGTCCAAAAACAAGCATTAAAGTCGCACTCAATGAAAAGTATCCGGATTACCTCTCTTTACTATAATTGCTCAATTTTGACTTAGAGTGCAAATAGTGTAAATTCAATTCTTAAGTATTTTAAGTCTAGTAAACCAAGTTATTTTTATTAGCCAGGTACTTGGAATAACTTCACTGAGAAAAAAGTGGGTGCGATTAACTTTTTTTCCTCATAAAATTAACACTTTTTAGGTGTAAAAATATATCAACATTTTTTAATGTTAAATTTACACATTTTGAGGGTAAAATCAACATGAAAAAAGGGTAACTTTAACCCCCAATACACCTAAAAAGGGTAATAGTTACACCGATTTCGGATCTATACTGCAGGGTAAAATTAACATTCCCGGAATATTACACTATGCAACAAATTCACAACTTTTTTTGCTAACGGAGATCTCACATGGTACGTTTGATAGAGTCAAGTCCCCTGATTAAGAATCTGACCTTGGTTTTGCTCCATCACGTAACAATGTTTTTTTGTTAATACTTTTATATTTTTCCTGCTTTGCCTTACATTATCCGTTATATCTCAGGTTCTAGTGAACAGAACTTAAAAAGTGTAGGTCCGTTAGAAAGCTCATTAGCTGTGCTTTAATTTTAATGATTACAAAAAACTTTGTAAAACCACTCTTTCAAGGTGTAAAATTGAAGTTTCTCTAAGAATTACCAAAAAATGGTCTTAAAGTGAGGTTTTAAAAATTTGTATAAAAATAAATCTCATATCGCTCCTTGGAAATTACAAGAGGTCAAATCACTTTTTTGCGATTTTGAGATTCTAAGTGAGTTTAATAAATAAAGACAATTTAATAAATTTTCAGAGGATCTAAGTCATTAAATTTCGTTATTAGAATAGTTTTTCAAAATTTTAGGCTTTTTCATTACTTGCATAATTTTGTTTGAAGTAAACGGGCACAAAATATATTCATCATTCAAATTTTTGTGAAACAGGGGACTAACTTAAGCAAGTTGTTCCCTTGTCATTCTAATTTAGGCAAAATTTGCACATCATTTAGAATGACAAGGAGCTAACTCATTATAAAACATATTTTGAAAGGTAAAAATATAAAAGTCTCGATGTTTATATTAGTGCTCGCTCATACAAATAGAAAAGAAATAAATTGTTTTTGTTCAGTCATTAAATTGAGATACTTATTTACACAAAGTTGAATCTTTCATGCTGTCTCCTAAAAAATGGCCGAAAATTAGTTGGCCCCTTGTAATTTCCAAGGAGCGACATGTACGTAGGGTATGTGTACCATATTTCGGCATAGTTGCATGCAAGCGTCAAAGTCTCAAGTTTGAAATGTAATATTTTAAATTCAAATTGATTTTTTTATTCTTTCTTTTGTAAGAGTGTTGCTTTGAACCTTGTAAAGAGTTTACCGTCTTTATTTACTCTAAAACATTCTTAATACATTTTAAAATGAATAAAAATGTAGACTCAGCTTTGGTGCTCTATTTCGGCCACCTTCATTATCATAGTTCCTTGCCATTCGGAAATTCTTCTAATATCTTTTTCACGTCATCTCGTTTGTCGAAGCTACATTTTTTGTTATTCTTTTGCATTGTATAATCTCCAGAGTACGTAAAATCTAAAAGTTCATGGAAATTCGAGGAACAAAAAAGGTGGCCGAAATTGCAAGCTGGCCGGAATTTGGTACACTTACCCTATGTGTTCGACTTTCAGCACTGTCCAACTTTTAGCAAATGACCATACTTGGGCTAGGGAAAAAACATTGCCATTAAAAGGTG
Source organism: Phlebotomus papatasi (assembly GCF_024763615.1). Classification (NCBI taxonomy): domain Eukaryota; kingdom Metazoa; phylum Arthropoda; class Insecta; order Diptera; family Psychodidae; genus Phlebotomus; species Phlebotomus papatasi. Next base: position 97,954,687 of record NC_077223.1, read on the forward strand.
ACGTTCTTGGATAGTCCATTAATGCAGTGGCAAATAATTGCAAATCGAGAATTATTCGTAATTAACGAGCAAATTTAGACACGAATTATAAAAATTGCCCTATTTTTCAAGGTCAACGGTTAATCACCTCTAGAGAGCATATTTCTAATCCAATTTGAGCAAAGGTGGACTCATTTGAAAGGTCTTGAAATTCTTGACAAATCTGAACTATTCTGAAAGCGTATTTTTTCATCGAAACAATTGCAAAATTAATTCCAAAAGAGATTTTAGTATCAAAGTCATGAGTTCGAGCATTTCGCAAAGCTGAAACACTTTGCTAGTTCTTTAAGAAAAAAGCCCCATTCAAAATTTTTACCTTTTTATTGAGCTGCACAGTGCATTCACAGTTCGCTATTAAATACTCTGAAAAAAAAACCCAAGAATGTTAGAGGAAGAAGAGGAGAAAGAGAGAAGTATATATATATTTAATTGTGGTTGAAGTAGAGATTTATACTTTCATATCTTTCGAATATTTTTTTGTTATTGTGGAGCAATTCTTTCTTACTCTGGGAAGAGGTCATATGAGAAGAGAGGAATAACTCAGTTTTGTTGAGCCGAATAATTTGAAGCAAATATTTTGCTAAGTCCCTCTATTTCGCAAATTTTCATTGATATAGAGAGCTAAAAATCATTTTGTTGGACTACTTTTTTCTGTGACTTATAGACTGGGACACCATCAGAGGATTAATCACCATCAAATCCATCCCAATCATGTAAGAGTGCCAAAGCAGGGATCACAGCACAATTCTCTAATAATGGCACAACAGACGCAAATGAAACAACAGCCACAGAATACTCCAGCTGGGCATATGAGTGGTGGTGCTAGTGGGGCTCCTCAGATAGCACAACATCATCCCCAGCCGAAGAAGCAGCAGCAGCAGAAACCACAATTGCAAGTTCCACAGAATCAAAATTCTCAATCATCACAGAGACATTTGCAGGCTATTGATACCAAGCCAAGTCCATCAAGTGAGTGATAAAGTTTACTCCACCATTTTAGAAGGATAAATTTCATTAAAGGGTCGTTTGTTTTTTTTTTTTTTTTTTTTATCTTCTCTTTAGCAACTAATACACCACAAAATGGACCAAATATTCCAACAGTGTCTGCTGTTTCGGCGACTTCGGTAGCGACGTCGCTGGAGAGCAAACCCAAAATTGAGATATCTGGTCCTGAAGATACTTCAAAGGAGAAATCACAACAGTCTGCAACATGTGAAACCTTGGCAAACATTAAAGAGAAAACTCCAATGTGTCTTGTAAATGAACTAGCACGACACAATAAGGTATGTTATCTTGATTTAAAGTAGCTTGAAATTCTTTTATTACCTTCAGAACAATGGATGGTCTTTAATGATTTCCGAAAATCATTTCTGGCAGGAACATTTGCTAACAAAATATTTTGTGATGTTTTTTTTTCTGAGATATTGACGATCATTACTTTGTATTTAGTTATACGAAAAAAAAGTTAAATTTTATTTATGATTAAGAACAATGCGAAAAATGTTGATTGCACAGAGGAAACTTGGGGCAAAATTGACAGAATAAGGGAAGGGAAAACGGAAAATGTGCTGTTGAAGTCATTTCCCATAAGATATTGTAATAAAGTGTCTTTACCGATTTAGAAAAGGCAGAAAAGGAGAACTGGAGACAAATGCTAATTGACATTTTGCACCGTGTTTCTTGGAACAAAATTCTTTGCAAATCTAAAACGGACAACAGATTCCTATTTAACAGATACAAATTATTCCCAAGATATTCATTAATGGATATCTTTGGAAAATAAGTAGGTTAAAATTGATATCTCTTCTCTTAATGCTTCGTGGAACTCTGTATTTTTTTATCTTGCTCTACTCGTTCAAAAAATATTATGAATGACTCAATCGAAAGCTTATCAAGAAAATTGCTCATAACGACCAAAGTAATTCAAAGCTAATAAAATAAATTTTCAAAGAAAAATTAATAATCGGTAATCGCGATAAATAGGTGGAAGTTGATCAGATTTGTCAGGTATTCAAAGACCTTTCAACAAATTAAAATTTTGCCAATTTATTTACGAAATATGGCTCTATATAGCTGATTAATCTTTGAAAATCCTATTTGAGTTCGTCCTTAAATTCAGCATCAGGGGGGAGTGAATCACCTTTGAATTGGGTAGTGTTAACCCTCTAACGGTGTTTTCTTTAATATGCGAAAAAAAAAAGTTCTAAAACAATGTTTTTTAGGATAATTATGATCCAATAAAGTCGAAAAAACCATCCATTCTTCATTATCTTTTTTACTTTAGGCGCTAGGTGAGAAAATATAAAAATTTTTTGAAACTCTTTTTGCTTCTAAAATCCACATTTTTAGTTTTTTCAATTTTTTTAAATAAAATACCGTCGTTGCGGGTGACTTTGCACGTTTTTTCGCTATTTTTCAACTTTACCCTCTAAAAGTGGATAGTTAAAGTGAAGGGAGGGGGGTTTTTGAGTAAAATTATTTGTATTCAATTGTTAATGAATGGATTTTGTGCCACTAGCATTAATTTTATAAAATTTTACTATGTTTAAAAAAATCAAGAAAAAAGGCTTGCACTGGGGATAAGGTGCGGGTGACTTTGCACTTTTTAATAAATACCAAAAAATCAACAATTTCTGATAATAAACGACAATGAAGATCTTCACATCTAAGGGTAAGATGCACGAGATCTGCAAGATGACATGATCGCCATCTTGATTTGACGTTTCTGTCCGCCATTTTGAATAACTGTCAAAACCTAAAACTGGTCCGATTGAGTTGAAATTTTAGTATGTTGTAGCTGATGTCAAGACCTTTTCAGAACGTATCTATGTCCCAGTCTACGTCAAGTATTTACCTAGATACAGAGGCTCAAATTTTAAAATTTTGAAATCATCATATTTTTGCGATCTTTATTTACTAATCCTTAATTTTAAAATCTAAATGAAATGCCTCAGTAACCATTAAAAATGGTTGAGGCTTTTATTTTATATATTTATTTACTCTTACATAATTAAAAAAAAATAAATGAAAAGTGCATTTATTAATTTTTTTATTTTTTCATTTTTGCAAAAACAGTTTTTCAGATCTTTAAATAATATGCTGTTATAAAGAAAAACATTACTTTTCTCTTTGTTTGTTATTTAGATCTCATCGCCTAACGATAGTACTGTCTTTTTTGTGATGATTTCGATAAAAGAAGCTCTCCGTAGTTCTGTATTCATGAAAGTGTCAAAATTTTGAACTTGGAGCTCCTGTATCCAGGCAATCGCTTGACCGAGGTCGGATGTTATATATGTTCTGAAAAGGTTTTGACATCAGCTAGAACATACTAAAATTTCAGCTCAATCGAACCAGTTTTAGGTTTTGACAGTTATTCAAAATGGCGGACAGAAACGTCAAATAAAGATGGCGACCACACCATCTTGTAGATCTCGGTCACTTTATCTTACATTATCAAAAAATTGGATAATTTTTAGCCAAATACTTCTATAATAAAGCTTTAGAAAGACCATTACATGCAACTTTATAACATAAATCATGCGTTCTTAGAAAGATAATAGGGAAAAAAAAAATATTTTAATAAAAATAATCAACAAAATCGAAGTGGATTATTCTAGCCAGATAAATTTAGAATAGATTTGGGCAATTTACTACTCTGAAATCGATTTTAAAATTGCACCTTCAGATAACTTTTTCACGGAGCCGTTTTTTGACAAAATACCTATATTAGCATTTCATTGACTATTACTGAAACCACAAGAATCCTTTTGAGGATCATTGTACCTTACTTGGTACTTAACATATCCCTATATACTTTGACATGGTAGACCGGATCGGCGAAGACTATCAATAAGTGCTAGAATTGTTCAAAGTCTCACGAACAGGAGAGTGCAAAGTCACCCCCCGAGTGCAAAGTCACCCGCAACGACGGTATACGAAGTAGAATGACATATCTTTCAGTCAAAAATAAGTTTATTTTAGTCAGATAACTTTAAATCGGTATTTTTATGATTATTATAATTAATTTACTTTTTGAAAAACCAATGAGCTCTCTGAATCAATAATAAAATCATCAAAATCGGATTCAAATAGGATTTTATGCGGATTTTTTTTCAAGTAAAGTATAAAGTCTAAAAATCTTTTTGATCTAAGAACATTTTTTGGGATATTATAAAGCTTGAAGATCCATTTTCTTAAATAAAAAGCTACTCAGATCCATAAGAACGATTTATACTTTTGTCTAAATCTACTAAATTTGTTAAACACGGTGCAGAAATGAACTAAAAAATGATTTTTTTTATAGAACATTCCCCACGTGGATATTTTTCTAAAGGTTCTAATAGTTTTTATTGATTTTTAATTAAAGTCAAATTTAGGAAAATTTTATTTTTTTTTTTGCAATTTTCGAAAAAATTACGTTCTTTGTATTTGGAACACGTTTTTTAAATATCCTCTTCTCTTCTAAAATCCTGGCTACGCCCTTGGTTACAGTAATGTAACTCAAAATCGTAAATCTTTATTTTTCTCACTCAAGTTATTTAACTAAAATTTTCAGGTTCTTTTTTTTCAAAATTTGAAATTTACCGAGACGAAAGTCAAAAAGGACTGTCAGTTCTTGGGAAATTAACGATATCCTTCGGAAAATTTACAATTTTGACAATTTATTACTCGAAAACGGCTTAGCCGATCTTAATGAAATTCGGAACAAAGTCGATGCATGACTTAAGCTTTAAATAAATATTTTTAGATTTTCCCTCTGACTGCTCCATCTGGTAGCTCCTATACAAACTTGCCATGTTTTAAAGCCATCGCATATTACAGGGCAACAAAACGAAAACTTTTTTTCGTTTAGTGGTAAATCACAGGTATTTTCGGAGTCCTTGGTGTATCTTGAACATATGACCCGAAGAAACTTACAGTCCATCACGTCAACTTTTTCAGATACCTTAAAGTAAAGGTTCTTAAGGAATTGGTAGAACTATTTATATGAAACTTGTTTTTTTTTTAATAACGGCATATCGTAAGTTGTTGGCGTCAAAAAACGTTTTCTAAAACAGGAACTCAAGGAAAATTTTCCCAAAAGAAACCGTATCCCTATCTCTCTTGTATCCAGATTTTCCTCAAATATCCTCGAATATTCTTTAATTCCGTTAAACGTATTTCCTCGATTGCATCCTTTGGCGTCTTTAGAGAAACATTCCCTTTAAAAAAGGAGCTAGGATTGCTGAAATTCATAGGGTTGTAAGGGTACCGTTACTAAAGAATTTTAACAAAAGGTTCTCAGTATAATTAATTAAAACATTTTTTTTCTCTGAATTTATTATTCGAAGTATTTAAGTAACGGTATCTTTTAGGACCCTCCAATCTTTAGAGGTTTTAATTCTTTTTTCAAGAAGAATATTACTGGATAAGAGACATTTCCCTTGATACGATCCTTTTTTTTATGAATTTGGAGGATGGTAAAAGATTTATAAGGAAGATCTGGAAAATTGCAAGGAAAATGAAGAGACAAATATATGGTTTGTTCCAGGAGTCCTTTGAGTCCTTCTTTACAAATTATTCTTAGAAACGACCAATATACGATTAACCGTTATTGTATAAAAGGAGTTTTGCAAAAACAAAATCATTACAATTCTTATACATATGTTTTATGCTCTAGTGCTTTTCCTACATATTTTTGGGGTTGGTCCCGGAACAAAAGTTGTTACCTTTTCCAATACCTATTCGATGGTATAGGTCTCATTCGTAGCGAAAGGTTAGACCGTTTTGCCCAATGTCCTTTATGGATAAATTCCGAAGTCAAGAATGTAATTTATGCTGAAGTAAAAACTTGACGAACAAGGCATTGCAAGCTATTTATAAAAAGGCGTTAACCTGGGGTAACAGGCCAGTTTGACTTATGGGGTGGTTACTAAAAATGCGAGCTTGATATCTCTAACCATTTGATCTATAAAGAAATAGCAAACAGTCGGAAAAAAGATAAGAAAAGACATATTGGGGCGGAATTAATAACAACCTAGCAAGCAGGGTTAGCTGAAAAAAGCAGCGTTTTCAGCATATTTTTGCTGAATCGATAAGCAAAAATATGCTGTCCGGTCAGCAAGCAGTTCGCGAAACTGAACAAAACGAGTGTCGTTTTAAGGTTAGCAGAATTCAGAAGAGAATACATAAATATGTTTTCAGCTGAATTGAAATCGGTTAGCATTTGGTTTTCGCTGGGCAGGGGAATCTTTGTTCTGTCTTTGATTTCACACAAATAGAACCTTATTAGAAGATTTAGGGCTAATTCAATGTTAATAAATGCTTTGTGTTAGATACAACATCAATATCGACTAACTGGGGAGCAGGGTCCAGCTCACAAGAAAAAATTCACCGTGATATTGAAATTGGGCGAAGAGGAGTACACAGCTGAGGGTCCGAGTATAAAGAAGGCTCAGCATTCGGCTGCAGCTCAGGCCATCAGTACCACAAAATACAAGCATCCACCTACAAAGACAAATCGTATTCGCGGTGCGAGTAAGATCAATGAGAGTCATGTGGGTAATATTACGCCAACAGTTGAGCTCAATGCGCTGGCCATGAAACGCGGTGAGCAGACGATTTATGTGACTGAGCATCCTGCCAAGGGGCTCAATGGTATGCAACCGCCACCTTATGGACAATCCGGTGCCAATGGCGTTGCGGGCAATTTTGTACCATCGCATCACCTCAATCCACATGCATCCAACTACAATCATCCACCATCGTATGGAAATTACCAGAATCGGAATATGCCCAACATGTACCCGCAACAGATGTCACGGTATCATGGGTACGACAAGAGGCCAATGGGCAGGGGAGGCTTTCCACAGCGCAATGCACCAGCAATGCCACAAGGAGGGGGCGGCTTTTGCAGTGGGGGAAACAACTTTGAGCCATATCGAGTGACATTGACAGTGGGCGAGAGGAAATTTGTCGGCGTGGGAGCAACGCAACAGGCTGCAAGGCATGATGCTGCTGCCAGAGCTCTAGAAGTATTGAAACCTATTACAAGTGATACGACAAATCAAGATCTATCGCTTGTAGAGGATATCAATTCTGAACTGAAATCGCCCATATCGCTAGTGCATGAAATGGCATTGAAAAGGAATCTCGCTGTGGCATTTGAGGTGAAAACTGAAAAAGGGCCACCACACATGAAGATCTTTATCACAATTTGCACCGTGGGAACAATTAAGGTAAGTCTTCCCTTAATTTCATTCTATTGTAATTCATTTAAATGTATAATAATTTTTCCAAAGGTAATGATAAGGAGAAGAACGAGTTCCTAAATTAAATGTTAGGGTAAATGTGCCAAATTTCGGCCACTTTGAGTGTAATTTCGGCCAAGCAACTAAATTAATTAAAATTATGGACTTTATTCTTCACGGAGAAAAAAAGGGGGTGCGATTAACTTTTTTTCCTTGTAACTTTAACACCTTTTGAAGTGTAAAATTAACATGAAAAAGGGTAACTTTAACCCCTGATACACCTAAAAAGCATAATATTTACACCGATTTCGGATCAATAATGCAGGATAAAATTAACATTTCCGGAATGTTATTTTAACTTTTTCGGATTTCTCGCAGTGTTCGAATACTCAATGATTTCTCTTTCTTCTAAATATTTATCCTTTTTAGAATGCAATAACACTAAAATATTTATATTTTGTGTATAATTTGTGTTATAAAAACTTCGGTGTTCAAAGAGTCTTGCAAAAAAATGTGACAGTCCGCTTGTGTCGTTGGCAGTCTAGTAGTTTGTGGTTAAGTGCAAATATTTTTCTTTCGAGTTTTTTTTATTAAAATTGATAAGTTTTCATTAAAGATTGTTTTAGTTCATGTTAATAGGGAATCGTTCTTTAGATTCTGAGTAAAATTTCCTAGAGATGTTTACTATTCCGGATATTGTTGTGTTTTATTGTTATATTGTTTTTAGATGGGAGGTGATGTTTACTATTCCGGCCACATCTTTGGTTTCCCCAAAATTCTGAATTTTTTAGTTCTTTTTCAAGTTATGGGTTGTAAAACGCCCAAAGAAAAAAAAGAAAGCATCGCCTCTGTGGAAAAGGTCTTAGGGGAAACTGGGGCACCACCAAACACGGGGTAGCACCAAACACTGCAATTTTTTAATAAGATATTAGACTTTACAGGACAATAATTCTAAAAGTTTTTAGGCATTATAGGGATGCTTGTCCACTGAAGAAATGATCGAGATAGTCCAATGTCCAAATAGTTTAGAAATAAAAATTAGTGGTGGTGCCCCAGTTTCCCCTATATTAGATCATTAGATTTGGGAGTCTGAACATTATTTACAGGTATCAAGTTCAAATCTTTAGGTCTTCTGGATAAATTACACGAGTTATCTTAATAAATGTATTAAATTAAATATTAAACTCATTCCATATAGTCAAGTGTGCTAATCCGGGCGCTTCGCTATCTGGATCATTTATGACTAATCCACTTAAAATAATATTTTTATTTTTATTTCCGTAAGTCACTACAGTAACATAATATAACTATTCAAGTTTGAGAAAAAGCAAAAATTATATTTTTATCCATTAAATAAGTCAGTGTAATCGACTCATTTCAATCTTGTACCAGCTGGGTTTTTCACTAAAAATTTTCTAGCAGTAATATTTTCGCTAATGACAGCTGGTTGATTGAAAACCTTAATTACTTTTTCCTTGTGAAAAAAGTATTTTAAATCCAAAGGTTTAATTAAAAGTGAATTAGCGAAAAGGCGACCCAATTAGTGCATGCTGACTTATTTCATATTTTCATTATTTTATAAATTTTCTTTAATATTTTTGATAATTATTTCCTATATTGTGTTTCTGAATGAAACAGTGAATAATTCTATGGATTTAGAAGAAGTAAAAAAATTTCATCAATCCAAAAACAAGCGTTTAATTAGCACTTTTCGGAAAACGATCCAGTTACCTTACTGTTGGGGTATTCTTGCTATATGACATTACGCAATTTTTTATCCGTTGTTTTGCACAAGGTGGTCACAAACCAGGCGGCCGAAATTCCACTCAAAGTGGCCGGAATACAACCCAAAAATTAAAAGAAAGCAATATCATAAACTACTTTTCAGGGTTTCAAAAAACCTTCCCAAACAAGAAGAAAAAAGAAATTTCAATATGTATTAAAAATATTACATTTCAAACTTAGGACTTTGATGCTTATTTGCAACTATGCCGAAATTTGACATCCTTACCCTAAACTCTCGCAGATTTTATCCATTTTATCCCTTTAAGGACGATTGGGACACCGGTGTCCCATAAAGAAAATAATTTTTCATGACTACCTAAAGTTATTTTTTTCTAATGTCTGTACATAATTGTAAAGTTGAAGGTTGAAGGAATCTTTTTTGCAAGTCTCTAGCTATTTGCTATGTAGTAAATATTTAAGCTCAAAAATGGCGAATTTTTAAATTCTCAAAATCATAATTGATTTTATTTATTTTTTATACTTCTAATATTTTTTAAGCAAAACCCCTTTTGGCAATAAAAACTATAATACTCATACGTAATATTTTTCATTAAAACGAAAAATATTATTCATTGGTATTGTCAGAAAAATTACTTAAGTTTTTGGGCTATTTTTGTCCCTATCGTTCATAGAAGCACAAAATACACTGAATAAGACTCTGTTGGACTTTCCAAGGTTAGATGTAAGAATTATTATTGATTATGTTTCTCAGTTTAGTTTTTATTGTTGATTTTTAGTCCGTAAAAAGTGTCTCGTCGTTAAAGGGTTAACCAATAAATAGTAGGTCTTTTAGATGAAATAAATATAGTCCAAAACCAATTTTAAAAAAATTGTTAGATTACTTTTGGAACCAGAACGAAGATCCAACATAACAGATTTGCTTTAATGACATTTTTGTAGACTGAAGGAGAAGGAAATGGAAAGAAGATATCGAAGAAACGAGCAGCAGAGGCAATGTTGGAAGAATTGAAAAAATTGCCGCCAATTTCACCAACTCAGCGAATCATTAAGCAGAAGAGGAAACCACAAGTAAATATTTCTCTTCCTTTTGAACTTTTTTTTCCCATTACTCAAAATTGTGTACCATCTTTGCAAAATGTGTCTTTTTATTTACCGTGTGATGTAGGATGTTGTGAAGAAAAAATCGCGAAATTTGATAAAGGAGAAAGATGATCCAGAGTATCATGCTGAAGTGAATCCGATATCGAAATTGATCCAGATACAGCAAGCGAAGAAGGAGAAAGAGCCAATTTATACATTGGCAGAAGAACGTGGTGTTCCACGGAGGCGGGAATTTGTCATTGAAGTGGCTGCCAGTGGATATTCAGCTGTTGGAGTGGGCTCCAATAAGAAAGTGGCCAAGAGACTTGCAGCTGAGAATTTGCTGGCACTCATGGGTTTTGCTGCAAATGGCAAGGATAAGATCAATGGGGAGAGCACTGAAGGTAGTGCTACTGGAAATTCAAATCCGGAGAAGCCGAAGAAGGTTTCATTTCAGGATCAGAATGACACCGCACCAGCCTCAACGGTGAATCACGGTGGCAGTGCTGGAAGGCAACTTGTACCAGGACTTTTGTTGATGCAACAAAAAGATGCACCAACAAGTGCAAAAGGTGACAGGGGAAAGAATCATGTTCTCAATCCACAGACAACGGCTGCCATTGCCAAGGAATTCCTCACTGGAGGAACATCCCCAACTGCTGATGCCCTCAACAAGAACGATTCCCAGACGACTAAAACAATCAACAATAATGTGAACAGTGAGAAATCCGGAGAGGCCAAATCACCAGCAGCCACTGATGGAATTCGACCCAAGGATCAACTGCTCTACCTGGCAGAATTAATTGGATTTACCGTAAGTGAACCTTATTGCTTCATGTCCTTATGCCGGCTTCAGACTGGAGGTTTAGTCCAGTTCCTTAAGGTCCCAAAAATCTAAATAACAAGCAATTTTATTGATTTTTCAAAATCCGATGGATCTTTTGCCCTTAATATTTAATCCTAAACAACAATTCCCTAAAAAATCATGCCTGATAAGGAATTAGAGGAGTTAAGCCAGATGGCTAAGCCTTAGGTCTGAGGCCCATATTAGCATTCTTAGTATGTTTTGGCTAATCTATTTAATTTTAATATGAGTTTTATTTTATTATTAAAATAAAATGAGATTACAAAGCGGTTCTAGCTTTGCGGAGTGCTCGAACTCACGACAAAGACCTCTCCGTTTACTACCAATTAAAATGATTAATAAATTTAAAAAAACACATTGCGAAATAAGAAACTGCTTAAGAAAAGCACATTTTAGAATATTTTAGCATGAGTAACATGCATTTGAACAAATAAATAAATCCGAGAAAGGTGTACATCATTTACAGGTACATTACTGAATCATTACCAATTAACTACGATGCAACCGGGTTTGGAAATTTCAAGATTTTCTAAAAAATCCAAATTTAAGCAAAACGGTTGAAAGAAAGACCATCCAAAGTGTTTAAACTTTGATCTTCGAAAATTCGTTATCTAGATTCTCGTTTAAACTCGACCATTGCTGAAGGCTTGTAAACCGAGCCGAAAGCTCTGGGAAGAGTTGATGTTTTCCTAGAGTATCTCCAACTCCCCCGACAAACTCTGGTTCCCACATATTCAACCGAAATTAAAGTCTACTCAAGATATTTTCGATTATAATTCACTTCAGGGAACACAGAGAGCAGTACGATCCATCGTCGGGAAGATCGCGATCTCAGCTACAAAATATTTAATCAAAAATCATCGTCTAGTTTTCGAAATATTCGACATCGTGTAAGACGTATCCGTTTCGCGGTTAAAGACCCTGTCGTTATTATGAATCCCTGAAGACTGAGTGTATACATGATGTACCTTGTCCCTAGGTTTCTTCCTCTTATCTTTCAAATCTAATAGGGGGAAGTGGGGCACCTTTGAAATTGGGATTTTTCACCTATTCATTCATTCATTCATTTTTAACCGCTTATCCCTATTGGGGTCGCGGGCCCATGACATCCAATTTAGCAGCCCACGCTTGTCGATCCTCCGCCACTTCATGAAGATGTTCGGGTTGGATCCCAAGGCGCTCCAAGGCAAGATTCTGAATTTGATTCAGCCACCTTGTCCTAGGTCTGCCTCGAGGCCGACGCTTTCTCACAATGCCTTGCATAGCTTTTCTGGGGAATCTTTTTCTATCCATGCGCTGAACATGTCCATACCATCGAAGTTGTGATCTCTCAACCCGAAGAAGCAGCTCCTCGACTCTAAGTTCCTCACGAACGGCTACATTCCTCACTCGATCTCGGCGAGTGATTCCCTTAACCGCCCGAAGGTACTTCATCTCGGCAGCTTGTACTCGCGATTTTTTTTTTTATTTTAAAAATAGGTCGCGATCACTTATTTTTAAATAAAATTGAGCCTTATCTTGATATAAATTAGCTGCACAAACAGATTAAGAAGCTAAATTACATTATGATATGATTCAGTTCCACTTTAACGGATTCCGGTCAAAATCCCGAAAGCCAAAATCCCGAATGGGCCAAGATTCCGAAAACCAAAATCTCGAATTCTTAAAAGTATCATAGCTACTCTCATGATTGCAAGCGCCCTTGCTGGAGGCAAAGGGGGATTTTCTGTGTCTTGGGAAATTATTCTACACATTATCCTCCATATAATTTCATCCCTTTCAGGATTTTGAACATTCGGAATTTTGAATATTCGGGATTTTGGTCCTTTTGGGATTTTGGCTGCCTCCATACTTAAACGTGGGGAAAAATTCCAATTTCAAAGGTGCCACACTTTCAAAAGTGCCCTATTCCCCCCTAGGTAATATGCCTTCCGATGAGCATAATGCCGTAGTCACACTTACGACTTAAGCTGAGAGACAGCCTAACATAAATAAAACCAAACTAATAATTAGATTACATTTCCATTAATTTATGACTAATCCGTCTCTCATCTTAAGTCGTAAGTGTGTCTATCTATGGCCTATGGGCTAAAAAAAACTATGGACGGTCGCCATTGCTAGTAGGAAACACCTATGTCCTGTTTTACAAGTTCTCGGTCGATTTGTTCTCACAAACGAATTTTCGAAAATCAATTTTTCGATTAATATGACCTTCAATTAAATCTGATAAAGTTGAAGAATTCAAGAGTTGAAGCGTTTAACGAGAGCTTTTCGAATTATCCAAGATGATAAAATTCTGACAATTAGAACCAGAGCAATGGCCATTGTAAAATTAGATTTTTGACCCCTTATAGCACTGGTCAGAGAGTGGAATGTAGGAAGGCTCAATCTGACTATGTTGGATTTCACTTCTGACCACAAAATTTTAGATTATAAAAGTCAGCTAGTTTGACTCACTCCGATAAGTCGCTATCGACCTGACGACAAGTCGTATCGATCCCCACTTCACCTAAATACCCACGGACCTGCAATATATCAAAATTGACCAGGCTGTACCCCTTATTTTTATTAGCCGATGTCTATGAAATTTGTAGCTGAACAAATGACAAAATTTTACGAACATTTTTTGTGTGTTTACGAACATTTACGAATAAATGTTTGTAAAAGTACAAAAAATGTTCGTCAAATTATCATTTTACGAACAATGTTTGTGAAAAAAGTACAAAATATTACGAACTTGTTTGTGGGTTATACGATTCACGAGCATTTCGTAAGTCTGCCATAGGATTTCACAAACATTTACGAACATTTTTACAAGATATTTTTTTCTGTGTAGTTAAACTACTTTTCCATCATTTTTCACTAAGCCGTGACTCGATTCAAGTCGTAAGTCTGTCAAAGACGCTTATGGTAACTGAGATTCTTTACCCTTTATTCCCAAAAATTCAACTCAAAATCGAATTTTCACGCATTCCGAGTTTAGAAGCATTTCGAGGTCCACAATAAAGAATGTAAAGATACCATAACTTTATCTTAGCAGGGATTTCAGCAAATTCACAAAATTATTATGTTGGTATATTTGGTTTCAGGCTCAATTTTCGGACTTTCCCAAGGGGAATCACGGTGAATTTTTGACACTGATCACACTGTCTACGGATCCGCCACAATTGTGCCATGGTTCTGGCAATAGCATAGAAGCATCGCACGATCAGGCATCCACCGAGATGATGTTGATGCTCAGTAAACTCGGCTTGGACAATGTTCATCCCGTCAATACACAATCCACATCAACGCCAACGGTTGATGAAAAGAAACCCAAACCATTTATCAGTTTGAAGAAGTAATTCTCAAGTAATGTCTATTTTCTTTTCTCTGTTGTAAGTATTTACAAAGTGTTTTTGCCATCTTACAGTCACAAATCAATCTGTTCTTTCTTTTCTGTACAGATCAATTTTTTTTTGGATTATGTTCTTTTTTGTTAAAAAAAAATAGTGTTGAACACTTTATTTTTCAGTTGTGAATTATATTCCGGAGCAAAAGACCCAAGTAAGAATTTCTCGCTCTTTTTTTGTTCAATTTTTGATTTAAGAATAAAATGGAATATATATATTTTTTTGAAATAGACAGGAATATGCAATAAAATTATCAAAATATTTAATTAGTCCTATGACAAGATTTCTGTGCAACAAATCATTTTTTTTTCCTTGTTTTAACTAGTTGGGTAATTTTTTTTATTAACTTACTGAAGTGGAGTAATCTGAATTATTTAAGATCATCAATGACGGAATCATCGTAAATATTTTCCTATGAAGAAAATAGGCTGCATTGAATGGGAAAGTTTCAATTTGAGAATTATTTCGAAAAAGTTTCTCCAGAATTGAAACAAAAAGTATTAATTTTTCACTAACAAAAAAAAAACAAACTATTTTCAGCACTTAAATCTAATTGAAATTCTGTGGGAAACTAAAGAAATATCTCAATTTGTTCGTAAGAGATTCTTCTTGGATAAACCTTCAAAGCATTATTTTCTGAGAAAATAAATCTCTTATGGTCTATAATACCATTGCAGTGTTATTGATTTATGAGATTATTTTGTGGGAGTGAAACTTTTAAACGATTTTTAACACGCGGCGATTAAAAGTAGAAGAAATCCCTCTATTAATTTAATAGACATAATGTGTTAATAGTGAATATATTAAAAAAAATACACAATAAATTTCAAATAAATATAATACGAAAGATAAATGGAAGATTTCCCCATAAAATGAACTTTAAGAAAATTTCACAATCTTCTTTATGGACATTTCCTTTATTAATTAATTACAGGAGATTGTCAATTATTTCTTTAATTTCATTATTTTCCACTTATAAAGAGAGTTCAGAACGTGTGTTATCAAAAAAAAAACTTGTTTTAAAGTAATTCGTGCTCTTTTATTTTGGAGAGATCAATAAAAAGTGGAATGATGTGAGATTATGGCGCAAATTCTGTAATAAAGGCTAAAGAAAAATCTTCAGAAAGTTAGGTTATGTTGAGGCTAACCTCAAATATCCTGGATATATTTTAAATAGTAATAATTCTAAATTTTTCAACGGGATAGCAATTTTATAACCAATTTCGCTCTTAGAAAAGGAAATAAAGCGGATTGGAGAAGTTAGTAGGATTTTCAAACACTACTTCAAAGTTTTAACCTAAAAAATTCAACCATTTGATGAGGTTATTTCGAGAATTGTTCAATATTAAAGCAAAAACAAAGTATACATCTTCAACACGGTCTTATTATTTTTAAAAATGCTGCATAACAATAAATTAAAAAAAAAAGATTTTAAAAAGACCTGATTTTTTTTATTAAAAGCCCATTGAGACTTGAAATTTAGGTACCTTATTTTCTGCTTGCAGCTTAGAAAATAGGTAATGGAAAGTGCCAAGGTTCGTACGATCAAAAGCTTTGCAATGACTAAATAAAAAAAATGAAAAAAAAATAGTAATTATAAAGCTTGGCGTGGTACAAAACATGGGCACTTTCCCTTATCTTCAGAAAAAAATTAAACCTTTATTTTGAATCCCGTATAATACCTCGTCCAAAAAGATTTTTAGGTTAGGATTTTGGGGTTACAATTTGACGCATAGGTTAATATCAGAATAAAAATATACCGATAAACTTTATACACTAACTTACTTAATTACCGATATAATTCCCGTCTAAATTGGAATTCTAATTTCTCCTCTAAATATATTAAAAAGATTTTTAGGTTAGACCTAACATAACCTCACTTCGTAAGGGAGAACAACTTTAGCCAAAATCGAGAATTAGCGACAATGTATAAAAAAAAATATTGGCCAATATTTATTTGAACTGTTAAATAGGCTTTATTTAATTGCTAATGAGTTCCTTTCACAAATCGAGTGAAATATAGATGTGTATAAAGGAAATGTCATAAGATAATTTATTAAAAAAAAAGAAAAAAAAACAATAAGAGAAATAGGAATCATCATAAATGTTGAAGGAGAATATCTGTGTAAAAAAATATCTACAAGAAAAAAATATCTCACAATTTTCTCTATTTGATTTTTTTGTCAAGTTACTATATTTTTATCCTAAATATCCTTAAGTGTAGATAAATCTGTCCCGTATCTCTGAATTACTAAAAAAAAACTCTAATTGAAATTAAAAATAAATTACCGGGATACGACATTTTTTTTAGATCTATACAATAGATTTCATTTCTTTCGAAAAAATATAGAAATATTTTTGAAAATTTTCCCAAAAATTCCTTTTGTAGAAACTACGACAAAATATTTCTTTTCCAATATTTGAAGTAAAAAAAAATAAATAAAGTTATTGTTGAACATACAAAATAAAAGAAGAAAAAAGTATAATAATTTGATATAAGAAAATGAAAAAGAAAATGTAAAAACATTTGTTGATTTCATTTCGTTTACAATATGAAATATTTTCCTAACATCAAGTTTATGTGTCTAAGAGCGGGGTACAGACAGATAAATTATTCTAATAATAAAATACTTTCTTTTTCTTTCCAATGAAAAGCAACACCTTGAAAATTGAAAGTATAGTAATAAAAGTATATTATTAAAAAATATATCTTCTAAGGCGCTACGCACAGAGATTTTTCGCATAAAAAGATAGGACGACAAATCCTTTTTATTCTGCTACAAAGGCAATTGAAATAGTAGAGAAGCCAATACAAACAAATTAAATTTCAGAGGATTTCTATGCGAAAAATCTCCGTGTGGAACCTAATTAATAATGATGTAATACAAACACCTCTATTCATTTTTAAAATCATATTTTGCGATGCTTTACAATTTTCCCTCTTGGGTAGAAAATTGTGTAAAAATTTGTTAAATCTGACATTTTTTAACCATGAGTCTGCTGCTGTTCTTTTTTACACAATCTTCTCTCCATGAAATTAAATCATATACATATGTGTTTGTGTATATATAAAGAAAAAAAAAACAAATGAAATCAATAAAAGTATGTTAGTAATTGTATTAACAAAACGTCTTTTATTCCTTTCAACCCTGTTCCTAGCTTCGAATAAAACTTTTTCTCAAAGGAAAATCTGTGACTGAAGAAGTTACCTGAATAAACCTGATAAAGGAATACCTTACTTTTCGGGCAGGTAAGTTTCGTTTCCTTATTAACCCTTTAAGGACGATTGGAACACCGGTGTCCCATAAAGAAATTATTTTTTCCTGACTATCTAAAGTTACTTTTTTCTTATATCTGTACATAATTGTAAAGTAGAATATTGAAGGAATCTAGAATATTTTTTGCAAGTCTCTAGCTATTTACTATGTAGTAAATATTTAAGCTCAAAAATGTCGAATTTATAAATTCTCAAATTCATTAATTGATTTTATTTATTTTTTATACTTCCAATTTTTTTAAGCAAAACCCTTTTGGCAATAAAAACTACAATACTTATACGTATTATTTTTCATTAAAGCGAAAAATATTATTCATGGGTATTGTCAGAAAAATTACTTAAATTTTTGGGCTATTTTTGTCCCTATCGTTCATAGAAGCACAAAATACACCGAATCAGACTGTTGGACTTTCCAAGGTTAGATTTAAAACTTATCATTGATTATGTTTCTAAGTTTAATTTTTATTGTTGATTTTTAGTCCGTAAAAAGTGTCTCGTCGTTAAAGGGTTAAATTGTGAAACGGGTAAAACAAAAAGCGGTTTTTGGAAAATTATCAAAAAAAAATCGCAAAGGGTATTTTTTTCAAGATAAACAACACCTTTTAGTAAAACCCCAAGAAGCAATTTTTTCTTAATATAGTCTTGTAGAATTCCTGAAGTAAGGCACTATAGAACCAAAAATCTTTTTATTTGCTTATAACGCTCTTGGTTCCATCACTGAGATTACTATAAGTCAAGTGGCGCACTCTTAAGGATCTTAAGAGCTTCTATAGGAATTTCAACAGAAAATTCTCACTTTAAGTCTTTTAAAAGTGCACTAAAAGACTTGTTTAATACTTGGTTCTATAAGGCAGCTATTTTGCTTCTTGGGACACCACGGTATCAATTGAAAGTACTTACATCCTTAAGCCTCTACCCTAGACGACTTAAGCTGAGAGACAACTTAATGAGAAACTTATGAGAATGTACAGTGGGTGTCAATAGTTTGTTGCCTAATGCATGTTTGAGAAATCAAGTGAAAAAAATGATAGAAAAAATACTTTTTCAAATTTTTCTTTTTGCAGATGAGTTCCCTGTAATCTGTAGATATTATTTATATTTTTCAAAAACAATAATTGATTTTATTTCATATCAAAAATAATTGTTTTCCAAAAGTTGGTCATTTTTGAAAAATCAAAAGTTTGTTGCCTCATTTAAAAAACTAATTGAAAATGGTCAAAACATGCAACCAACTTAATGTAAACCGGTTACATTTTGAGTTTATGTCATTTGAAAGGCACAAACAATTAGGTAGTTTAGTTTAGGTAATTTGAACATGCTAAAAAAATACAAATTCTAACTCAGATTGGTCTTGCTTACCAATGGAATCTTGCGAGCCAAGCACCTATTCTTACATTTGCTTTCAATTTGCGTTTGATTTTCAAAGCATTTGAAGCCAGTGTTCTTTCGGTAACCAGTTAAGTCTGAATTTTTGGGGCAAACATCATGTGGTCTCTATCAGAGATACTTATAATGTGATTATCAACTCTCTGCGTCGAATCATTGGGTCTATCAGTAGCGTTTTCCAAATGTACTCGTACCGCTTTACCATAAATTTTGAATATTTTATGTATACACTGACACGATTTTCCATAAAATTTGACGACTGATGACGTAGATTCATTCTAATAGTAGGGTAACTGTGCTAAATTCTGGCCAGCTTGCAATTTCGGCCACCTCTTTTGTTCCTTAAAGTTCCATGAATTTTTAGTTTTTACCTCTAGAGATAATACAACGCAAAAGAATAACAAAAAATGTAGCTTCAGCAAACGAGATGACGTGAAAAAGCCATTGGAAGAATTCCCGAAGAGCAAGGAACTATGAGAATGAAGGTGGCCGAAATAGGGCACCAAAGCTATGTCTATATTTTTATTCATTTTAAAATGTATTAAGAATGATTTTAGAGTAAATAAAGACGGTAAACTCTTTACAAGGTTCCGAGCAACACTCTTTCAGAAGAAAGAATAAAAAAACATCAATTTGTATTTACAATATTACATTTCAAACTTGAGACTTTGACGCTTGCATGCAACTATGCCGAAATTTGGCACACTTACCCTATGATTTTTTTTTCCTAAGAAAAAATTAGGAAGGCATGTCGGCACACGGAATCATTTTTATAATTTTGATAATAGGGTACCTAAAGGAAAAGCTAGAGAAGTATGCGAAAATGAAGAGATAGGGACATGATTTGTTCTAGAAAATCTTCGAGTTCTGCTGTGTAAATTTTCCTTCGATGCTACTAACATCCTACTGTGTACCGTATATGTAGATACTATAGGACCCAGTATATAAATTTATACAGGAGCACACGAAGATTTTCCTAGAACAAATCATATCCCTACTTTTCATTTTCACATACTTCTGCAGCTTTTTTTTTAGGTATTCTATTATCAAAATCATAAAAATGATTCCGTGTGCCGACATGCCTTCATAATTTACTCTTTGAAAAAAAAATATCATACTTAGTGAATAAAGACTAATAAGTTCGAAAAACTAACCATTTACCTGTACATTTTTTTAATTAAATTATTTACACAAAAAATAGGAAAACAATTTCTCTTCAAATAGGGATCTTTTTAGCTCTTGTAAACCTATACTTTCGGATTTAAAATTTCTAAGTTCTATGATCTGATTTTCAGAGACCTCAGCTATTTTGTTTTCAACTATGTCCTTACATGCAATCCTTTTCATGGATTTGAAAGATATTCAAGGATTTAATTGAATAAAGATTAAAAATTGCAGAGAAAATGAAGAGATAGGTAGAGAAAAGTACTCTCCCTTCGAACGTTCATGCCTTCGAATAATGTGAATTTTCTTTTAATTTTTTAAGAGACTTACATATTTCTATTAAATATTAGTTGGCTTATTATCAATTGTTGATAATTCCGTGATAATTTAGTGTAAATCTCTTACGAAAAACAAAAGAAATTCACATTATTCGAAGGCATGAACGTTCGAAGGGAGAGTACTTTCTCTTATACATTTTGTTCACCTCATTTTCACCTCATATTAATACAAAAATTAGACGTAATGGGCCACAAGTTCCTTCGGATTATGAGACTCTTACTATTTGAAATGATACGGAAATAAATTTTCATATTGTTGTACGTAATGAATACAACCGACGTTTTAGTGTTATCTAAAATTTATAAATGCAAATGGGGTTCCTTTGGACAGTTTTGGGGCTATATTGGACAATATTTTTTACATCTCATATTAAATTAGAATTCAAAACACTGGAATAGTGATAGGAAATGAAGAAATAATTTAGTCAAATCTCCATGCTATTATCTCCCAATTTCCCAAAATCAATAAAATATTGCTAAGCAGGAGATAACACAGCAAAATCTCCTTAAATACTTAATTTTTTAGCAAACATCCAAAACATCGTAAATTGCGGGAAAATCATTCGTGATTCACATTCCGAAGCAGGTGCGATAAAAAATAATCCATTGCGTTGCGTAGACCGTTCTTGACAAGCTATTTCATCAGAATTATTTTTGACACTTGGACTACATATTGAGGAGTACTCTGTGTGAAAGATTCAGTGAATAGACAAGACAGTCTCTGGGTGAAATATGTTACAACTCTACATTGCCTTGGCCGTTGTGGCCATCTGTATCTACTTCAAATGGACCCTAAGTTACTGGACCAGGAAAAAAGTGGAAGCTCCCCCTCCGTTGCCCATTGTCGGCAACATGGGAGAGATGATCATCCAGAAGAAACACTATGGAGAAGTGTACAATGAAATTTACAGGTGAGCTTAATTATTAGCTATTGCATTCATAAGTTATTGAATCCCTCCCTCCCTTTACTACTCTTTAGATCCTATCCAACTGCGAAATATGTAGGAATCTACAAAATGGGAACACCGGCTGTTCTAGTGCGTGACCTAGATCTTGTGCGAGATGTTCTTGTGGCAAATTTTGCCCATTTCCACGACAATGACTTTGAAATCAACACAACCCTGGATCCCCTGCTAGCCAATAATCCCTTCACAGCCCGTGGGACTGAGTGGAAGAATATCCGGAATCAAGTAAGCCCCCTATTCACCACAGCTAAAGTCCGGGCATGCTTCAATATCATGAAAGAAGTTGGAGATACCCTACTGGAGTACCTTGACAGTAGTCCAGAAATTAATCGTTCTGAAGGAGTGGACATAAAGAAGGTAAGGAAATTTCAATAAGACTTCTTTTGCGGAAGATTCTAACTCCCCTTGTAACTCTTTGCAGGTGATGACTAAATTCACAACAGACGTTGTAGCTTCAACTGTTTTTGGGGTCAAAGCTCATGCCTTTGTGGATCCCAATTCTGAATTCGTCCAAATGTCCAGGGAATTCTTCGTACCAAGCTTTTTAGGAGCCATCAAAGGCATGATTGCATTTTTTGCTCCCAAAATAGCAACGATTCTTCGTATCTCGTAAGTATAGTAGCATTATCAATTATCTTTTATGACAATTTTTACAAGACGCTTGATAAGATTAGGACGATAAAAAATATATTTTGACACCTTATCTCTCACCTGTGAAATCAAAAATATTTTGAATTTCTAAAGACTTGTTAGGAATATTTGCGAATATACATTGGCCTTAATAGCATAAGGATTAGGCAAGTTGAGGAACTTCAATGTAAAATCTTCCTGTCGAGGATAACAAGTGGAAATTACTTATTAAAATAACGCTTCCAGAATTCCCATAATAATTGCATTAAGTCACGTCTTAGCTTATACCTAAATCTCTGAGGAGTTATTAGTTTAGTGAAGCTGTTTTTCTAAACAATCAAAAAAAAAAGATTTACTGTTTTTCAATTTAATTTTCAAAATTTTAAAACTCTTCCTGAGAAAGAGTATGATCAAGCGTCTCAGCTTCGCGGAATGCTCAATTTTTTGATTTTACTTCTACGTTCTAAAAATTGTTTTTGAATTAATTGTTTCGATTAGGAAAATTGAAACACAAACACAAGTTACAGGATTCTGCAAAGTTCTTTTGGATTTCTTTTTTTTTTCTCTAGACCGGTTCAAAACCAATTATATCTGATTTTTAAATACCTTTAAAATTTGTCGAAAAATAGTGTAAAAATAACATAATTCACTTAGAACAAAAAATAATTATAAGGTCAGAACCGACTCATTACTGGTTCATAACCGATAACTATTTTTTTCCTTAATTTTCGTATTTTTCTTCTGCGATAAATTTATAAAACAAACACTATAATTTTAGTGTTAAATGAATTAATTGCATTAACCGCTTTGAACCTCGTCAAATGGATTCCAAGACCTTTCTGATGAATACATGCTTCCGTAAAACGGTTGATAAATACACTCTCTATTAGTGATTCATCTTTAACAGTTTAATTTTTTTTAGGAGCAAAAAATGAGCCAAAACTATTTTCGTATATAGACGCGAAGTCGTTCAGGTAATCCCTTAAACACAAAAAATAAATAATCGAAAACAAATAAAAAAGCGCAAGACCTATTTACGATTTATCCAAAAAATATGATTTTGAGACGAATTTCAATATATGAGATATTTCCCAAAAACCCCAAGTCTCTATCTCTAAACGTTTTTCCTCTCTCGTAACATCCGGACAGATGGATAAAGAGTCTCAAAAAAAGGAATTTCAGATTTCAGTATACTTAGGGTAAAATTAGGAATTATGGACAATGCCGAATTCCGGAAAACCAATAATTTAGAAGCTGTGACTCTGTTTAATAGAAGGAAAAATAGACCTCTCTTGATTTTTTTCCTTTTTAATTCTTCACAACATTTCAAGGATGAATCATTTTAGAAGAAATCACGTACAAATACGGAAAATTTTCTGCTATTACATCAACTGTACTTTTTTTGTAATCTCTTTCACTATTCAAATTTAGGAAATTTTCCGCCTGAACTTGATTTTTCTCCAAATTATAATATAAATCTGATGTTTCATCCCTGAAATGTCGTGAACAATTAAAGGAAATAAAATCAAGAGAGTATTTAGGGGAAAGTGCCCATGCTTGATACCATTGAAAGCTTCGTAATGACTAAATTTTCTATGTTTTATAATAAATATATGACACATCGCAACCATATTTTAAAAACTATGGGAAAGTGAATAGTTTTTAAAGTATTTTGCGGTGTCACGTTTATTGAAAAAAATTAGTCATTACGAAACTTCCAATGGTATCCAGCATGGGCACTTTCCCCTATCCGTCCACTATCTACATCGTAAAATCAGATCGAATGCTTATTAAAAACTCCTAGTAAGAATTTAGTAATTCAAAATCTAGAATATACATTGTAAATTATTTAATTGATTTTTGATCAAGTTTTAAGGAGGTTACCAAACTGTATATTAGTTTGTCCAGAATTCCGTGTTACCCGGAATTCCAAAATTGAGTCCAGGCAAAATCCCGAAAACAAAAAATTACGAATTCTTAAAAGTGTAATAGGTACTCCCACAATTCCATGTGCGCTTATTAAAGGTAAAGGGAAATCTTCTGTGTTTTTGGAAATTATTTTACATATTATCCTCCGTATAATTTCGTCCCTTTCAGGATTTTGACTATTCGGAATTTCGGCTTTTCGATATTTCGGCTTTTTGGGATTTTGAATTCAGGGTTTTTGCTTTCGAGCTTTTGGAGTTCGGGATTTTGACTTTCAGGATTTTGGCTTTTCGTAATTTTGGCTCTTTCGGATATTGACCCATTCGGGATTATGTCTCTTCCGGATTTTGGCTTCAGGGATTAAGGTTTTCGGAATTTCGGTTCTTCAGGTTTTCGGCTTTCGTGTTTTCTGCTTATGGGATTTTGGGTTTTTCGCGATTTTGGATTTTAGGATTTCGACCCAATCGGGATTTTGTCTCTTCTTGATTTTGGTTTCCGAGATTTTGGCTTTTCGGTAGTTCGACCCATTCGGGATTTTATCTCTATGGAATTTTGGCTTTTCCGGATTTTGACCCATTCGGGATTTTGTCTCTTCTGGATTTTAGACTTTCGGGGTTTTTGCTAACGGGATTTTAGGTTTTTCGTGATTTTGGCTCTTCGGTAGTTCGACCCATTCGGGGTTTTATCTCTTTGGAATTTTGGTTTCCGGGATTTTGGCTCTTCGGAATTTTTAGCCTTTCGGTGGTTCGACCCATTCGGGATTTTATCTCTTTGGAATTTTGGCTTTTCCGGATTTTGTCTCTTCCGGATTTTAGTTACCGGGATTTAGACTTCCGGGGTTTTTTGCTAACGGGATTTTGGCGTTTTCTTGATTTTGGCTTTTAGGATTTCAAAATTTTACTTTTTGTAAGTACGAGCAATAAAATTAAAATAGTCTTGCAAATAATATAGATTTTTAAAATGCTTTAAAGTAGTTAATATATTTTTGGCAAATGAAGAATTAAGAACATGTAAATCATCTTGACATCTCAGAAGTCTAATTCAATGAAGTTGTTTCTGATTATTCCACTTATATTATAAACTCTCCTTTTAGACAACAAGCGAGTTTGCGTAGAAGAGATCAAAGTATTTGCTCTATAGACCGTAGCCGACCCAAAAAAATCTATCAAAGGTTCTTGAACCCACAATTACTAAATTTTTTTTTATAGTTTCGTCACTGAGAACCTCGATAGACGTTTGCGAAACCTCATCAGACAATTAATGGCATCACGAGAGGCCAATGACAAAAATGCCCGGAAAGATTTTGTCCAAGCTTTTGTGGAATTGAAGAAAAAGGATCAAGAAAACAGTAAGATTAAACTAATGCACTTACCATTTGCAATGAAGATGCCAAAAACTCTTCTGCGCCTTTTTGTCAAGGAATCACCGAAGATTTGATCGTGGGACAAGCTGTGACCTTCATAACGGATGGAACAGAAACCTCTGCCACTGTCATGACCTACACGCTTTATGAGTTAGCACGCAATCCTGAAGTCCAGAAGAAAGTGCAGGATGAAATTGATCGAGTGATTGAGGAAAATGGACAGATGACTGATGAGGGAATTATGCAGTTGGATCTTCTAGATAGATGCATCCATGAGAATCTTCGTCTTCATTCTGTGGTCTTCAATATGACACGTATTTGTACAAAACCCTTCGAACTCCCACAACAATTCCCCAACGAAGGCCAACCCGTAACCATCAGTGCTGGGACTCCCATAATCATCCCCATGTCGGCGATCCACATGTAAGATACCCAAGAGCCATTTACTTATATTTCACAGATGTTTCATTGATGTTTCATGTTCTTTGCCCCCAAAAACAGGGATCCTAATCATTACGACAAACCCCATATTTTTGATCCTGATCGTTTCTTGGATGAAAAAAAGCTGGAGAGGAATCGATATGCTTTTCTAGGCTTCGGAGAAGGTCCAAGGATTTGCATTGGGATGCGTTTTGGGCTGTTCCAAGTAAAAGTAGCGCTGTATACTCTCCTATCCAACTACAACATCAAGCTGGCACCCAAGCAAAAAGTCCCGCCTGAAATTTCGGTGCAATCCTTCCTTTTGGCGCCAAAGAATGGTATCTGGCTCACACTGGAGAAGAGGCAGAAGTCGTAGGCGCTTCAGTACTTCCACTGGATTGGCGCACAAACCTCAGGAGTCGTACAATTGCTGATGGAGTAACTCCTTGTATTCGAGAAGCTGCAGCAATCTGCATGAGAAAGCATTGTGATTTCTTCAGCATTTACTTAAAACGAATAAAACAGAGTATTTTCAGAGATAACTACCGTCTGTGGTTGAATGTAGATCAATTTTTCTCGCTCTTCGAAGGATAAATTGAGGTATTTTCTGAAAAATTAATACGATTTTATGAAAATCAAAGAAAAATTAAACATTCTCAAAAAGCAAACTTTTAGGCCACGCCCATTCAGGAATTATAACCAAATTAAGCTGATTCTCTTCTATATATTTAATATTGAATATATCAGTAAATATGATAAGGACGTAATAATTTGTAAAATTATTTAAAAGTGGACCACTACAGGCCTTGCCCCTTATAAAACAGACCACGCCCCCAAGAACATTTTTATAGAAAAATAAATGAAATTAAAAAGTTTAAAGATCTACGATCGAACTGCCTTTAGAAAGTGAACGAAATAAGAGATTATTGCCACATTTGTCGGATCGAAAAGTCTTAAGTTAACCATAACCTAAAATTTAATTTTGTTGTTAAAATCTCTGAAAAAATAAACTGATCAAAAAATCTTTAAATTAAAAATAAATTAAATTTAGAAGTGAGAAACATTAAAAAAAATTTAGCTTATTTGAAATTTTTAAAGTTTTTTGAATATTTTACACTTTTTGAAACGCATGCTTTATTGGAAATTCACTCCTGGTCTGATTAAGTCATAACCTTAGTTTCTTACATAACCTCTTTACTAAATAAGAAAATCGGTACTCTTAACAAGTTTTAAGAAACTACATTTAGCATAACCTTAAAAGTAAAAAACATCCAGGGAATCCAGGGAACAAATAAGAGGCGGACGTTCCATGTCTAAAATTCTTATGTTTTTTTTATTAAAATTTAAGCATATTTTGCATAAATAAAATTTTTGGAGGTTCACTTTCGAGCTTAATTTTTTTAATGGAAAAAGTTGCTCAAAAGTTAAAATTTGTATTCTTGTTTGTAAATCAAGAATACTTTTTAAAGGAAATTTAGGAATCTCGTCCTTAAATATATCGCTAAATTTTTGAGGTTAAATACGATATAATCTAAAAATTTTTATACAAAATATTTTAGCTTTGGCCTAAAAACTTTCAAATACTTAGAACATTACTAAATAATACTTTAAGTAAATATCCTAAAATATTTTTTAAGGGTATAAAGTCAGTAGCGAAGGGAAAATGAAGGTTATATTGATGATGAAAAGAATTTCGACTTAAAGCAGAAGTTACACGAAGGCTTTTACGTGATACCCATCAAATTGTTTGAAATCCAACGATTTTTTTTTGTTTACATTGAAAATTTATGGAGTGAATCCTGACCTGACTGAATCCGACAGTCTCTCTAAACATGCGTACTGTCCAAAAAAGTTACAGTGAGTAAGAATTACAGTAGATAGAGCATATTTGCTTAACAAAAAAACCCCAAAACAAGGAACAATGTGTCATCAAAATTTTGAAAATTCAACTGTCTTACAGATTTTTTTATGTCACCCGGAACAAGAGTCCACGGATAAGCGAGAGTCTACTGTAATTTGAAGATTTCTACTTCAGAATTATATCAACAAATTGGGAAAAAATACAAAAGTTAAAAAAATATAAGCTTTGCAAAGTGATTCTATTATTTTGTCCGCCACTGTATAAAAACAAAATCGAGGGATTACAAATAGGGGAAAGTGCCCATGCTTGATACGATCCAAGCTTGATAATAACTACTTTTTTCCTACGTTAATCAATAATTGTGACTCATTGCAATATATTTTAATAGCTGATCTTAAGCCTTACATTTCCTAAAAAAAATTGGGATCCTAGCTCTTTTTTCCTAGTTTCAGGAAGCAAAAATCAAAAACAGGTCCAAAGTTGTAATTTCGATACATGATATTTCATATGTATTTCTTAATTAATGTCGCTCTTCAGGAAAACTGCTATCATAGGCACATAGAGGGTTCATCAGTATTAATATTAATGTAAAAATATTTTTACTTGGTGGACTCTGTTTTTGTGCATGGTGACAAATTCATAAATCCTACCTGTGTCCATCTTATATTTTAAAAAGGGTCCATGAATGATAATTTTAATGTAGCAGCTCTATCATTAGATGTGATTCTTTCAAAATTACACCTATTGTAATCCTCCAATTTTATCGACAATTGATATAGCTTTCAACCCTGTTGTCTGAATTTTAAGGTTGCAAAGTGATATTTTCATGGACTCAAAGCGAAAAAATGGTTTTCGCTAGCGCCCTAATGTCATAAAAACACGGCTAAGAAAAATTACATAAAAATGATTTTAAAACTAATATCCAGTCGTACAAACGATTTAAGCAGATAGATTAGAATTCCGCCTAAATATTGATGTGCAATTTTTTGTATCCGGTGAAATTTTTGCAGTGAAAATGGGTCTCTGAATTGTCGAATCAATTATTATACAGGAAGGCCCCGGACTCAACTTGTATAAAAATCGCCACTGAATTTCCATTTTCTTCTTGAGGAAAATCTAAGGATTTCCAAGAACTATTTGAGGTGGGATTATGAACCTAATAAGTGAGACATTTTTTTGTCATAGTGAGAGAATCACTTTGGTTTGTGTGTTAATCAGAAAAAAATCACAAACCTTGGACATCATTTTACAGTATCAAGCATGGGAACTTTCCCCTACTTCTCTTTCTGTGGAGCTCGAGCAGTAAAAAAAAATAAATGGTTTTTTTTTTTAAATTTTTAAAGCTGCATGGTTTCACAGATTGAAACTTCTAAAAGGGGCGTGGCTTAAACTTTACCTTTTCGCAATTTATCGAAATAAAAAAAATCATATTTAAAAAAAAAACATATAAACAGATGGAAAACTTACGAGAAGTAGTCGATATTTCTGGGAATAATGAGTTGCTCATCCCTCCTGACTTCCTCAACATCTCTTGCTTGATCAGCTACAACTAGTTCGTAAGTAGCTTCAATCTTCAGTCTTTCACAGAGCAAGGGATCGTCTCTAATCCAACCTAGAACTCCCGGTTCTAGATCGGCAATGTGCTGAGCAGTGATGCCATCTGCTGGAATAGATAACATCTCGAAGGCGCTCTTGACAGTCGTTGTTTTGCTCTGTGGCAATTTTAGAGCTTCCCTCCACTGAGCTGTTCTCCTTTTCAGACTCTTCATCGCCTCTGTTGCTTCAGACAGTCTCTGACGCATCTTCAGAAATCCTCTGTACCGCTCTTCGCCAACAAGATCGAGAGCATAGCCCATTTCCGTGAGACGCATATCAGCATTGTCCGGCCGGAGGCTCAGACGAAACTCAGCTCTACTCGTGAACATTCTGTATGGTTCATTTGTACCCAGTGTTGTCAAATCATCCACCAGAACTCCGATGTAAGCATCAGTTCGGTTGATAAGCAAGGGCGGTTTGTTCTGAACACGTGCAGCTGCATTTGCTCCAGCAAGAATCCCCTGAGCGGCAGCTTCCTCATACCCAGTTGTTCCATTGATCTGCCCGGCAAGAAATAATCCCGCAACGCGTTTGGTTTCGAGCGTAGGAAACAGCTCACGGGGATCTATGAAATCATACTGAACACCATATCCTGGACGGATAATTTCTGCTGACTCGAGTCCAGGTATTCTCCTCACCAGTTCCACCTGTTGTTCCTCCGGAAGGGTGCAAGAAAGTCCATTTGGATAGATCACATCGCTGTGCAGTCCTTCTGGTTCCAACCAGATCTGATGGGATTTGTCACCGAATCTCAAAACTTTTGACTCAATTGATGGACAATAGCGAGGTCCAGTGGTCTCCTCAGAAACATGCCTATTGACATGAAGATTCTTCTTCACGATGTCATTGATGTCCGGAGTAGTGTAAGTCAGATGACAAACCATCTGATCCTCAGACTTCAGCCAAACTTTCGAATTGACAAAAGAAAATGGAACTGGAGGATCATCCCCAAATTGTTTGACGAGATTTCTGAAATCTATGGAATTTTTTCTGATCCTCGGTGGAGTTCCTGTTTTCAGGCGTGACATCTTAAAGCCTATCCTCTCCAGACTTTCAGCTAATCCAACAGCCGGTGCATCTCCAATTCTTCCAGCTGGCCTCACGCTCAGTCCAATATGAATTTCACCTCGTAGGAAGGTTCCAGTCGTAATTATCACAGTTTCAGATTCAATTCTCGTTCCACCCTCCAAGAGAATACCTCTACACTTTACTCCAGCTTCCGTTTCACTGAGAATCAAGTTATCCACGGAGGAAGTGCAGATTTCGAGATTTTCAATTTTTGTGAGTTCATCCTGGACAGCCTTCTTATACAGATCTCTGTCGATCTGAGCCCGAGGCCCCCAAACAGCAGGACCACGTCTCCTATTGAGGATCTTGTACTGCACTCCAGACATATCACAGCACCTGCCACAGATTCCATCCAAAGCATCAATCTCCCGGATCAAGTGACCCTTGCCAATTCCACCAAATGACGGATTGCACGACATCTCTCCGATTGTGGCGAATTTGTGGGTCACCAGGAGGGTCCTTGCACCCATTCTAGCTGATGCAGCACAAGCCTCAGTCCCAGCATGACCCCCACCAATTACAATAACATCATACTTCACGGAAGGAGCTGAACAAAACCTGTGAGAATTAATAGAAACATGAGAGAGTTGAATGATGACTAGATTGGGAAAACATACCTTCTAATTCCAGGTAACAATTGGTAAAGTCGATTTATCCTTAACATTTCAGCAAATACAAGTAAATTTTACTTTTATTTTGCATAAACAAAATTGTCGGCTCGCATGCCTTTTCAAAAGGCCTATTCGTTACATAACCTTACTTTATTTCCCTCGCTTTTCATACAAGGTTAAGGTTTTCTGTTTTCTCTTCACAAAAAACTTGTAGATTTTAGCGACTCGTTTTTCAAAAATTAAAATTTTTTTACGCAAAATTAAAAATAGCATGTATTTCTATATATTCCAAAAGAATATTTGACCTTCAGGCAGTAAGAACACTCCACCATATTATGGTGTTTCCTTCTAGACTCCGCCCAAAACTTTTAGGTCCACCTTAACTCTTTCGCGTCACACTTTTATTCAGCAATTAAATTCATGTAAAATTGAGTTTTTCCTAATGCTTTATGCTCAAATATAATAGTTGTGAAAGGAAAAAAATTCCATTACGTGAAAACTCGGAAAAACTCCGGGTCATATATGACCCTATTGTCGGCAAGGGAAGTACTATACATACCATTTTCAAAATCTATATCACGGACTTTTTAAGTTTTTTTGCTTGAAGTTATTAATTTAACCTAAACCATGGCAAACTGGATTGTTTTGATGAACACTGTACTCCTGGTGTTCAAGGAATCTTCCTGGTAATCCCCTTGAACAGTCTCTGTCACAATATTTTGAGTGGTATTTGGCAAAAATAAATTTATCTACATATTTATTCACATACAATACAATTGCACAATATGGGACGCTTGCAGAATACTCTAAATCTAAAATATTGCAAAATATGTTATAATTCATCAGATATAAGACGAAATGTCCATGAGCAAGATATTTTCCTTCTGGATTTCACAAAGAAAAACAATGTCTCAACGGTACCAACTTGTCGCAACTACATTGTTGGCACAAAAACACTTTCATAAACTTTTTCCTTGCCGACAATAGGGTCATATACGACCCGGAAAGTGCTACACGCTTTTCAGGAAAATTGAGAGTCAAAATATTATATCAAAATATGCAATATACAATCTTTGGATATTCTATTTTGTGTTTCTAAAGAACTTTTTGCGGAAAAAAATAAATAAAATTTTGAAAAAGAAAAGTCATTTTACAAAGTTCGAAATTCGTGATTTTTGATCTCAAATATTTTCTTTTCCTCAATATCTAAAGTCTTGAGAAAACTACCCAACAATCTTGCATCCTTCTATTATGATGTCGTGCACAAACAGATAGATTTTAATTAATGTAAATATAGTCAAAAAAATTTATAAATATTTTCTATACCACAGTTATTTACGCATTTTCATTATAATTCCTATGCAAATTCTCGATTACCATATTTACCTTATCTCATACTCTGTGGCACTAGGTGAAAATAATATAAGAAAATTGAAGAGATAAAACAAAAATGCAATAAACGGTGAGTAAAAAAAAACTGTACGATTAATTTCTCTTACAGTTTTTTTTTGCTCACCGTTTATCGAATTTTCTGTTTTATTTCTTCAATTTTCTTATATTATTTTCACCTAGTGCCACCGAGTATAAGATGATAAAGTAATACGGTAATGGAAAATTTTCGTAAGAATTGCAATGAAAATCCGTAAATTAACGAAATACGGTGAGGTTACGGCGAGCATTTTATTGTCAATGTGATTCTGCCCTAAAGCGAAAATCCACTCATATTCACTAATTTTAATTTGTTAATTTCCCAGAAAAATTAACAGTGTACCTTTTCACCAGAATTTTTCATTAATCGATCATGTTTTCCAATGAAAAACGATATATTGACTGTTGTTTATTCGTTTTGTTTAACATTTATGTCATATATTTCTGGCTAATTTTAGTTAAATTAAGTGCTAATCTTTATTGCTAACGTTACGTGAAGTTTTCAAATGAAATAATTACCTATTTCGTGAACAAAAAGGGTTTTTCTGAAGTGTCTGCAAATACTTCAATAGGAAACCCCGGAAATATGATTTTTTGGAGAGATTTTCTTATTGTTTTAGATGGGAAAGGAGAAAAGAACAGGAATAAGAACAAATCCTGCGCTCAAGAGCAACTCAACAAGGTTTTTGAAGCCTTTCACGGTTTCACTTACACTGTTTGTCTCCAATTAGAAACTTTCCCTTGTCTCCATTTAGATAAATTTGTTTCCAATAGAAGCATTTTGCACTCACGTATTTTCCCTGTATTTAAGAAGTTTTCAAATTATATTTAAAGAATTTTCACTAAACAGTAACATTCTAGAAGTTAAGGAGCAAATTTATGTAATTCTCTTCAGAAAAAAATTGAACTTAAAGTGTTGAATCTTCTGTCAAAGTTAAAGCGTCTGGAAATGGTTTTGAATTTTGGACCTAAACATTTCAAACCAACAAGATGCAGTTTCATGGGAAAAAGTTCAAGAAATATTATTTTTTTTCTTTGCTTTTATTATTCCGTTATTACATTTACAATTAATTATCCAATTTTTCTTTTTAATTTACTTGCAATATCTTTTATAACACGTACTAGGACAATTTGAGTTACATTACTTCTTGAAACGGCAGGGTTCCTAAAATGTTTGTTTTTTTTTCTTGCCAATAAAAAGTGGAAAATACTTATCTGAAAAATGTTTTGTATCGCCTTGCACAAATCTACCTCCAAATAGGCTGTATATTTTTAACAAATATAAGCATTAAAATGATCCCAGAAGTCCTTCTTAGTAAGTGTTTCTCCTTTCTGATTTAAAATTAAAAAGAATTTGAAAGGGGAGGAGCTTTAATTTTTTTTTGAACTCTAATTCTTTCAACAACTTGACGAATATTGTTTAATTGTAAAATTAAACAAGACTAACTTGTCATTACATTTTTAGACCATAATTTCTAAAGTGTTTTTTTCTTTCTCATTTTTAAATGGTATGTTGATTACAATATAGTAGTAAGTTATCATAGGGTGAATAATGAATATTTTTTTCATGATGTGATTCCTCACAAAAAAAAACTTCCCGAATTTTGTAATTCGGCGAGGAATTTATTATGCCATTATTTTTCCCCTTAATTAATCTGAGGAGCAACTGGCTTGTTTCTTCATGGACTTTAGTGCCCGTTCTCTCAGCTGCTTCTCCAAGTCATCATTAATTATTCCACCAGCACCCACAAAGGGTACAGGTACACCCTCTTCATCATCTTCAGCATCAGAATCCGATCCGTCGCCGTCATCGTCATCTCTTCCGCCTCTCTTGCTCTTCTTTTTGTGCTTTTTATGTTTCTTGTGTTTCTTCCCGTGTTTCTTGTGCTTCTTATGTTTCTTCTTCTTAGACTCTGTCTCTGAATCGTCACCACTCGATGATGCCCCTGAAAGTTCCTTCTTCTTCAACTTACGCTTCTTCTTGGATTTCTCATCGCTCGAATCACTCGAAAAATCATCCTCAAGCTTCTTTTTCTTCAGCTGCTTCTTTAATTCGGTCACCTTCTCGAGAACTTCCTCCTTTCGGGGCTTCTTCACCAATACCACATCTCCAGAACTGGAATCAGTATCCGATCGACGGGATTTCTTCTTCTTCTCTACTTTCTTCACATCCTTCTTTCGACTTTCTGCTGCATCTACTTTTTCCTTGGATCTCCTCTTCGGTGCCTCCTCCTCATTGCCATCTTCATCATCACTTGAATTTGACGACGAAGGAGCACGCTTAGAGGCTTTCTTAGTTTTTGCCTTAGAACGGCGTTTTCTCTTTTGATGTCTTTCATCCGAGGAATCGGAGTCAGACTCACTACTCTCATCACTCGAGCTTACACTCTTCTTCTTCACCACTTTTTGTTGTGCCTTCTTCATCTCCTGCTGTTGCTGTTGCTGTAACTTTCTAGCACTACGCTTAGCCTCTAGCTCTGCCACAAGTGTACCGGCAAATAGAGCTGGGTTGCGTTCGTAGGATCTGAGGAAGGGAGATGGTGTCCTCGAAAGACTACTCGAGTACACTGTTATCTTTTCTGGCTTTCCGCCACTCTCCATTGCTCTGGACATTTCTTGCCTGCGAGCTTCCTCATCAAATCTCATAGGCTTCACCACAGCTTCACGTCGATTGATCTTCTCCTCCTTGGCCAACGGTTCAGGCTTCTTTCTGCCCTCGTCGCGTTTCTTCGGCAATGGCGGTGGTTCCTCAGGCTTCTTCTTCTCTAGCATCCTCTCACGAAGTTCGTGACTTTTTCTAACCTCTTTCTCACGTTCCATTCGCATGACTTGCTGCTGTTGCTGCTGCTGATGCTCTTTCTCCTTCCTAAACACCACTGGTGATGGCTTCAATGGTGAGATACTGAGTCGCCGTTGTGGAGAGACTTTTCGCTCACGTGATCTCGGTCTACCTCCCTTCGACGTTGTCACTCGGGGACTGCGACTGCGTTTTCGCTGAGGACTTCCTCTATTCCGTGAAGATCCTCTGCGTTGGGCATCCCTGCGATCAGGAGACCTTCGTCGTCCTCCCCGAGATCCACCAACTGGACTCATACGCCTAGATCTCTGTCGAGATCGTGATCTATTGGCACGATTTCCACGATCACGACCCATATCATCCATACGCCTTCCAGCATCCTTCATCAGATTCTCCTCAGATTCACTGTCGCTCGAGTCCTTATTAGACCTGTAATGTCTCTTCTGTTGCACACTATTTTCCTTCTTGTGTATCTCAAAGTCCATACGAGCTGGCGACACACTACGCGACGAGGATAGGGTGATAGATCTCTTGCGTGAATCCCTGCCTCCAGATCGCTTTTCGGTGGATTTCTTACTCGCTGGCGGAGGTTTGCGATCACTGGATCCAGATGACGATGAACCACTCTTACTACGCGATCGCGACACCCTCTTGGAGCGTTTAGGCGATGGCGAACGACGAGCACTGCGACTTCTGCTCTTTCCCCTTCCTCCTATTGCCCCCTCAGTGGCCATGTTTAGCAACTTAGCCTGTACCTTTGACAGCGGAGGCTTAGGATCAGACCCATTAATAATAGCTTTAGGTTCGGGAACGCGCTCACGAGAGATCTCCTTTTTCTCTGGCAATTTCTTTACCGGCGATCGCGATCTTCTATCACCACCACGCCTACCTGAACGGAAGTTGCTGTCACGACGACGAGATCGCGATCGTGATCGTTTCCTCTCGCGTCGATCGCGTGATCGACTGCGACGGCGATCTCGACCCCAATCATTAGATCGGCCTCGGGAACGGGATCTCCTCCGAGACTTCACTACTGGTGATCTTCTACGAGATCTATCGCGAGATTTCTCGCGAGATCTATCGCGTGATCTACCTCGATCCCGATCCCGAGACTTCGGACGCGGTGATCGAGAACGCCTCTTCGAACGTGAACGCTGTTTTGACTTGGACTGCCCCGGAGATTTCGACCGACGACGTGGTGATCGTGAACGATTTCGAGACCTAGAACGAACACGGTCACCCGATTGGGACTTCTTGTGACTCTCCTTGGACTCTGTATCGCGAGGTTTCTCCAACTGTTGGCTAGTCTTGCTGTTTGTTTCTACCTGTGGGGGCGCCTTTTCTGGAGACTTCTTTTTCTCCATCTCCTTAGCTGCCGATGCCTTCTCCAAGCGTTCCAAGATCAACTTGGATTTCTCCACGGATTTGGTATAGCTAGCGGACTTGGTTCGTTTGTCCTCTGCTGTTTCATTGGGTGACTGAGTGGAATTATCTGAAGATTTTTCTTCAGACTCCTTTGGAGCATCAACATCTTTAACTTCACGCTCATCTTTCAACTCAGTCACCTTAATATCTTCCTCTCGCTTCAATATCTCATCCTTCTTGGCCTGAATGAACTCTTCGGGAATGCCAGTCTCTGTCTCTTGAGCTGAGAGAAGCAGAGACCAGAGTTCATCCATAAACTGCCTAGCATTCTTACCATTGAGAAATCCTGTCATATTTATCTGCATTTTCTTACCACATGGAAACTGTAGAGGAAATTTAATATTATTCACATGTACAACATCTGCAAATTTCTAATGATGATATCTGCATAAACACATTGACAAATTTTTATGACACATAGTCAATATCTAACCAGGATATTTACTGAAACAATATAACCGTGAGGAAATTTTCTCAAATGAATACAAATTAGTGAGAAACCTGTAAAGCCTCAAATACCCAAATTTGTTGTTTAGGGGCCGTTTTATATTATTTTAGGAGGTGATAGTGTTTATGGTTTATTTGGGATATTTCGTAAGCTGTTAAATTATTTTCTCACCTTTCCAAGCCATCTCTAATATATAATCCTACCTCTTTATTGTGCTATACAGAACACCATCGAGATATTTTGATTAGATATTTCGAGACGTTATTATGGTCTCTACATGGTAAAAATTAAAATTATCCCAATGAGTGATTTACTCAATTTCTAGATTGAAACGGAAAACGAAATTGTGATTAGGGATAAAACCAGGGGCTTCTCGACATTTCATTTTTCCATACGTTATTGCATAGAGGTACTGAAGACTATTGGCAAGTTTTTTCCTAAAGAGAATTGACTTATCAGTGTGATATATTTCGAAATCTTGCATTAAAAGCTATCTAAAAATGCAAATTTCATAATGTTCGCCAAAATTATACAAGAACTACGAGCAAATTTGTTTAAGTCGCGGTGCTATAGCTGCAACATTTTTACAAGGAAAAGTAAAAAATAGCTTCATATTTTATTATGCTTGATGGGCCCCTTTATAAAACATTTAGGTATGCAGAGCTGACTAACCGCAAAACATGGCCACATCCAATCTTTGGACAATCTACAACCTACCCTTGTATCTTTATTCATTGGGAGCGGTTTTCGTTATAAATTGTGATTCTTACAGATTCTTGACATTTCCCCTTAACCTTTTAAGGACGATAAGGACACCGGTGTCCTAAAGAATTTCCTAAGGCATTTCAAAATTATGTTTAGCTCTAAGAAGTCTGAAAAAGTGGTTTTTGTTGTCCCCCAATTTTTGACTCTCTCGTCCTTGAAGTTCCTCTGCATATTGGGAGCAATTTTCTTCAAAAGTTGCGTTCTGACAGAGTTTTGACCACAAAAGTGCACACAATTTCCTTCAAAAAAACCGATTTTTGATAAAAATTCCTCCGTATGTGTAGAGGCCATAATTTCCTTTAAAAAAAAAAGTAGTTTTTGACGAAAATTTCTTCCAACAGACGCCTTAACCCTTTAAGAACGAGTTTTCACTCTAAATTTAAGAATATAAGATTTCGGGAACTTAAATTGGACGTGAATCCCCAAGGCGTTTAAATTCAGAAGCTTTTTGCGAATGAAATTGGCTAGAATCCTTATCTCTTCTACGCTAAGAGATTGGGAGTTTAAGTTCAGCATTAGCTGAAAAATGAAAAATGTCTTTAGATTTGCAAATTACAACTAAAACTAAATGATCAAGGATTTAGAATTAGGGCATTGGCATTCATTGGGTGGGATTTGAAATTAAATTCCTGGGTGTTTCTGTTTAAGAATTTTCCATTTTTCTGTGTGAAATGATAGTGCAAGAGCAGAAGTATGCATCAGTTTTGGCGGATTTCCCCACTGAGCGTTGACAAGTTTTCACAGTTCGTTAATTCGTGTCTTGATCTTGTTTTTAACAATACTGCCGTGGCTCCTGTATGTCAGAGTTCTATCAAGAGTGACACCAAGATACTTGGACGTGAAATTTTACTTTCGTAGAATATTACCTTTCCATGTTGTATTTAAGCAAGTTTTGACCCACTTGTGATGCAGATGGAAACCTCATAAGGTAATATTATGTAATTTGGAATCATATCTAATTGGAAACTGTGAGATTTCCTATCAGTTTTAAATGACAAAAAGAGAAAATAACGAAGAAGTACTGTTTAATGTAAAGTCTTGTACTTCTTCGTGGTTTCTTTTTTCTCTTTGACCATCTGAAACAGTGAGAAAATCTCAAAATTCCAAAATAGGTATGATTCCAAATTACTTAATATTACACTACTTGTAGAATTTTGAAAATTCCACAAGGCTGGTTTCAAGCTAGGATTCCACGTCGTCAAACATGTTTGCTTTAACAGCTAGAGCCAAATCGTCTGCGTACAAGGTCTTGTATCATTTGTGTAGATGTTAAACAAAGTGGGAGCCAAAACATTACCTTGCGGTAGGCCATTTTTTACAGTCTCTATCTGCTTCTCTGACCACGGAATTCAACAAAGAATCTGCGATTCTCTAAGAAAACCCCAATCATCCGTGAGAGGCCGTAGTCTTTTGTAAGATTGCAGATCTTTGAGAGAAGGATTCTGTAGTTTACTGTATCAAAGGCTGCCGAGAGGTCAACGAAGGCAACACCTATGATTTTGCCTTCCTCAAAACCATAATCAATAAACTGACTGAGGTTCAATACTTCACCAGAGCTGGATTTTCCTGAGCGGTATCCAGCTTGCTCTCTAATCAGCTTGTTCTGATTTTTGAAATATATATTTACATCTATTTTTTCAAAAATTTTTTAAAAGATAGAAATAGGGCGCTGCTTTTCAAATCATTGATGTCTTTTCCAGGCTTCGGAATTGCCACCACATGGGCTTTGCGCCACTCATTCTGTATTTTGCGATGGTATAAGCAATAGTTAAAAAGTCTGAGGATCCAGTCTGCAATAACTGGTCTAAAGTTATTCACTCTAATGAAAAATATTAACTGAGATTCTTTGCAATCTCAGCTTTTACTCATGTGTATTGTATTTTCTATTTGCAAAAGGATTTTTCATTAAAAAATGGAAATACAAAAATATTCCTAATAAAATTCAAAACTAAAAACATTAGAAAAATAACTGTTAGTCAGAAAAAAAATGTTTTCTAGAGGGAAGTAGAGCACCTTAGAACCTGGGGCAGCTTTGAAACTGGGATTTTTCTCCTGTTTAAATGGAATAAATGGAACTTAGCCATATCATAATGTAATTTACTTCTCAATATGTGGAGCTAAATTTTATCATAAGGCTCAATTTCATTTAAAAATAATAGAAAAATCCAACTTTCAAAGCTGCCCACATTCAAAAGTGCTCCACTTCCCCCTATAGATCATCGGAGTCATCGGTGACCCAATCGTCCTTAAAGAATTAGAAGATTTTTAACATTTTCATCCCGATTATTGTGAAGTTTGTCGCGTTTTAAGTGTTTTCAAATTTTCTGAAATATTACATAAAAATAGTGCAATTTGATTCTCATTTATGTATACATTTGGAAGTATTTTATGGCCTCTACACATTGGGAGAAATTTTTGTCAAAAATTGGTTTCTTGAAGGATATTCCCTGCAGCGTTGTAGGGGGAAACGTCAAATTTCTGTCAAAAACGCAATTTTTGACGAAAATTGCTCACAAAGTGTAGACGCCTTTACTTCAAAATACTTCATTTTGACGAAAATTTCTCCCAATATGTAAATGCTATTGACACAATTTGGGACTACAAAAATCTTTTAAGTGATAACGAATGCTTTTATACTAATTTTATTGATGTAACTATCAAAAATCTAATTTCAAAATTAGAAGTTGACTATGTTTTATGTCAATGTGTTATCAACATTAGTTATTTTAGAAAAAATACTTACACGTTCTTCTTCCAATTGATTATAAACAAACTCCACCACTACGTCGTCCTCGATGTGGAGAAAATCTGTGATTTTCTTGCTGATCCAGGGACGTAGGACATCCAACTTCACCTTGGACATATCCACCTGTGTGCCGGAGGGGAAGGGGAGAGATTGAAGGGGGGTTGGTTCACAGAGTACTGTAAAAATGAAATTTTCTTACCCTTTTGCTGACACAATCACCAAATTTCATCACTTTCATCATTTTCTTCTCTTTATCGCTAAACCGGGTGTCCTGCTGTTGAGTCGTACCCTGAAATCAATGCAATTTTTTTCCCATATCAATATTGACCTCCCAAGGCATCCATGCAAAACCGCAAACTGCGGCTTCTACCGTGCAAATTTTCCCCAACATATTTTCCGCCTAACGAAAACCCAAACTTACCGTGAACATCATGTTGAGGTTGATTCTGTACTGTTTCCCGGTGAAAAGGTGACTATTTGCAGTGTTTCTCCTGGCGAAATAGGTAGGTAGAGAAAAAATATTCAGCAAAAATATCTTCCGTCAACCATTACGGATATCGGCAGCCATGTAATGCCACCGAAAATAAACTCTCATAACTGAAGTACTCAATATCCAGGCATCTTAGTGAGTCTTCAGGACTAAAAGTAACACCAATTGGTACATCATCTCACCCAGAATCACAGCACAAGGTGCTTATTCCGCCAAATTACATCTCTTTCAGCGAAAAATGCACATAAAATTCTTCACTTTTTTCTCATGCGGCGTAACTTTCCACCAAACACCTCTCTCTCTCTCTCTTCTTTTTATGTTTTGGCTGTCAGACTCAATCAGGTCCATATAGCCATTTCGCTCACTCTTATTTACATACGAGTTCCATCTGTTTTTCTTTTTTTTCCCATATGTTTGTTCCTCTCATCTCTCCTTATCATTTTTCTTTTTGCTCCATCACAAATCCTTTTTTGCTCCCTTATCTTTTATCATACTTCCTTCTTGATATTTTTGCGTTCAGTTTGTAGCTTTCAAGGACGGTGAAAAACTGTTTTCCAATTATTCACCGGACGCGCTTCGATCAAGGATCGAACCGAGGGCCTCTGCGTCA